>NC_088872.1:35779049-36136549 GCF_032884065.1 Artemia franciscana | reverse complement strand
TGGAGTAGGAGTCGGTTATGTAAAATCTAGATAAATGAAGCTTTAAAACAGGGCTGTGGAGCCGGAGTCAAGAGTTGTGGAGTCGGAGTCTTAGTAAATTTTTACTGATTAAAGTAATAGTTAAGAGTCAACATATTAAAAAATCTGGAGTCGGAGTCGGTTATATAGAATCTAGATAAATGAAGCTTTAAAACAGGGCTGTGGAGTCGGAGTCAAGAGTTGTGGAGTCAGAGTTTTAGTAAATTTTTACTGATGAAAGTAATAGTTAAGAGTCAATATATTAAACATCTGGAATCGGCATCGATTATATAAAATATAGATAAATGAAGCTTTAGAACAGGGCTGTGGAGTCGGAGTCATGAGTTATGGAGTCGGAGTTTTAGTAAAGTTTTACTGATTAAAATAATAGTTAAAAGTCAACATATTAAAAATATCTGGAGTCGGAGTCGATTATATAAAATCTAGATAAATGAAGCTTTAAAACAGGGCTATGGAGTCGAAATCGTTGAGTCGAAGTTTTAGTAAATTTTCGCTGAATGGAGTCGAAGTTGGAGTCAGGAAAACACTACAGTTCTGGGTCTTGTGTCTAAAAAAGCAAAGAAAAAAAACAGCACTTATGTTATAGTGCCTATGTTAAGTTCTTTATCCAAGTAGAAACTGTTTTTCTAACTAATCCTAATAAAATATCACAAATATGGTGAAAACGTACTACTTTAGTAACAGATTTAGGCTATATATTTGCACATTAGGGGGGGGGGGTAAAGTATAGTGAGTCTGCATGCAAAGTATGTAAGGCAAAACTATTCTGCATATTATGAAGTAAGAATTGTTTTCTAATTTCACACTATCCAAATACTTTATCCCTCCCCCCTCCCTAATGTGCAAATATATAGCCCAAATTATATATTTCTACCTATTCTGTCACTCGTTGACAGAATTTCCAGTCAATTGATGCGGTTGACTGAAACTTAATTTTCAATTTTTATATCTTGGCAACTACATATCCAAGTTGGCTTTTAATGCAAATAAATGAGATGATATTTCTTCTCTTTTTCATTTATTGGTCAATTTGAAGTTGCCCATAAAAGTGCTACCGAAAGTTATTTTTTTTTGCGAGGGAGGCAGGGATTTCTGGGTTTCTGCCTTTTCTGAATGTGTTTCCAGGTTTTAGTTTCTACTTCGGTTCCCAATCAATTCCCGAATTAGACGCCCTTTCTCTTGCCTGTGAGCAGATAACCTCTCATACATTCCAAAATGAATCGTATTTCAGATTAATTTAAATCAATTTTGATTTATTTTGAAGCAATTCTAACTGAAACAGTCAATTGCAGAATTAATTGGAAACGAAAACTTGAAAATTTAGACGAGTGATTAAGTCTTTGAATTTGGTTTAACCCAGGTACGGAGTTTGGGCAAAGCTTTTTGGGGGAGGGGAGCTCTACCCATGCCTTAAGAACCTGAGTTTTCTTTATTTTTCTTTTTGATTGTTGAACAAAGTTGGTGGTTTATTTGATCGGTACCAACGTGATTAAGGGCGTTAGGAAATAACCGCCCACACTGACTGACAGGCGTTGTTTTATTATAAAATGGTACATAAAAACAATTTAGCTGAATAAAACATTACGATTTCGAACATTACTTCTATATATATATATATATATATATATATATATATATATATATATATATATATATATATATATATATATATATATATATTTATATATATATAAAACAATTACAGTCAAGCGAAGTCTTGTTGTTTACGATTTTTACATCTTGGTAAACTATCTATCCAAATTGTTTTCATGCAAATAGTGAGATAACGTTTCTTCTCTTTTTCCTTTACTGACCAATTTTGAGTTCTCCGTAGAAATATCGGCGGTAGATGTAACGTACTAAGTGCGTATTCAGAGAGATTGTCTGGTGACAAAAAAGTGCCAGACCAAAATTATTCAGAAATAGTAACTTTCCCGGTTCCAATTTCACAATTTTCATAATCCGAAAATACGAAATTTTGAAGTTTCAAAAAGGAACTTGGAACCAATCGAAAACTAGGTCAAATAAAAGCAAAAATAAATTTAAAAAGGTAAGAAAGTCGACATTGTATTCACAAACATCAAGAAATCGTAATTTTATCTTGTCGTTTTTGTCTCCATTTATGAATTTTATTTTTCTCTCCAGCAGCGTACTTTATCGCCAGAGCTTGCTGATCCGGAGCTCATGTAACTAATCAGTTTAGCCGATTATATTTTGGTACTTGTGTTTTATAGCGACTACACCAAAGAAGTGAAGTTTGGTTAATCCTAATGAGATATACTAGAATATGATGAAAATATGATACTGTAGTAATAAAATTATCAAAACTGAAACAGAATTATGAAAAGCATGCCGCCCAGAAGCCATTATGTTAAATACCTAACCTAACCCATTCCGTATATTAAATATATAATTAAAATATACCTGTATAGTAGTTTATCTCAGTGAACCTAAGCTAATTATTTCCGAATGTAGACATTGAAACTGGTTTTAATCATATCAAAAACTTAAGTGTGGTCACTAAAACATGTAAGTACTGTATTTTCATCAACCCTTTCTGACAGTATCAGATCTCAAGTGCCATGTGGCGTGAAACATGGCAATTTTTATAGTCTTTTTATGGCACTTGGTATTTAACAAGTGACATATAGCGGTCGTAAATTCTGTCGGTCTGTCGGTCTAGGTTTTGCTAGTTTAGGCACTTCCAGATAAGCAAGGACGATCTTATATGGCAGGCGTATCAGGGACCAGACCAGATTAAATTAAAAATAGTCTTTTCCCCAATTCGACAATCTGGGAGGTACGGTCAATTAAGAAAAATTAGAAAAATGAGGGATTTTTAACTTGCGAACAGGTGATCAGATCTTAATGAAATTTGATATTTAGAAGGATATCGCGTCTGAAAATTCTTATTTTAAATCCCAACCTGATCCGGTGACATTGGGGGGAGTTGGAGGGGGAAACCAAAAATCTTGGAAACGCTTGGAGTGCAGGGATCGGGATGAAACTTGGAAAAATATGCACAAGTCCTAGATGCGTGATTGACATAACTGGAATGGATCCACTCTTTTTGGGGGAGTTGGGGGGAGGGTTGATTTTGAAAAATTTGAAAAAATGAGGTATTTTTAACTTACGAAGGAGTGATCGGATCTTAATGAAATTTCATATTTAGAAGGACCTCGTAACTCAGATCTCTTATTTTAAATCCCAACCGGATCCACTGTTATTGGGGGGAATCTTGGAAAAGGCTTAGACTGGAGAGATCAGGATGAAATTTAGTTGGAAGAATAATCACAAGTCCAAGATATGTGACTGACATAATACAACCGGATCCACTCTCTTTGTGGGAGTTGGAGGGGGAGGGGGTATTTCGAAAAAATTAGAAAAAATGAAGTATTTGTAACTTCCGAACAGGTGATCAGATCTTAGTGAAATTTGATATTTAGATGGATCTTGTGCTTCAGAGATCTTGTTTTAAATCCCGACCAGATCCGGTGAGATTGGGACAGTTGGAGGAGGAAACCGGAAATCTTGGAAAAAATGAAAATTGTGGTATCTTTATCTTACGAATGGGATCGGATCTTAATGAAATAGAAAGATCTTATGTCTCAGATACTCCATTTTATAGTTCAAATCGGATCCAAGGGCATGGGGGCTGGAGGGGGGAAAAAAAATCTTGGAAACCGGAAATCTTGGAAAACGCTTAGAGTGGAGAGATCGGGATGAAACTTGATGGGAAGAATAAGAACAAGTTCTACATACTTGATTGACATAATTAGAACAGATCCACTCTCTTTGGGGTAGTTGGGGGGGGGTGTTAATTCGGAAAAATTAGAAAAATTGAGGTATTTTTAACTTAAAAAGGGTGACCAGATCTTAATAGAAATTTAATATTTAATGGGAACTCATGTCTCAGAGTTCTTATTTTGTATCCTAACCAGAACAAGTGACATTGGGGGGAAGTTGAGGGAGAAACCGGAAATCTTGGAAAAAGAGTGGAGATATCAGGATGAACCTTGGTGGGTAGAATGAGCAAATGTCGTAGATACGTGATTGACGTAACTGGACTCGATCTGCTCTCTTTGGGGGAGTTAGGGGGGTCCAGTGCTTTGGCGAGTTTGGTGTTTCTGGGCGTGCTAGAACGATGAAAATGGTAGGCGTATCAGGGACCTGTACAAATTGACTTGATAAAGTCGTTTTCCCCAATTCGACCATCTGGGGGGAATGAAGGGAGAGGAAAAACTAGAAATGATGAGGTATTTTTAAATTCCGAGTGGGTGGTCAGATCTTAATGAATTTTGATATTTAGAAGGACCTCGTGTCTCAAAGCTTTTATTTTAAATCCCGACTGGCATTAAGCTTGTCATTAAGCATGATTTTCCTTTTAAATCAGTCTATTGATTCTTAGAATTTTGCTATAGCTCATGCCATATGAGCTCTTGGCTCTTCCAACCTCATCGTCAGTGCCATATGAGCTCTTAGCTCTTGTTTTTACAAGTAAATCCAGCCGAGTGGACGTCTGAAGGACAGTGATAAAGGCCCTACTCGACAGGTAATTTTGACCCCTACATGCTTCTTAGAATCTGTTGTGACTGCGCCAGAAAATAGGGCCATATGGCAAAAATACTACGGATCTGAAAGAGCCATCTTAACACCCCTCTCATAATGTACAAATAGGCGTTTACCCTAGAACACACTATATGATAAAACAAAGCTCATTTAGTAACTACAAAACTTATGTTGGTTTTCAAAAAAAAGAAGATCATATTGTCAATAATAACATGGGAAACGATTTGTCTCAATCACCCACTCCAATTTTCTGAGGAGGTGGGGTTACCCAATTCAAGTTCATGTTCATTTCCGTTTTAACATAGCTCTTTACTTGTAATTGAAAACTCTGTTTCTCCTTATAGTTAATAAAAAGTCCATAAAAGAATTTATCACCAGTAGACTAAAAGAGCTAATTATTTTTGTTAAATTTTGAAGATGAAAGACATTTTAACATGAAATAAAAATCTTTTATATAAGACAAAAGACATTTATTCTTCAAAATATCTCCTCACAGCGGCTTTTACTTGCAGTAAAGGGTTCAGATCTACAACAGATATGTATATAATATTAGGTTCGTGGAGGTAATAACTTCAACTTGGTTATGTCACCTATTATTATTATTGTTGTGGGAGGACTCGCCAAATTGAGTCGAAGCTGAGGACCCTAGGGCCCATTTCTTTAACGTTCCCTCCAAATAACATCCGTTTTGAAGACTAGGGGCTAATTTCTCAATCATCGTTATAAACCCTGCCAGATTTTGGACCTTACCCTCGGCAACTGTGTCCCCCAGTTTAGCATCCAATACTCCATTATTGGTGGTCCACACATAATAGTAACAATTCATGACCTTGTACATCCATCGTTTCGAGATGGAAAAAAAATATAGGGCAAGCTACTTAAAGCAGCCCATTCCATCAAAAAATTTCTTTTTAAGCAGTGAATAAAACAAGTTATTTTTCAAATGAAAATAAAGAAACGTTGAAACCATATCGAATACAAGCTATCCTATGCATGATGGGGTTGTCGCTCCCCTAAAACCCCAACTATTTGTGCTTTGACTAGCATGTTCCTGACAACACTATAGAATGCAACAGATACAGCCAATTACTAATTAAAATTGTCATGTTTGCTGATCTTTTAAATATACAGAAGGCTACCAACCCCCCTCAAAGCCCTACTTGTTACGAGTTAAGTTCAACGTTTATCAGCTTTCGTTTAAAAACTAGTTTTACGTTCAAAACACCCTATTCTGCAACAGTAGGAGAGCTATCACCCTCTTTACATCAATATAGAACGCTTGGTTTAGATAAGTTTCTCCAAACAAAGAGGAATCTGTGGAGGGGGGAAGGCAAATTCCCCATCACTGACATTGATATGAACGAGGTTTGACGCAACTTTTCGTATTTTGGCTTAAGAAATGTACTTCGAGGAGTGCCGAGTGGCAGTTCTAGTGGGGGACAGAGGAGGCACTTGCCCCGGGTGTAAAAATTTTAGGAGGATAAAATTCCAAATAAATAACTTAGCAGTTATAATCATTTTCCTTCATCACAATTTTTCAAAAATAGATAACTATACCAAATTTTGTTAATTTTTATTTTTTTGTAGCATTTTGTTAGTAAATGACATATTGGCTAAAATTTGCCCTGCAAATTTTTGTGAGACAAAAGAGGAGGTACTAACCAAGATCTTCCACTGGGCGCAAGAAGCCAGAACCGCAGCTGGATGACCCCCCCACACATACACACACGCAAAAATTCACAGGGCTTCCTTTTAATAGCTGATGCGGAGCTACGGGACATTGATAAATCGTTGGTGTTATACATGGCCTGTAATAGCGGTTCATCTGAAGGACCGTTCAGGCTTAGATATAAAACAAAATTTTAACTGTACAAGTATAATCCTTATTCTCCGCATTGACGTTTTTCTTTTCGTTCTTAAATGCAACACTTTACGCGAAAGTTAGCTGCCTTTTGGTGCATGATAGTCCACGCACAGTTATAGGACTCATTTCTACTAATTTTTATCACACGAGGAAGACCATGTACACATTTTATCACAGATTTTCGTGTACAGGGCACATAATTTCATAAATTATACGTTTTATTCACTGGCATGAATGTCCTTTAGATTGACTTCTTAAATGTTTAGGTCAAATTACGTCACCACAAGGCAGTAAGTCCTGAAACTAGGAGACTACAAGCTTTTCGAGAAAGTCCAAGATTTATTTTCGATAGTATTTTCTCTTGTAAATTTTGGCCCATATGAGCCCACTTCTGATGTTCTAAGATCACTGGTTCAACACAAACAAATATGCTCCACGACCTTCTTTGAGAAATTACATAAAAAAAACTAGTTTTTCTAACTGAAAGTAAGGAGCGACATTAAAACTTAAAACGAACAGAAATTACTCCGTATATGAAATGGGTTGTCCCCTCCGCAATCCTTCGCTCTTTACGCTAAAGCTTTTAATTGTTTTAAAAAGCAGAATTGTGGTAAAGAGTCAATTTTTAGCGTAAAGAGCGAAGGATTGCGGAGGGTCTTAAAAATAAACCCGTGATCTGTCTTCTGGGCAAAAATATGAAATTCCACATTTTTGTAGATAGGAGCTTGAAATTTTCGCTACACGGTTCTCTGATACGCTGAATGCGATGGTGTGATTTTCGTTAAGATTATGTGACTTTTAGGGGGTGTTTCCCCCTATTAAACGAAATAAGGCAAATTTTCTCAGGCTCGTAAATTTTGATGACAAAGACTAAATTTGATGAAACTTATATATTTAAAATCAGCATTAAAAGCCAATTCTTTTGATGTATCTTTTAGCATCAAAACTCCGTTTTTTAGAATTTTGTTTACTATTGAGCCGGGTCGCTCCTTACTACAGTTCGTTACCACGAACTGTTTGATGCAGAGTCGGCATGCAATTGGAAGTGGAATAGAGATTCAGTGCAAATCGGATTCGAAAGAAAATTCAAGGAAATTGGCGTTTGCTAATTTTACAGATATTTAGCGGTAACATTTGAAAAAAGTAGAAAGCTAATACACAGTAATATCGCTAGGTCCATTTTTGTGCCCTGAACCTGTCTAAAGCTTTTGACAGTATTTCTCATTCTCAAGTTATGTTTTCCCTTGTCAGTTCAGAAGTCAACGTTTTGTCGTTCAGGTTCTTCAGTTTTGGTATAGTAATTCCCATATTCGGTTAAGTTTCACTCTAATTGTTATGTGAATATTCCAACCCGCTTGGAAGTGCGTCAAGGTGGTGTTCTTTCAGCGTATCTTTTCAGTATTTGTATCCGCAGTGTGTTATACAAAATTATGCCCTTTCTTTTTTGTAATTTGGTAAATGTCTCTTGTATTGTATATGCGGATGATATACTTCTAGATCTAGCCGTTCTAGATCTAGCCTCTCGAATTCCGTATCATCTATTTCAAAACATTTCAAAACTGTTGGTCTGTCATTGAATATTGATAAGTGTGAGTACCTAGTCTTTAATGCAAAGTCTAAGCCCCTTTGAAATCCGCGTTCTAACTTCTCCATCCATTGTGTCTCTGATTTGCGGCGGTCAAGCATTCATATTTATTGGAATCTACTAGCTTTTAGGATCAATATTGTACGGCATATTAAAGAAAACTTAAAGCGGGTTATGGTAAAATAGTAGCTAATCGTGGTCATTATTATCGAAAAGCGCTTGCTTTTCGATTGCTATACACTAGTTTTTGCGACCATTCAATACTTTTCCTATCTGGTATTTCACCTATCAAACAGTTCGTGATAACGAACTGTAGTAAGGAGCGACCCGGCTCAATAGTAACCAAAACTCTAAAAAATGGAATTTTGATACCAATAGCTACATCAAAAGAATTGCATTTTAATGCTGGTTTTAAATATATAAGTTTCATCAAGTTTAGTCTTACCCATCAAAAGTTACGAGCCTGAGAAAATTTGCGTTATTTTAGAAAATATGGGGAAAACACCCCCTAAAAGTCATGGAATCTTAACGAAAATCACACCATCAGATTCAGTGTATCAGAGAACCCTACTGTAGAAGTTTCGAGCTCCTATCTACAAAAATGTGGAATTTTGCATTTTTTGCCACAAGACAGATCACGGATGCGTGTTTATTTGTTTTTTTTTTGTTTTGTTTTTTTTTCCCCAGGGGTGATCGTATCGACCCAGTTGTCCTAGAGTGTTTCAAGAGGGCTCATTCTAACGGAAATGAAAAGTTCTAGTGCCCTTTTTAAGTGACCAAAAAAATTGGAGGGCACCTAGGCCCCCTCCCACGCTAATTATTTTCCCAAAAATCAACGGATCAAAATTCTGAGATAGCCATTTTATTCAGTGTAGTCGAAAAACCTTATAACTATGTCTTTGGGGACGAATTACTCCCCCCCAGTCCCCGTGGGAGGGGCAACAAGTTGCAAACTTTGACCTGTGCCTACATATAGTAATGGTTATTGGGAAGTATACAGGCGTTTTCAGGAGGATTTTTTTGTTGGGGGGAGGGGTTGAGAAGAGAGGGATATGCTGGGGGAACTTTCCATCGAGAATTTGTCATGGGAGAAGAAAATTTCCATGAAGGGAGAGCAGGATTTACTAGCATTATTTAAAAAAAAAAACAATTAAAAAATAAATCTGAAAAAGCTTTTTCAGCTGGAAGTAAGGAACAGCAATAAAACTTAAAACAAACAGAAATTATTACCAATATGAGGGGCTCACCTCCTTCTAATACCTCGCTCTTTACCCTAAAGTATTTTTACTAATTTCAACTATTTATTCTACGGCTTTTGTGATTCAGGGGTCATTCTTAATGAATTGGGATAAAATTTAAGCTTTAGTGCAAAGAGCGAGGTACTGACGATGGGGCGAATCCCCTCATATATTTAATAAAAACATGAGAATACGAGAGTTCTTTACGTAAGCTAATTTATAAGTTACGTAAATCTTTTACCAATAAAAATATTCGTAAAAAATTAAAAGTTCTAGTTGCTTTTTTAATTAACCAAAAAATCGGAGGGCAACTAGGCTTCGTCCCCCGCTCTTTTTTTCTCAAAATCATTCGATCAAAATTACGAGAAAGCTATTTAGCAAAAAAAAAAAATGCAAATTTCCTTTTGATTATTCCTCTGCGGAGAGCCAAAATCAAAACATGCATTGATTCAAAAACGTTCAGAAATTAAATAAAAAAAAACAAGTTTTTTTAACTGGAAGTAAGGAGCGACATTAAAACTTAAAACGCACAGAAATTACTTCGTATATGAAAGAGGCTGCTACCTCATTAACGCCCCGCTCTTTACGCTAAATTTTTTTACTGTTTTAAAAAGAAGAATTGAGAGAAAGAGTCAAACTTTAGCGTAAAGAACGGGGCGTTGATGAGGTAGCAGCCTCTTTCATATACGAAGTAATTTCTGTGCGTTTTAAGTTTTAATGTCGCTCCTTACTTCCAGTTAAAAAAACTTGTTTTTTTTTTATTTAATCTTGAAAAAAAGACAAGATCTGGCTGAATTGTGTATATTATATTCCTGCTATTGTAAGTTTCTGTTTTATTTACCCCGGTCTTATAGGAAAAAGAAAATAATTCGGTATTTCGGGGCTTCTGACATTATTACTCCTTTGCGGAAGTTAGGCTCGAAATTGGAAAAGGATTATATTTTTTCTCTGGGCCCCTTCCACCACTTAGTTCGTTTATTTTCCCGTTAGTTTTCACCTGTTTCCGCTTTATAGTTGTGTTATCTCTTAGCAGTTCTTTCGCTAGTTGAGTTATCGTTGTGGTATATATGTCTTATCGCTCGTATAGTTGTGTTATTTTCAAATTATACTCCATAATAGAGAGGCTCCGAACACCCAGCATTGTATATTAAGCTCTGAATTTGACGTTTTTTTCTAACGTGACCAGATTCGTCCTGCGCCCTGCGCCCTTTTCATTGAATTTTTCTTCCCCCATGACATATTTCTCCAAGCTAAGATCCTCCCACATAACCCCTCCCCTCAACCCTGCCCCCAAAACCAAAAAAATCCCCCTGAAAACGTCTGTACACTTCCCAATAACCATTATTATATGTAAACACTGGTCGAAGTTTGTAACTTGCAGCCACTACCCCTGGGACTGTGGGGGAGTAAGTCATCCCCAAAGACATAGTTATTATGGTTTTCGACTATGCTGAACAAAATGGCTATTTCAAAATTTTGATCCGTTGACTTTGGGAAAACATGAGCGTGGGAGGGGGCCTAGATGCCCTCCAATTTTTTTGGTCACTTAAAAAGGGCACTAGAACTTTTCATTTCCGTTAGAATGAGCCCTCTTGCAACATTCTAGGACCACTTGGTCGATACTATGACCCCTGGGAAAAAAAAATAAAAAAAAACACGCACCCGTGATTTGTCTTCTGGCAAAAAATACAAAATTCCACATTTTTGTAGATAGGAGCTTGAAACTTCTACAGTAGGGTTCTCTGATACACTGAATCTGATGGTGTCATTTTCGTTAAGATCCTACGACTTTTAGTAAAACAGTTCAAAGTAGGGATGATACCTTTTTATTGACAGTGAAATATAAAATTATTTAGCTGGATATTTCGAACACATATACAGTGTTCATCATCACTGTATAGGGGGTGTTTCCCCTATTTTCCTAAATAAGGCAAATTTTCTCAGGCTCGTAACTTTTGATGGGTAAGACTAAGTTTGATGAAACTTATATATTTAAAATCAGCATTAAAATGCGATTCTTTTGATGTAGCTATTGATATCAAAATTCAATTTTTTAGAGTTTTGGTTACTATTGAGCCGGATCGCTCCTTACTACAGTTCGTTACCACGAACTGTTTGATACGAAATCTTGAACTTTTGTAGGTAGAAGTTACACAAGGTTCTAAGAAATATCGAAATCGGTTATGTAATTTTCCTCAAAAGGATAAAGGTCCTTTTGAAGCTGGTTTCTTTAACTAATGTTAATTTTCTTATGCATTCCCTTTTGAAGGCAAAAATTAAAACAAAGTGTATATGTTTAACTTCGAAAAGCTGATCCTTTTTATGTATAAGTTTTTAGCATTTTTATTTCTGAGATTCAGTTTTTATTGACATAATCCGTTTTTAGCTAGGCAACAATTTATAATCAAAATATATTGATACAGTGAAACAAGCGGACGATTACGAAATTGAATCTGAAGAATGAAAACATGTTTTAGACATTATTCTGAAGTCAATTCTTTTACGATGAAATAGTTTTATGCTGTAATACTTAACTTCTTTCACCAATGCCTCCCCCTATTAATTTACAAACACATACATGAAAGGGAGATACCCTTTCATGTAGCATACTGTTGAATTGACTAGGACATTTTCTTTGGCAACGGCGTAAAAAAGCGGAAATCCTGAAATACTGACTGCTTGATGACTTTTTTCTGCCATAGATGGAGGGGCCCAAAAATTTCAAACTGTTTGACAGAAACTGTTCTATTTAATCCAAAGCCTCCAGCTATCAAGCGAGTTCTTATTATTTGAGGCATTGATTATTTGATAAATACTTACTTGTTTGTATTGTACTTTTGTCAATTTTCGTATTACTACCTTCTACTATAATTTTTAAACTTGCATTTGAACGATACGTTTTATTATTCGACATAAAACACTTTTAGTCTGTAGAAGAAATCTTTAGAAGACCATTATTTTCTTGAAAATGTAAAATTAAAGCTTCTCCAGCAACAGCTTCCGGAAATTATCTGTTATAGCACCTATGTAAATAGAAGCTAAGTAGAACCTGTTTCTCTGACGCTCATTCCTAATGAAATATCTCAAAATTTGATGAAGATATAATACTTCATTAACAAAACAATGGAAACGACAGAAAACTTATGGAATGCAGGGCGCATAGGACGTATTGATGTCATTAAGAATTGCGCTTAAAGGATCTTTACCTCCTCACCTCACTGCCGCAATGCCAAATGTATTTCGCTAGATATGATTTCAGATGGTGGTTGGCCGTACCTCGGTGCAAACTTATATACTGTGAGCACACCACGTGTTTTTACTTGATTAATTTATCACTGAAATCGGGAGAATTCACGCAAAATCTTAAAGAGGCGCGAGTGATTCCTCTTCACAAAAGTGGCTCAAAGACTGATATGACTAACTGGAGACCGATTTCTCTGCTGTCGGTTTTGTCGAAGTTGTACGAAAAAGTTATGCATAAAAAGCTTTATGCACATTTAACAAAACATGGTTTTTTAAGTGATAGTCATTTCGGATTCAAGAAAGGACATTCTACTGTTCATGTTATGCAGCATTTTCTTGATTTTCTGAATACATCAATGGAAAATGGTGAAATGACTTTATCGGTTTTTATAGATTTTAAAAAAGCGTTTGACACGGTTGATTTTGAAATTTTAATTAATAGGCTAAGGTCACCTGGAGTCACAGGTAGTATTTTAAAGTGGTTTGAATCTTATTTGATAGGGAGGTCAATACGTGTATGTTTTGATGATGTTATATCTAATAAATTTTTTATAACTTGTGGTGTTCCGCAAGGTTCTGTTTTGGATCCCTTATTATATCTTGTATATGTAGATACTATGTAGTTTTATGTTCCGGGTGTTGTTAATACTTCTTTCGCTGATGAGACGGTATTTTCAGCTGCTGCAAGAAATGCTGATGATCTTGTGGAGAAAATTAATCAAGCTTTAAGTCATCTTTTAATTTTTACAAAGATTAGCGATTTATCAGTGAATGTTTTAAAAACTCATTTTATATTGTTTAGTAGGAAAGGAAGTCCAGTTGATTTAAATTGAAAAATATTTCTTTGTAATAGGCCATTCAAACAAGTAGCTGTGGTAAGATACCTTGGTTTCCAGCCTGATCAAAATCTGAATTGGAAAGCGCATGGTGATCAGGTGGCAGCTAGGGTATCTAGAGGGCTTGGACTGATTATGTGTCTGAGAAATCAGTTACCTCGTTCTTCCCTTTCAACTCTTTATCATTCTAGTGTCATGCCTTATATTTCTTATGGTTGTGTGATATGGGCTGGTGGATTTTATACAAATTTTAAACGTGTTCAGGTTTTACAACATAAAGTTATTAGACTACTAGAAAATTATGTCCATGGTGAAAATGATACAGTTAATTGCTATAAGAAACTCATTATATTTAATGTTAGCCAACTTCACGATCATCAACTTGCTATATTTGTATTTCAGAGTATTTATGGTTTGTCCCCTCAAATTTTTCGTCAAATGTTTATAAGGAATTCTTCATACCACAGTTATGAGACTAGAAATATTGATGATCTGGTATATGAGTGTCGCAGCTCTCAGAGGGGAAGTTTTGATCCCAAGTTTGCTGGACCAGTAGTGTGGAATTCTTTACTAATGAGTATAAGGTTATCTGAAAATGTTAGCCAGTTTAAGAGTAGACTGAAGAGCCACCTTCTGGGTAGAAAATAAATAAATAATTTAAATGGGATGGCTTATTGATTTGTTTTTTAAGTATGATTTTTTTTTCTTTCTTCTTATTCTTTGTTTTCCTGTTGTTTTCTTTTTCCCACTTTTTGTTTCATTTCGTTTCATTTTTTTTTGTTAATGTTGTTGGTATTGGTGCTCATTAATGTTTATCAGCCACTACTAACAAGTCTTTGACTTTCTATAGTGGCTGATGTGGTTTTTTGTATATTGATGATATGTATAATAAGAAAGCGTGTCTCTTTCTAAAAAAATCTTTTTTTTGGCTAAATGGCTTTCTCTTAGCTTTGATCAGACGATGTCGAGAAAAAAGGAATGGGGGAGGAGGTCTAGTTGCCCACCAATTTTTTGGTTACTTGAAAAGGCAACTAGATCTTTTAATTTTTAACAAAAGTTTTTATTAGTAAAAAATATACGTAACTTAAGAATTAACTTACGTAACGGACTTTTATATTCTTATATTTTTATTATGTATATGAGGGGTTTTGTCCCCTCGTTAATACCTCACTCTTTACACTAAAGCTTAAATTTTGTCCCAACTCTTTAAGAGTGACCCCTGAATCAGAAAGGCCGTAAAATAAATAGCTAAATTACTAAAAATACTTTAGCGTAAAGAGCGAGGTATTAGGAGGAGATGAACCCCTCATATGCGTGATTTTCTCTGTTCGTTTTCAGTTTTAATGCTGCTCCTTACTTTCAGTTGAAAAAACTTTTTCATATTTATTTTTTCATGGTTTTTTTATAATAATGCTAGAAAATCCTGCTCCCCCTCATTGAATTTATCTTCTCCCATGACATATTCCTCCAAGGAAAGATCCTCCCATATAGCCCCCTCCCCTCAATCCCTCCCCCAAAACCAAAATAATCCCCCTGAAAAACGTCTGTACACTTCACAATAACCATTACTGTATGTAAACACTGGTAAAAGTTTGTAACTTGCAGCCCCTTCCCTGGGGACTGTAGGATGTAAGTCATCCCAAAGACATGGTTATTATGGTTTTCGACTATGTTGAACAAGATGGCTGTCTAAAAAATTTTATTCGTTGACTTTGGGAAAAAAATGAGCGTTTTGGTCACTTAAAAAGGGCACTAGAACTTTTCATTTCTGTTAGAATGAGTCCTCTTGCGATATTCTAGGAACATTCAATCGATACGATGATCCCCGGGAAAAAAAAACACGCATCCGTGATCGGTCTTCTGGCAAAAAATACGAAGTTACACATATTTGTAGATAGGAGCTTGAAACTTTTACAGTAGGGTTCTCTGATATGCTGAATGCGACGGTGTGATTTTCGTAAGGATTCTATAACTTTTAGGGGATGTTTTACCAGAGGCGCCATTTAGGGGGGCAGGGGGGGCAAATGCCCTCCCCAGATTTTCCAGGGGGTCCAAGCTTCCACCACAAAGGGCCCTTTGCTGGCCATAATAATATATTACATCCAACATAATCCATTCTGTTCAAGAAACTAGCATAATATCCTGCGCAAGTGACAGCAAACGGCAAGCCGAAACGGTCATTCAATGCTTCATATTATGAAAAGCACCCGTGGCTGGAGTACTCCGTCCATGATGATTCAGTTAACTGCTTCTGCTGCAGACACTTTGGGGGCATGTCTACTCTTCCCAGGTAGAGGTACGAGTCTAGACCTTTCATAGACGTCGGAGTGAGAAGATAGAAAGACATCTCTAACGTTCTGGAACAGCATACTAGAAGTGACCGCCACAAAGACAGTGCAGTTTCATGGACGAAGTTCAAAGCCATACAAGCCAAGGAGATGCAACCAATCGCGTCTTTTTTAATGACAAACAGAAACAAGGAAATCAAGGAGAACAGAGAGCACGTAAAAGCCTTATTAATAGATCTTCAGTATAGATCTTCTGTTCAGAGTTTTAGGCAATGGAGATTGTAATGGTAATATTGCACAATAAGTTCCATTATTAGTGCCATGCAGCACTTTATGATTGAACTATTAAGACGAATTTATGAAAAGCATGTAGAAATGAGTAATAGCTCCAAATGAGCTACTGAAAATATTTCTACTCTCTTGCAGTAGCCTGGCGGACCTAGCCGAACAAAATTAATCTAAAAAATGGGAAAAACATCACTGCTATAAAAAAAAATCGATTTTCCTTGTTCCTCGAGACGTGGGGCTCAAAACCCCGTCAAAGGGTTTCATACTGTGAAAAATATATTGCCTATCTTATAATTTGTATTCCCAAAATTTTGGTCTTTTTTTTTTGCAAAAATCGGTGATTCGGGGCACAAAATGACAGAAAATGTCAATTTATTGTGACACTATTTCTTTTGGTTAAAAAGGGCAGCAACTATCGCGATTTTTGTATAAATAAGCCCTTTCCCAATACGTTTGAGAAAGGGCTTGACCCTTGATCCCCTGCGAAACAAACGAGACACATTAGTGATACCCGTGCAAAAAAGCGACTTTCCATGTTGTTAAATGTGGGGAGCTGATATTTTCAACTTCAGGGTTTTTAACAATGGTGATTCTAGTTCTATACTTTTCACATTGATACGCCACCATTTCTACGAAATGGTGTTGAAATGAAGTTGAGATTTTCGACTTCAGGGTTTTTAACAATGGTGATTCCAGTTGTACACTTTTTACAGTGATACGCCACCATTCTACGAAATGGTGTTGAAATGAAGCTGAGATTTTCAACTTCAGGGTTTTAACAATTGTGATTCCAGTTGTACACTTTTCACATTGATACGCCACCATTTCTACGGTTTTGGGCCTTTTTCCAAATTCTTCCTAATCTGTTTTCGCAATTTACTATTAAGTTAAATCTATATGATAGGTATCATTCCATATGATATGGTAGTGAAATATTAAATGTATATAATCACTCTGGTGGTCTTTCTGACGACAAATGGAACCAGACACACCAGACACCATCTGACCAACCAGACCCACACAGGGAAGGGGTCAAGTAAGCCTCAACCACTCCCCAACAACTGAAACTATTAAGCCAACAATTCTTAATATATTGATACAATTCACTTGTTACCATAAATTTTATATAATTAAATATAATATTCTATATATAAGTATCAGTATGATATACAACAGCTCGACTTTCCAGTCCCCAAAAAAATGTATCTCCACCTTTTCTCGATTCTGAGCGTAAAAGACGATCCTTCAGTCGTCCAACGTGTCCTAACCATCTCAAATCTTCTCTTATTCTAGTCCTAAAAAGCAAGACAGGGCCACATTTTTCGTCTTGAGCTTTTGGAAAAAGAACCGTTAGACTTAGAAGAGGTGTTGATTGAAGGAAGTGGGATTGCCCGGCAAGACGATTGTTTAGGGGTTTTTGATAAAAATGAGACTAAATATAGAAGTAGATTGTTTGAAGACCAACTTGGGGTCGGTGAACTCTCAGTTACACAGTTGAATATTCAAGGCCTTTGTTCGTCTATTGATAAATTTAAATTCCTGCTTTGTGAGTCGCATTCATCCCCTAAAGGAATCGGGTTGTGTGAACATTTTTAAATGATATTAATGATTCATTGGCTGATTATACGATTGAACGGTTATACGTTCAATCAAACGGTTATACGTCCAGGTTATACGATTGAACGGTTGAATAGGTCAAAAATGTCAAAAAAAAGGTCTTGCTTTTTACATTGCTAATGATTGTACAAATTCGGTTTGTAAAGATCTTTCTGTTATTTTCGAAGGAGTATTTGAGTCGCTTTGTATTAAATACCTAATTAATCAGAAATTATTCTATTTGCAGAGGTTTATCGCCCCCCTAATGGACCCTTTAGTTCTTTCCTTGATATTCTTACGTGTGTATT
This sequence comes from Artemia franciscana, assembly GCF_032884065.1. Lineage (NCBI taxonomy): Eukaryota > Metazoa > Arthropoda > Branchiopoda > Anostraca > Artemiidae > Artemia > Artemia franciscana. The sequence continues at coordinate 36,118,695 of NC_088872.1, read as the reverse complement.
GGAAAAAGTTCATAGTCTGAATTTTGATGTTGTATCTATGCATGATTTTAAGACTAATTTGTTGGATAAAAACTCACCAATGGTAATTGATTTTTTATCTGCCATGACTTTTTCTGGTTTATTGTCTTCTATTTTGATCCCAACACGTATCACTGAGTTGTTCGCCACTTAACTTGATAACATATTTTCATCTCTTTCTTCTCAAAATACTGCTGTAATTATTTGGGATACATCAGACCATTTTCCTTTATGATCTAAGTTTGATGTGTTGAATACCCGTCCTTCTAAATCGCTTGTTCAAAGGCAGTATTTTCTCACAAAAGAAGAGCAGCTCTCGAACCTTAGGTCGAAACTATCGGAAGTATTATGGGAATTTGTGGATGATTTGAATGCCTATAAACGATGTGTTTGAACAATTTTATTGGGGCGATCAAGGATACTTTCGTTGAGGTATGTCTACGTGACCAGAAGAAAAAGGATTCCAAGAGGTCATTCCCATTTTGTCCGTGGATGACTCCTGGCTTAAGAAGTGTCCTAAGCGAAAAGCTTATCTTTGGAAAGTTTGCAAGAATCATCCTACACCTGAGCGACATCATCGTTTCAAAGAATTCGAAGTATATTTAAGTCAGCAACACGCAGGGAACATTTTTAGTGTGGAAAATATATATAAAAAAAAATGGATGATTGTAAATTCCGTTGTTAAGCCTGGTCATTCGCCTCCCTCATTATTATCAACGAAGCTAAAGCTAGACGGAAAGGACATTGATAAAGAAGAAGAAATTATGCGGAAATTTACATCGTATTTGGCTTCAATCGGTCATTTGACATCTAAGTCTGTATCTGAATCAAGATCTAATAGTAATTTTACTAGATATTTGGGTCCTTCTTGCCACAAATCTTTTGTGCTTGAACAAGTAACTGAAACAGAGGTTTCTCGGATAGTTTCTAATTTAAAGGGATTCTTCATGATCTGATTTAGTACCCACTCGAGTAGTCAAGTCTCTTCTCCCAGCGATAGTGGCTCCGCTAACAAAACTAATTAATAGATAGTGTGAAGTGGAGTTTTCCCTCGGACACTGAAGTCCGCGCGTATAATTGTCATCCACAAAGGTGGTAGCAAGAGTCATTCTTCAAATTACCGGCCTATTTCCCTTCTTACTATATTCTCAAAGATTTTTGAAAAACCATTCCATTCTCGTTTGGCAGATTTTTTTTGCAGCGAGGAATTTTTTCATGAGCCCCAGTTTGGGTTTCGTCCAAAGCATTCTACTGAACAGGCTTGTATTAGCCATCTCAATTTTGTTAATAATGCTTTAGGCATTATGCATTTAGGCTAGAAAACACCAGCGGTAATTTTTTTGGATGTGAGAAAAGTTTTTGACAGTTTGTCCCATGATAGTTTTCTTGCAAAATTTTTGCATTTTGGTGTTCGGGGAGAAGCATTAAAATGATTGTAATCTTATCTTTATGGCCGGTTTGTTTCTTTTTATCCAGGGTCTAATATTAAGGCCGAAGTAGACTTTGGAATTCCGTAAGTGTCTATCCTTGGTCCTTTCCTTCACATTGTATATGCCAATGACTTATTTCTTATAAATAAGTCATTGGCGTATACAATTAAGCTTCCTACGATTGAGCATATACAATTTTAAGCTTGTATTGAAATATAATTATAACTTATAATTATTATATATAATTATATTTAAAGTTATAATTTATAATAAAAGAGAAATAATTTATTTTAGCCTATTTCAGAGTTGCTTTCCCCCTTTCTTCTTAACCTTTATGGAAACATCTATTTTATTATTCATTGCTATTAAAATGCAAAGTTCCTAACACTGTTAGGGAACCGGATGGATCCCTTCAGACAATTTTTGTAATTTCCTATTATACGATTTTAGTCTCCCTTTTTCTTTTTTATGTTTTGCTTATCTAGGCTTTCAAACGGCCATATCAACTTTGAAAAATTTTGGCAGTTGGCTAAGCAAGTCACTGAATTTATGACCTGGAAACAAGTTGCCTGCCCTTTTGAAAAGGATAATAAAGTTCTTCAGTTCATGCAAACAGGCCCCATACTATCTGAAAATTGTAAGTCCTTTTTTTGTATGCCAAAGCACAGGAAACGTGAAATAAGAGAATTCGATACTTGGTACTATCCCAGCTCGTGTCAGGATTGGAAACTATCGAAAATCGTGAGAAAATCGAAATAATATCAGTAGTAACTTTCATATTGCCAATAGATCCTCTTGTTGACAGAATTATACAAACAATTTGAAAGGAAAAATATGAGGGAGAATATAACCAATTTTATGAGCAAATGAAAACGAAATCTAATTTTCAAAGACTTCATTGATATCCTATTTGTGCTGAAATACGTCTGAAAATTTTGGATGAATCGAGTGAATAGATCCGTATAAAATGAAGTGGATGAAGAAATAGATTTAAGCTTCTCTTGTGACTAGATGTTTGTCTTTCTAGCTATGGTTATGGTTAGTTAGAGTGGTGCAAGGTTACCACTAGCCCAAAGAAAATGTCCTAAAAGTGGATCGACCGAAATACAGTTTGAATTGAATACAATCTTTATTTGTTTTTTTTCTTGTTTTTAATATTTTTTTATCAAAATTATCAAACTTATTTTTAGCCAAATGAAAGTTTTCAGCTAAGACATTTATAAAGTTTTTGATTTTTGCTTTGGAATTTCTACTTATCTATAATTGATCGAATAATGCAGTTTATGACAAGAATATTCAGACAGAATCCGACTAGACAGAAAGTAGGTTGTTCATTATTCTTTAGTTCACCGGTAATAACTACAGGGGGATAGGCGGGGAGGGAACATATTTGTCAAAACTAGTAATAAACCACTAAGGACTGGTAAAGATAAGATACACACATTTTATGCCTATTTCGCTGTCATGATATTTCATCGCAATTCCTTTTGTAAACGATGCGTTTGAACATATAAATAAGTAAATCCTGTTTGTAATTTGTATGATTTATTAAACGTATCCTTGGGAAAGTACTTTTTCTGGTACCTCTGGTGCTTTTCTAGCGCTGAAAATCCTTCGACATTGATTTTTGAATTTGTTGATGTGAGTATAAATGTTTGTCAATTTGTGCAAGCTTTTGAAAAGTCATTATTTAGTACTCCAGTGTCTACATTGTAACACGAAAAACATTATCAGGGATTGACCGATGTAAGTTATTCGTAAAAAGCAAAAATAAATAGAGGAGCCAGAACAGATCCCTGTGGAATTCCAAATAATATATTACTGGTATTCAATAAATAATCATGCAGCATTAAACATTGATTCCTATCTGATAGAAAATACTTCAAAAAGTGAAAAGTATTCCCAATTATTGCATATATGGGAAGTTTTTGAGTAGAAGATCACAACCAAGAAGCAGATCTCAAAGCTAGCAACGTTAATGCTTTCATTAAATCAGTACCAACCCATTATTAATTAATAATGATTACTTAATTATCCTCTTTTTCGGATTCCTAAATTCAATATCAAAGAATAAATCAATAATTTCTAAGAAATCATACATCCTAACACAAAATGCTTATCTGCCTAAATGTAGTCGGTATTGCTAGGGACGGTTAGTATGATCAAAAAGTATAAAAAAATGATTCAGCGAGGATTTATTTAAAGACAGTGAATTGCATAAGAAAATTAATTGAATTTTCAATCATTAATTGATATTTTCAATGCTGGCTATTGAAAAATAGCCAGCATTTTGGCTATATAATAATAGTCTTCAGCAAAAAAAGTGGAATAAGTCTAAAAATTGAACCTACTATAACAAATAAGGAAGTTGAACATCAAACCAACAATTAAAGAGTCCCAGCTTCATTATTCTATACAAGTTCAGCCAAGAATAACAAAAAAAAAGAAAAAGTAAATTTATTTGGATAAAAAAGGTAGAAAAAAAAATAGAAACAAGTTTTGCAGCCAGTCTGGTATTTCTCTTATAATAAATGTTCTTCGTATTTGTTATTGGTTTCGTCTTAGAATATCTTAGAACCATTGTTAAAAATTGTAATGAAGTGCTTATTCTCCTAAATCTCTATTTAAACAAGTATTATTATTTAATTTGTGTTTAATTTCAATTGCCTCTAGAATAATATTTTTAACACATAGGTTGTTGCTAATGAGAGATGGCTTCTAAAAAAACAACAAAAAAAAAAAAAAAACAAAAAAAAAAAAAACAAAAAAAAAACAAGAAGAGTGTTGAAGCTTATTTGTGATTTAGTTTAGTCTAAATTAATTGCATTTTTATTCTTAACTGAACTTGTAAAGAATGATGAAGCTAGAATTCTTTCATTGTTGTTTTTATTGTTGGTTTGATTTTCAACTTTCTCGTTTTCTGTGTGTAGGTTGAATTTTGTACTTACTCCACTTTTTTTGTTTTTCCGAAGACTGTTATTAATAATATTGCCAAAATATTACATTAATTTTCTTCTGTTGGAGAAAAATATTATGAAATCTGATTATGAATTTTTTCCGTTGGTATTATTGTTTAGAAATAAACTGTTCAGTTTGCATATTAAATCTCTATTTTTAGGGATGGTCTCTATTTATTTTTAGTGTCAGAATCAATCCCAAAAAATTGTCTAAAAGTTCGATTTTGTATTAAAAAAACAAAGATATCTGACAGAAATGAAGAGTAAAGTTGAAACTTAAAACGAGAAAAAAATTATTTCTTCCCAACTTACGCAACATATATCTGAAAAACTGGTTCAAATAAGCTGACTCGTGATATTTCCCTATATTTACAGAATTCTCTTAAAATAGTGCTTTACTGAAAACACAAAACTGGCGCAACATACCTCGATTAGGAGCAGAAAAGTCCTTAAATTGCTTGCAGATCTAAAATAACCTCGAGCTAGCTCAGTTTTCCGTAAAGCCCTATTTTTACAGAGTTCTAAAAAATTAGGAAAATATCACAAAGTCACTTTATTGGAACCTGTACTGCAGATATTTTTTACATAAAGTGTAAAGGAAAAATTTTGCTAAGTTTCAGCTTTGCTCTATAATTCGGTTAGAAAAGTTTTGTCCAAAATACAAAAATTGTTCGTTTTGAGGTTTTTTGAACGTACACAGTAAACATTACAGAAAGGTCAAAGGTCTTTATCCAACTTAAGAAAAGAATCTAAAGAAGTCAACACGAGTTTATCAGAATGTGGCATTAAATATTTTATACTTTGCACCTCTCTTAAGCTTTCCTTCAAAAGAATCTGACATTAAAAGTCGAAGGGTATATTATTTTCGGTATCTTAGGGACGTCGTAGATAAAGTTCAATTACTTATAAAATATTGTCCAATATGAAGTATATGGATATTTTAGAAAACTGAAGGCTATTAAAATAATTTTTGAATGTGTAGAATTTTTAATGTTTAGTTTGAATCTAATTTACAAAAATTCGTGTTATAATAGGAATTTTCGTGCTACAATGCTGCAAAGAATTTTGAACTTCCCACAAGATGCTTTTATACTTTTGTTATTTTGGTCTCTTAAAAAAAAGAAAGAGTTTACTGAAGTAAATTGGCACAAAAAGTATGTACAAAGATATTTTTGGACTAATTCGGTTTTAACATGAAGATGAAAAGATATAAATTCATGTTAAGTCAACAGTGACTAGGTAGAAAATGACTCTGGGTGTCATGACCCCCCTCCCCCCTCAGTAAAATCTGATTACTATATAAAAACATAAATTTTGCTTACATAGGAAAATACCTTGGAAAAAACCTGCTCCTTAATCACCAAAGTGGGCTTACACATGGGTATTGACTTATTTTATGAGGCGGCAAGTGTTTAATTAATGAATATTGTCGTTTTGTGTAATATTTGAATTCCAGCGAGGGATAAAACGACTGGCTTTGGCTACAGCTTTGCTTGAACCCTCTGACCCTGAAGTGAATAGACAAAAAAACATATTCTGTCCCTGGTCCTGTTGGTGATAAATACAGCTTGAAACGCTGAAGAGTTTACCATTTAACTTGAGGCTGGGGCGAACCCTTAATTCTTGATATTCAAGATTTCTTTGTAATTTTCGTAAAGTAAACCATTTGTAGAACGTGGTAAACACTGTTCACAGGTAGAGCCTTTTTCGTTTCTGTTCTCATTTCTGTCCCCATTTTGCTTTACTTGTTAATTTTTTTCTATCATGAATATGCTTTAGAGCAGAAGAATACATACATTTTAATAAAAAACAAAAAACAAATTGTCAATGCGGGCACAGTCTTCAGTCATAGTTAATAAGTAAAGCTGTAATTTTTCCTGAGTCTTCTGACGCATTTTGAAAGCCTATTTAAAAATACAAGTAAATTGAGACATGCGACGATTAGCCTCATCGAAATATCTTTCAATGGGTGAGGTACTGGATTATATTGATTCTTCAAAAGTTCCTCGTAGATCACTGACTTATTACATAGAGGTATTGAAGCTATTCTAAAATTAATCCAGGTCAAGATCGTTTTGTGGTTCTCTGATTTTTGCCTGGCTCTGCTGGCTTGACCTCTTCTTCTCCCGAAGAGGGTGAGTCATTAGCTGAATTTGTCTCTAAATACTGGCTCCAAAGCTTGCTGGCTCTTTGCCATATACTTTACTATCCTCATCATCAGTGTCAAAGATATCTACATTGTTCTTCTTTTTTAGTACCAAACCTTCTCCGTTGACTAGTTTTGTTTTGCAATTTTTGCGGATTTGAGCTTTGTTACCTTTGAACTCAACAATTTCTATTTTCTGTTTGGTGCTACAGAACCCACAATTATCTTACTTAGAAGGCTCCACAATAACAGAGCCCATAGGAATGACGCTAACTTCAGATTTTTTCAGCATTGAAGTGACCGTTTTTCCTTTCTCCTGAACCCTCTTTGGTGTCTGCATTTTTATGATAGGTTTTATCACTGGAGTTTTCCTCCAGGTTTTGATATTGCTTTCAGAGCTTCACCACCTTTATCTCCACGCTATGTTAGCTATGTTACTATGAGCAGAGGAGACATGATTCTCAAATTATTTATACATACCAAAAATGGCTGTACACACTGTGTACTTGTAAGACAAATGAGCTGACTTCAGTGTCATGTTGTGATCACGAGCTACGTGAATCAGAAGTGGCCATTGATAAACGTCACAACAAACAGGGAAAGACCAGCATCTTGACTTCTGCAAGCCGATTCCTGCATTGACGACGTGACAAAACCGTGATTACCCAGCAATGGTTTCCAATAACGTGCGAGACTTAGTGTGAAAGGTACAGAACATACATTTTGTATTGACATTGCAAAGGCTTCATTTTTCCTGTTTAATCTTTTCTAAGCCATTTTTCTTTGCTTTCCTTTTACTCTGTTCTAAAAAGTTATTCTGTACAAATTCAGTTCTTGGGAGAATTTACTAATTAAGCTATCTAAGAAACTTCCTGGTTTTTCCGATCGAACTACTTTAAGACTGACTTCTTTGTTCTCTTCCTGTTTTGGTTCTTCATTTTCGACTTCCGGTTTTTCTTTATTTTTATCAGCTTCTCTCTCTTTGGGTTCTTCTTTATTCTCTTCTTTCTTGTCAGATTGCGGTTCATCTACCTGCATTTCTTCTTCATCCCCTGACAACTTCTTTTCTAGTTCTTTCAGCTCTTCTTATCGATTTGATAAAAATTTGCCAGTACTTTTGCCTGGTTTCTCAATCGAATAAGGTACCACAAAACTAGGAGCTTCAATAATACACGCTGTGTTAACCATAGTCAGCAACGACTGGATAAATGAAGTGGGCTGATATGGCGTTGGCAAATCAGCAACTGGAGTCACGGATGGACTTGTAATTATTACACCCCTCCCCACAAGTATGAGCATTTGGCTCATAGGATTTTTGTGATTTGTCAGAGGACTGTCGGTGATACCTGGGAATGAGCTGTTCAGGCTGTGAGAAATGTTCAACCCAAACTTCACTTAGAGCTTCATCCTCAGAATCTTCTTGAGTTTCAGGCTTCACCGAAATTACTTAAGCGTTCCTTTGCCGAAGAGTAGCTGTTCTATCTGTAACTTTTTCTGCCTTAGCTTTTGATGAATAAACACGAAACTCATCCATCTTCTTTTTCTTTGCCTTCTTCTTTTCTGTATTCTGAGCAATAGCTTGCTTAATTTCTTGAGTGCCATTTAATTCAATGACAACTGGCTCTGATACAGTCAAAGTTAACCAATAGAATTTCAGGGTATTCAGCAATGGTATCATCAGGGTCAAAATCATGTGCACCATTTATACCGTTCACAGTAGAAGTTTCATTATTTTACACAGGTGGAGCTGGTGTAGTGGAAGATGATTCATTATGCTCCCTTATTCCATTTTGTTGTACGTTTTCAACTTCTTGACCATATTCAGCGTTATCTTTGATCACTTGTTGTTGTGGAGCAGGGGCAACTTGGCTCAATAGTAACCAAAATTGTAAAAAATGGAATGTTGATGCCAATAGATACATCAAAAGAATCAATCTATCATGCTGATTTCAAATATATAAGTTTCATTAAGTTTGCTCTTACCCATTAAAGGCTACAAGCCTGAGAATATTTGCCTGATTTTTGAAAAAAAAGGAGGAAACGTCGCTTAAAAGTTATAAAATCTTAATGAAAATCATACCATCAGGTTCAGTGTATCAGAAAACCGTTTTGTAGAAGTTTCAAGCTTTTATCTGCAAAAATGTGGAATTTTCTATTATTTGCCAGAAGAAAGATCACGGATGCGTGTTTATTCGTTGTTGTTTTTTTTACAGCGCTGATCGTATCGACCTAGTGGTCTGAGAATTTGGCGAAAGGGGCTCATTCGAACGGAAATCAAAAGTTCTACTGCTCTTTTTAAGCGACCAAAAAGATTGGAGGGCAACTAGGCCCCGTCCCCAGACCTCTTTTTTCCAAAATCGTCCAATCAAAATTTTGAGACCATCGTAATTGAAAGGGCCAATTGTCTATGCCTTTGGATGTACCACGCCCCCACCCCCAGCTACAAGGGAAAAGTCTTTAAGTTATAAAATTTCCCCATTGTTTACGCATAGTATTTGTTATTGGGAAGTATGTATACATTGTCGTGTGGGGGTGGACAAATTTTTTGCTGGGTGTTTTTCCACAAGGAAATTTTCCATGGGATGGAAGTTTCTGGGGGATGAACTTGTCAGTGAAAATTATACACTGGGGGTATTAGCCAGAATTCCTAAACAAAATACTTTTTATATGTCTTGCTTTCTCTTTTCTGTTTCAATTTTACGCATGGAGTTTTTAAGGAGAGTTTTTAATTCATTTTCGAATTAAAAAAAGGGAATAGTTGTGGGAAAAGTCAAAGTCATGGCCAATTGTAGAAAAAGCCAAGACAGATTGTCCAATTAAATGGGCATCAAGTGCAAGGTTAATTTTAACCCTTTGATTGCCGTTGTTACTGTCTCCCACTTATGCTACACCTCTCATGCATGTCACTCCACAATGCCGAACTAGAGTCAACCTGTTGAGGTTCTACCTTGCCTTTTCGCAATTATAATCGCCAAATTGGCCATTATAATTGACAATTGTCGATTATAAGTGACGAAGGCAAATTGTTTATGTATAGTCCAATTTGCCTATATATGTAATACTCAATGTATATGTATATGTAATATACATGTAATGCTATATGTAATACTCAAGGGTAAATTTTCACTGGGATCAAATTGTCTAGATAATATTTCCATGGGGTGGGGGATTTCTCTATGGAGGTGGGGCCAGATTTACTGGCATTATTTAAAAAACGTTTCTTGAAACTTTATTTAAAAAAAACAAGTTTTTTCAACTGAAATTAAGGAGTAACAATAAAATTTAAAAAGCACTGAAATTATGAAACGAACTTCTTCTCAGATTAGCATTGAGACGCTTTCGCATAATTGCATCGCCGGAATCAAATTTCAAGCTCTGAAGTCAGTGGCGTCGTTTTGAGGGTGCAAGAGGGGTTATTTCCCCCCCCCCCAGTAATTTGGTGAAACAATTATTATATAGTCCATGTCCCTTAACTCTCCGGATGTGGGCCGCTTTTACCGTCCCACTCCCAATAAACATGCTGGAATTACGCTCCTGCCTGCAGTGTCTACTGAGTCTTACTGAGTGAGCGTCTTACTGAGTTCGAACTCAGTAAATATATAGTAAAATTATATCGTTCTTCTAGTCATGGCTCACAAACTAAATAAGTAGGTTTTTCAATTGGCCAAGTCTGCTGAGCTACCACCCCAATAAAATGGGGTTAGTTTTACTTTAATAAAAAAATAAGGTCCTATTTAGTTTGTGGATTTCATGCTTAAAATTTACTTGGTTTATTATAACATTAATTGTACAATATGTTCTTTGCTTATCTAAGGATTTATGTAATGGAATATGGGCCTTCGATTCTACTATGCTAGTTCAGTCAATTAGGTAGATTGTATAAGGCCGATCGTGAAGATCTAAAATTTTGGAAATAAATTTTATTATTTGGAATAATTTCTTCATGCCAGTTGAGAAGGAGAGTTGTAAAAAAAGTTTGGATTACGAAACAACACAAACATTCCTAGAGTGATTGTATTTGGTCAATGCTAGTCAAAAATGTAGATAATAAACTGCAACTCTATCGTCATTTCGTTCAGCAGTGACTATGTTCACCAACTGTTACAAGCTTTAGATTTAACTTAATCACAGAATTGACTTACGAATGAATCCTGTCAATATGAAAAGGGCTCCAATTCCAAAATAACAGTTTTCCTGTTGTCTTCTAATAATAAAGAATATAATTTCAGAGAAACTTTCTTTTTATAGTTAATTTTGCTTGTCGAGCCACTGATTAGTATGACTCAGGCATATACAAATTTGAATCACTATGTTTAATATACTTGTTAAACTATTATTACGGGTGAGGTGCAAACAAATTTTCATTAAATTTGGGAAATTACAATTAGCAAAACTAATATTATGCATTTACTAATTTTTTGAAAAATCACAGGAAGACTAGTCACTAGTCTGAATATTTAGTTATTTTGATGTGACAATCATTATAACCTATCCTGATCAGCACAACTTTCCTTTTACATAAAATATTAAATAATTTGTAACACATATACAGCGTTTTGATTTTGGTTAAAGGATGTCTTGTATATAAAAGGAAACGTTGCCGATTTTCCTAATTCTGGGTTTATTATCTCCACGGTCCTTTTTGTTAGAGACCAATCGATTTTTTTTTCACTAGAAGTCTATTTGATAGTATTTTATGAATTAATTTCTATGCAGTAGAGTTTGATTACTGCAATTTTAGCTGATGATAATCAAGCTCGATTCTTTTTTTTTCTAGAACTTGGGCTCGTGTCTTTTGATTGTGAACCTCCAGAAAATAATATGGAGAAGGAACGGTGGAAGTATTTAAAGTAAGTATCTACTCTTATAGTGTTATTTAGCAATTTTGCTCTTGATGACTCTGTGAATGGGTGTGGATGCTGCTTTTAGGGTATATATTCTAGGCTGAATTCATTATAAAAGTAAAATAAAATTATTCATTGAATGACGTTAAAAGATACCAACAATAAACATGGTTGGGTAAGACTTAGCTTGTCACATGATCAACCTAATTTTAAACTACATTTATATTTTAATAAAATGGAACATTCAAGTTTGTCGTATCTAGTGACGATTTTGTAGTATCCATAGTTTAATAACATGAATATCATATGGCAAATGTTCCATCAGTTGGTGTCGAACACTGCAGTAATTGAACTCGTATTGCTGGATCTCGGCAAAAATAAATTTAAGCTCGTCTAAAATTTTAAATATCGAAATATATGAAACAGCCATAGAATGGCAAAGTTCTAAATTTGAAAAGATTGCGAAGGCTTGGTTTTGGTGGTATATTTGGTCCAAATCAACCTGTAAAATGTTGCAAACAGGTGAATTATATAGGAATGTTCGCAATTATTAGCGATATTTTTTTTATCTTGCATTTCGATTTTTTTGCACAAATATTTGAGCTCGGTTATTTATTTATTTACAAATTTGGCTAAAGAAGACCTTTTGAATGTTCAATTCTAATGAATTATTTTCAATTATTTGAATAATTATTTAATAATTATTTCAATCCAAAGAATTTGAAGTATTTTAATAAACATTGTATGCATATGAAAATATTGGAATTTAATTCGAATTTCGCATATGAAAACGGCGGTTCTGTAGGATAGATGTGACCATTATTTAAGAAATAATTGCTTTTATTGTTTGATATTCTTAGCTATAAAAAGGCTCCTCTAATATGCTCTTAATATAACCAACTGACTTCCCCCTTTTATGGCACTTGGTATTTACCAAGTGACATATAGCGATCGCAAATTCTGTCGGTCTGTCTGTGTGTCCCGTTTTTGCTAGTTTAGGCACTTCCAGATAAGCTAGGACGATGAAATTTGGCAGGCGTATCAGGGACCAGTCAAGATTAAATTAAAAATAGTCCTTTCCCGCCTCTTGTTCGTATTGTATAATCTATTATTACTACTTTTCTTTTCATTTTCAAATTGGTTTTAAAATTCAATGCAATATTAACGCATTGATCCAACATTACCGCTGAACTTAAAGCAAATGTGTTATACTAATTTTTTTGTATGTTGAAAGGGAAGCAATAGCGCTAAGGGAGGGATTTTATTGCAATAGCTTGATTTTTTTTTGCTTTTTAATACGTATATAACACATGGAAATCGGTGCATAATACTAAATTCTTCAATTTTAACTACAAATTTTTACTTTATAAAAATAAGCGAAACTAAATATTTATAATAAAAAAAGCGTTAATTGTTTGTTTCGTTTTTGGAAATGCTCCCAATGTCCAGTCTCTCGGAATTTCAGTCTTCCTCTTATTTCACTACTTTATCTTCTTTCTTTTGCATTCCTCCATCATTATTCAATTCTTTACATAATTATTCTTCATGTTTTAAAATTGCTTTATCGTTCCAGGTCCAGCAGTTCTCCAAAGTCTTGACAGTGCAAATGAAGTTCAAAAAGTTACTTCGCAGAGAAATACTAGTGATACTTCCAGCAGCTTACAAAGAAGATAACTTGTGGTTCCAATATGATTCAATATCAACCTCCAAAATAGAAGAAATTATCAATTACAGAATTCCAATTTTACATTTTAATCATCATATACTTTGTGTGAGTGTAGATAGTGTCGGAAGAACGCAACCCACCTAGCAATCCAACTCAATTTGCCCCATTAAGGAAAGTTGGCGTAAGATAAGGCCTCTCCAATTTCTTAGTTCGTATTTTGCCTATGTATCAAACTTGAATTACAAATTCCAACTCAAAGCTCCAATCCTTGAATATTACTTGCCAGTACTGCAGGCACCCTAAGCTAGTTTTCGTGCAGCAAACTGAAGCTAATCTTTAGGCTACGAATTTGGTCAAGTAATTTAAGGAGAATCTTTTGTGAAGTAAAGTAATATGATTTGCCTGTGGGCTTTCGAAATTCTTTTATCATCAAAAGTTCATTAGTGAGCTCTTCAATATTTAAGCCTGCAAAAAGAGCACTTATTCTATTGCATTAGATTTTGTTGTCACTAGCCTATTTCATAAGTTCTTATCTTAGTTGGTTATAATAAAGAAACAGTAATGTTAAAACGTATAATCAAATTTTCTTGCGAAATTTAGCAAAAAATAAGCAGATTTCTCACTGTATAAGATTAGTGTCTCGTCAGTTGGGTATCAAAAGATCATATCTCCATGATTGTAAATTTTCAGAAGAACAAAAAAAACCTCACAGCTTTTTTTTATTTTCCCTACGATAACCGTAAAACAAAAAAGTACTGATATGTAAAGTCAATACATATCAAACCGTTTTTATTTTATGGTTATCGGAGGAGAAATAAAAAGTTGTGAGGTTTTTTTGCTCTTTTGAAAATTTACAATCATGGAGATATTAACTTTAGATACTCGACTGAGCTCTGTATAAATGCTTTAATAATAAAAGAAGATAGTTTTAGTTTCAAGGTTTTATTTAGTTTCCTTATGAACTGCTTGTTTATGAAGGTTAGTTTCAATTTCAGTTATAGATGGAAATTATGAAAACTCTACTATCACTTGTTTCCCCTGTATAATGTGATAGCAGTGTATTTAGAATCCTTAGAAATACTGGCGAAATGAGTATACTTGATAACGTTCTTAGAAACTAGCAGTAAGTAGCAGGATTCTGCAGTTAGGATTTGATTTTGGTTTTCTTAATACGCGTTCTTTTTTTGAGTTCTGTGGAATCAAGTCAGCAAGGATTCGATGTGTTTGTAGACAGTGTAGATGGAACCGACTCTAGCCTAAAGTGTAGCCAGGGCCGTTTTTTTGTTGTTGTTTTGGAGCTAGTGTTGGAATCCTTAGAAATACTGGCGAAATGAATAGACTTCACCTTCTTAGAAACTAGCAGTAGTATTTTTTTTTTATTCTGCGGAATCAAGTTAGCGAATATATATATATATATATATATATATATATATATATATATATATATATATATATATATATATATATATATATATATATATATATATATATATATATATATATATATATGTAGACAGTGTAGGTGGAACTGACTCCACCTTAAAGTGTAATCAGGGCTAATTTTTTAAACATAGAGCTAGTGTTTGATAGTTCTTTGCTCCACCTTAGAGCCCTGACAAGTTTTTATTCTCAAGTAAACTTGAATAGAGTGCATACCGATTGTAACTTATCCATAGGATTAGTCTAAGAGTACCTGTATTTTTTTTCTTTTTTATGTGAGTTAGTAATATTTTATATAAATAATTATTGACATTGTTTGTTGAAATTTCGAGATTTGAATTTTATTTTTTGCATAAAGGAACTTTTGTGTTATAACTGAATTTTGGGAAGGTTTATTGTTTCTTGTATAAATCGTTCAAAGAATCACTGTACTTATTTGAAAAGAGGAATATTTTTAGAGTGCTTGCTTTAGTGTTTTATTTATTCCAAATATTTTTACATTGTTACTTTTCAACTAACATTTTGTTCTTTTGTACTGAAGTATTTTTATGTGTATTTGTTTTTATTCCAAAATCACTACTTTTCTTGTTTTTGCTATCTATCAGACCTTTACGTTAAAGATTTATTTTATTCAGGGTGTAAAGTCAAAAGCAAATTTTCTAGTCATAGATTTAATTCTTCATTTATATTTCTTTTTCTTCATTCCAATTCTTCAGTTTACAATATTTTAAAAACATTTAAGAATGTAAATATTTAAAGTACACTCAATAAAATAATTTATTAGGGGCTATTCTTTAGCAACCTATTCTTACATTAAAAGTGAATTCGAAAATACAACAATATTATTTTTTTTTCACCTAATGTTGCAGCACCATAAGTTTTATTTTTTAACCAAATCGGTGGTTTTGATTTTATTTTTTTGAATATCTTTTTGACCAACTAATACTAAACGCCCAAGATGACTGGTAGATTAAAAAGATCAATGGCTTTTCTTTCTTGTCTATTTTTGTTTTACTATCATCCATTCCCCCTTCTTTTATTCACTCACAACTCTTATTTTTGTTGATTTTATTCGCTTGTTCTCCAAATGACTAAATTAACTATTTAGAAAGTATTTTTTGTTTCTAAGTTTGCGTTATTCGCTATCATTAGATCGGCACTTAATCCATCTGTACCTCCTGTTTTTAACTACTTGAAATTAACACGCCACCCTTCCAGGGGTTTTAAAATGTTTTAGCACAACCTGTTCTTGCAGTTACTTTTTATACCAGCTACTTAACGATACTTTCGAGACCAGTTTTACTGGCTGGCCGAATAAGGTACACATACTCAACTATTTTCAGTGGGTTATTCAGACGGATACCTGGTTTGTTTTCCGGGCGAGGTAACAATAATGAAAAAATAACAAGAAATACCCTGAAATTCAAAAAAAAATATAAATACCGGGGGGGGGGGGATTCAACGCCTTCTTCACCTGGGTATGTTCCTGAGGGTACTATATTTTTGGGGAAGAGGGAGGGGGGATGAGTTGACCCATATAGCATAAAAAATCTGGTCTTCCCAGAATGAGGTAAGGAGAGGTTGTAAGAAATAATCTAATAAAAATTGGGACTTTTTTGCAGTGTATGAAGAGCTTTGAATAGATTGGGATGGAGGAGGAGC
This sequence comes from Artemia franciscana, assembly GCF_032884065.1. NCBI lineage: Eukaryota > Metazoa > Arthropoda > Branchiopoda > Anostraca > Artemiidae > Artemia > Artemia franciscana. The sequence continues at coordinate 36,102,532 of NC_088872.1, read as the reverse complement.
ATGTGTAGCCGTATTGGCTCAGGCGGTTTGGTAAGTTGTTGTTGTAAGTTGTTAGTAGAAGTAGTAGAGTATGATTGTAAATACATATATATTTTTGGAAATTAAATTATATAAATAATCGGCATTTAACGGAATATGTTTTGTACAAAAGTGTGTCCAAAGATTTGTACCAAGAGTATAGGTAATTTACAAGAGTAGAAATTTGTGCTAGTGTCGACGAAAAAAACCTCGACGCAATCTAGCTTTTGGCGACCCTTGGCATTTTTTAAAGTTTTGTAATCGTTTTTCTGGCAGGAACTGAATTTACACACTTATTACTGCACTCATTTTACCAGCTACAAAAATTAAATTAATTATTCATAATTGTTACAACGAAAAAAATGCCAAGCATCACCGAAAGCTAGATAGCATTGGAGGTTTTCTGTCGACACTAGCGCCAGTTTCCACTTTCGTAAGTTACCCATACTCTTCGGTTTACACCATAATTTCATATTGGCTAATGATACACTTACGATTTCTTGTGTCTCATGTACCTAGTCTAAATACTGACAATGGAACTAGATAAAAAATTGTCGAGAGTTATGGTGCGTTCCAGAAGCCAATTATCGTTAACTATGATTACTTATTTTTGGCTATCTTAATGCTAGAATGGTGCATTACTACCCCAAACAACGCCTTTGTTTATGAATGTTGTGAAACAATCTCTGTTTATAAACATTGTATATTAACATTTCCATTTGGAACTATTACCTTGTTATATATATTCATGTATGTTCGTATTTGTAATAAATTGTTATGATCATTTTTAAAACTCGCTCCATCTTAGGATTTTCATTAGCTACACGCCTTAGTATTCACTGCAATGATTCTCTCACCGCCCTCCCGCTCAAGTGAACTTCAAAACAGTCACGAATATTCACAAGTTAGAAATATAGTCTTGCATAGTTTAGGTAAAAAAAAGAAGACAAAGGATATGGCACTAGACCCTTAAAGTCCAAACCGGCGGTGCTGATCTCCTTTTTAACCCTCTTCAGCCAGGTGGTGCAATGGGGGGTTGGGGGCTAGCCATCCTGTGCTTTCGCACACCCTTCCTGAATACTAAAGCATAACTGCAAGTTTTTTTAGGGGGGGGGGGGAAGTTATATATGCTTACGGATGTTTTACTTATCAGCTTTTGATCTCTTCCCTGAACCGAAACGATGTAGTTAGATTTTTTTTCATATCCCTAAGATGTCATCTCTAAAATACTAGTAAAATTAACGATCTTAATGATTTAAATGAACGTTCAATGATAACGATTTTCTCTGTGAACATCTTCACGTGTATACGCTTTTGAGAATTTAGAAAAAAAAGTAAATAAGAGCTCATGTATTTTTTACATTGATTGATTCTACTGCTTTTCACATCACCTTTCTTTACAATGGTATCTATTTCCAATTTCCATACCTGGTCTAATATTTCTCCGAGGTGTTGCTTGGATGGAGAGTAACACAACCATGCATTCGACTCTCAAATAAATTCCAGTAATATTCCAGGTAGAAAGATATTTATTCTGACTACCAGTAACCTGAGAAGAATTTCAACAGAATTTTCCAATCATTAAAATATAAACAAATTTTGGCATAAGAACAATTCAGGTCAAAAAGCTGTTTTTTGGAAAAAAAATGGCGGAAATTAATACTTTTATGTGGTATGATCTCTAATTTTACTTAGAAATGGCATTCAAATCCAAATTTCTGTTCGGATGAAACATCTAAATCTCCTCCGACCGTTGGTTCATAAAGATACACACGAAAAATGAACAGACATCTATAACTATAACGAATATTCGCTATTCAAAACGAATATTCATACCCCCCCCCCTCCCCCCGACTTTCTATGAGGATGTATATTTTCTTTTCTAATAACGTTTGATGAGCAACTTTGAACTTCACAAATCTTACGTATTTAGAATCTGAATAAAAATTTGTTCCTTTCGTGTATATATTGTTAGTAATATTTGCTATTTAGATTTTCGTTTTAAACAGTTCGATGTGTAATCAAATCCTTTAAGTTGTAACATTTACAGATAATTTGTACTCGTCTCTACAGGTAATATAAGTTATATGTGCTACCGGTTCAAAGAAATTTCAAAACCATTCATATAATAAGAAAAAGGATGAGATGACTAAGACATGTTCTGCGAATGACTGACTGCCAAAGATCAACCATTTTAGCCATCTAGAGCCAAACGAAAAGCAGATCGTCTCCGAATGGGGTGAGAGGACGTTGTACAGAGCAGTGGCGTAATTTTGTCAAAATCCTGGGGGGGGGGACAAAGCTGGAGCCCACTTTCCCAAATCAAATGAAAATGACAGTGAAAACTGAAAGAATGAGCCATTTAGTACCATAAGAGAAAATATATGCTAAAGAAAACTGATCCGTTTCTGTTGATGCTTGAATTATACAGGCTTGTCTTAGTTTTGACAAGATTTTTGAAGAAAGTACATCTCAGCTGGGGGGCAAACTGGAGTCGGGAAGGGGGGAACCGATATCGGGGAGGGATAGTCCCCCCTGCCCCACAGTAAATCATGCCCCTTGTAAAGAGGGAGGCTATGAATAGATTGAGATGGAGGAGGAGCGTACGTAACTGTGTTGGCCAACCCTTTATACGAAACTCACCATCTTTTCTGTGTGCTAACGATTTGTAACAACAGAAAGAACAAAAACCTATAAGCTGTATTATGTTTTTGTTATACATTGCATAAAGTGCCTTGAAAGGAAATAACCAATAAGGATCTATAGGAGACAAACTATAAGAATAAACAAAAATAAAAACAAATATTTTAATAGAAAACCATACTTAGTATATAAAAATAAGGCTCTTAAATTTGAAACTGCACTGAGCATGTACTCTTCACACTGACAGAAAATCAGAAAAAAACAACAAAAACAGAAAGGTTGAAAATCAACAAAATATTAGAAGTCCTATCACTTCTTAGCATGGTCAAATTTTAGTGGTTTTTGACATCGGTTTATAAAGTTTTTGAGACTTGCTTGAAAATTATCGGAAGAGCTCAGTAAAAAATTTGATAGATCGCATGAATCCAGCAAAGAGAATTAAATTAATTCGGATTCGAGATCAGATTAATGATTAGACTGCAAATAGATCTTTACTTAAGGTAATTTCTCTGAAGGTAAGCAGTCCAACCTAAAATTTTAATGAAGGTAAATTACGTCCAAAGTTTTTCATCGGGATTTAAAAACAAAGTAGTGATAACGCGCCAACAAATTTTAGACTGAAGGTAATTCTCTTGAAAATAAACAACCTTGCCTGAAATTTCACTGAAGGTAATATTATACTCGAAGTTTTTTAGTAGGGTTCAAAATCAGAGCAGCAATTAGACTACAACGATATTTTTACCAAAGACAATTTTACTGAAGGTTAACAACCCATACTGTAATAAAAATAAAATGACAAGAATAAAAGTTTACCTAAGCTACTTTTCCTGAAGGTAAACAACCAAATCTCAAAACTAATGAAGGCTTAATTACATTCAATTACATTCATTATCAGAGCATTGATAAGATTTCAATAATGTTTTTCTCGGATGTAATTTTACCAAAGGTAAACATGATCATCTGAAATTTTAATGAAAATAAAATTACATTCCAAGTTTCTCGTCAGGACTCAAAATCAAAGATGTAATCACGCTATAATAAAATTTTCACCGAAGGTAAGCAGCATAACAAAGTCTTACCAAACGTAAAATTGATCTCGAAGTTTTGATAAGGATCCAGAATCAAAGTAGCAATTAGACTAAAATGACCAAAGATTATGAATTCGAACAGCTAAAAAATAAAGCTATTACACGAATTGAGGGCCTTTATTTTGTTCCCTATCTTTTAAGTTTTGGAATAAAAACATTATTACCAAGAAGATAAGTCAAAAGATAATTTCAAAAGACAAGCCTACTTTTTACTAATGTATTCAGTGCGTCAAAAAAGAAATTGAGATGTCACGATCAAACATAGGATAACAACATAAGTTCAAAAAGTAGACAAGGTAATTCCACAAAACTCTTCATATATGTTTCATGATTTTTAAGGCATAGTGACACTAGAGAGTGTGTGAAACTGATTAGGGGGGTGGGTCCTTTGGCTCGTCAAAATGAGTTTAGCAGGTATTAAAAACTTACCGACCCACTGGCAAAGCAGCGCTACCCTGAAGAACTAGAAAAAATTAAAAAAAAAGCTTAATTTAATATATTGAAACTTGAACTTATATTTAACCTTATTTGAACCTAACCTGAAACTTTGAGAAACAGAGGCCTCGTATGTTCATTACAGATAGTTAAGTCATCATAAGTTTTGAAAATTATTTTGATTAAGATAGTAAGGACTAGATTAGCAGAGACCTTGTCTTAGAGTCTAGGAGCACAGAATCTAGCATCCTGGTATTAAAACAAAAAATTGGCAAATATTGGTTCTTTCTATTTTCACTCTAAAGTAAAATAAAATTCAAATTTTTTATAATTATTATTATGCAATAATTGTTCAGGTTTATGATTAGCTTTATAATAATCCTGGATAGCGCTAGATGACAATGATTGTTTCTTTCTCATTGACGGCCTTGGGTTTCTCTCTTACTCTTAGTTTCCACTCGCTGTGTTTTGCGGAAAATCGCAGCGATGTTGCAGATTGCGGACGATTTTTTATCAGTATCTTTACAGAAAAACGCAAATTCACATGCATTAAAATTCTCAAGCGAGAAAACGTGCTCCAAAATCAAATAAGTAGCTGATTGTTCAATTGTTTGCATGCCGTAATCTTTTCATCTATATGCCTTAGGTAATGACATGGTAATGACATTGGTAATGACATTGGTAAAGTCATTGGTAATGTCATGTCTAAGGCATGACAATAACAGACGATCAACATCAGCAAATACTTTTACACTCATTACACTCATCAACACTCATTACACTCATATATCAAAAGATATAATACTTTTACACTCATCTTTTGTAAGATAAGCTAAGGGTAGTTGCGATTTTTCCACATACATACGATTTTCCAAGCTTTTTTTGCGTGTTTTTTTTTGCGCAAAATAAATACGTCATTCGAATTACGCTTTTCGGCAAATCACAGCATGAAAGAACAAAGGATCCCCAGTTTTCTGTACTCTTTAACTTACACTAAAGATATTTTTAATTATATAAATATTTTGAGTTTTCTTATCAGTTTTCCATAGTTTTTATCAGTTTTCTATATTTTTTATGTGTTTTCTATAGTTTTTATTAGTTTTCTTATCAGTTTTCTATAGTTTTTATCAGGTTTCTATATTTTTATTAGTTTTCTTATCAGTATTCTATAGTTTTTATCAGTTTTCTTATCAGTTTCTTATCAATTTCCTATTTTCATCAGTTCAGCTAAGGATATTTTTCGTTGTACACTTGATTTCCTACCATAATTTTTTGAATAAATGGTGGTTGTTCACATTTCAGAATCGCGAAATCATTGAACCAAGTTTCATTTAATTTAAACCGCTCATCCTCCTCCACTTTCTTTAATAGCTTTTGACTATCAAAGCGTTTTGGCTCTAATAATAGAGATTGACTAAAGCGGACAAACTTTGAATACATGGAATCGTGTTCTTTTAAAATGTCCACAAGATTGGACTGAGTCTGAATCTTGGGTATATTCTCTTTACTTGGGTTCACTGTCCCCTCTGTAAGCTTTTCACTTTTCTTATTCACCTTTTCCCTTCTTTTTTCATTTCTTTTCTTACAAATTTTCTGACTATTTTCAATGAATATATCTATTTTAGTACATCTATCAGTATCGTGTAAACCAATTAAATCAGAATGACTAGATGTACTTTCCACATTAGCCTTGTCTGAATCATGTACCTTCTTCTTCTTCTCTGAAGCTTGACGGTTCTTTATCATTGTAGAGAGTTTCACGCCTTTTAACGAGTTTTTCTTCTTAGGGTCTGATATATCAATGAGACTATTCCAAACGTAACCACCAACCGTTTCGAGACTTATGCCGGTACAGCAGTTTAGCGCACTTATGTCGATAGGATGTGCCTCTGAAAAAAAGTAAAACGAATTACTTCCACTTCCGTTTTTAAGACGAACAGTAAATCGTTTTTTTTTTCCTGTGGGCTTGCCGCCCCTAAATTTAAAATGTATATAGTTATTCTCCATAACTTCTAATTTGTTACACATAATTTGGCAGTTTTTTATTCTAGAATTCAGCGCCCATTCCCCAGATGAAATTTAAAGGAACATGCCATTTGAGGCATTTGAGGATAATTCCTCGAGACAAAAAGATTATATTAAAATGTTTTGTTTACTTGGGGCTTGTCCCCTCTAAAATTCGTTGTGTTTACTATTGATGAGCGTCTACAATATTTGTTGCAATTTTCTGAATATATCCCCCCCCTTCCTGGATAGAATTCCAAAGAGTGCCCTGAAGAAGGCAGCATAGCAACAACAGTCGAATAAAATTATTGAAGCTGAACTGTGAAAATGTAACTTTTGCGTTGCAATGAGTAGCTTCCCATTAGACAAGCCATGGCGTTTCAGAGCTCGAAACCTGAATCTTCAAAGATATTTGAATGCTGACAATGTATTTGAATCGTCGAAATGGTGACTCGAAACCGACTTTCCACACGGAGAAAACAAACAGACAATAAAATGTTCTTGTCAAATTGCTCATGATAGGGACATGTCAGAGGAAGGAACTGAAATATTTATAGACTCAAACGATATCGGTCAAGAACGCTAGAACAAGAATGGAAGAACAAAAACTAAAAAAAAAAAAAGTTCAGTTATTTTGAAACTAAAAAGTAAGTTATCTTGAGTTGTCCGGCAATATCTAGTGGTACCGATCAAAGCAATTTTGGATACTTCCGCTGTCGTTCGAAAGGCGTTACCTGGTTCTTTGTGTAAACCTTACATTTACGGCCCACATACTCAAACTAAGCAACTTTTATGGATTGGTTAAACCAGATTTTCTTATCTCATCTTCCCATCTTATTTGTTTCCTGGAATATAGAAGTTTCTAATCTTTGAAGATGAATTATATTCTCTTTTCTAACTCATGCTCATTTTGATATCAAATTAATTTTGCTGTATCTTGCATACCTGGTCCTTATTAAAATTAAGAAGTCCGAACTGATTTTTATTTCGCCACTCCCCCTAAAATTGAAATTATGCTACATAATAGCTTTCGAACTACCGCAGAAAATGATGATTCACCGTACCGATCCTTAGAATCTGGCGTTATAATTGCGCCCATGACGTTGACTATAAGACCCAAGCTGAAAGACACTAATGACCCCATAGAAAGGATTGTAAAAAGGGTTTTTCACCAAACCTAAAAGAGTGGTAGCCTAAAGACTGAATTTTGGAATTAATATTCCCCTTACACTAGGCTAACGTATCACTTTTCAGAACCACCATGGAATTCTTTCTTTTTTTTCCAACTCCAACGGGTTTGGTTTTTTTTTCCTTGGACGTCACTCACACACAGTCTGATATACTAACTGTAATGAAAGAAATATATTGCAATAACACAAAAAAGAAACATTGCCCAACAAAGAAATTAACGAATTCTAAAACAAAAGACCCTGCAATAATAACCTTCGGATCTCTGAAATAGTATGAGATAAAAATAAATATTTTGCTTGCCGCAAACATTCAGTTTAGATTTAAATCTTTTAATTAAACATTAATTGATTTATTTAACAAAAGTCACACTACTACCATAATTTTGTCTAACAATTAATCAACTCTTTAATTTAAAAATTTGTCAATATACAGTTTTGGCTGTGATGGTAGCGATTCTCCGTTTACTTCTATACATAAATTCTTCTAATTGATACTTTTACAGAAAAAAAATGTATATTTATTAACTTTAAAATCTGTATGTCAATCTCAATAATAGCCGTTTTTACGGGTAATTCTTCTTTGTAGGCAATTCTCAGAACAAGAATATTTTTCCTGAATTGACTATTCTTTGTCACTGTAGCAAAAATAAAATAAGTAAAAAATAATAATAAAAAAGTAAAAAAAAATAAAAAGTGAAAAATAATACAAAAAAACAAAGAACGACAAAAATATCTTCCTACGGTAAAATTAACGAGCAAAGTAAAGCCAAATCGTTTTTCTTAAAACACTTAACAAGCCCGTGTCAATTTTGTTGAGCTTCAAAACAAAAACTAAATTTCTTTAAAAAACGGAGGTTTATAAGCAGAAAGTCACAACCAAATTTGATTCAAAATCCCCAATCTAATAAATTCCTTTTTGCAGCGTATATTTTTGCGTCTAATTTTTATAGTCAAAAAGTCGTGTAGCTTTCTTCGTCCGGTTAGGATTAGTATGAAGACACTTTCCCATATTCTGAAACACTCGATTTTTTCTTTAAAAACTCCACTGAAAATGAATTTTGCTTTAATATTAAGCAGTGATATTTTGATTTTTAATTTCTCAACCCAAACTTTAGCAAATTTGATATCAAATTTGCCTTATTTTTAAATCAAATCCAATAATAGAAAATAAAAGCCGAAAAAAATCAAACGCCCTAATTGTTTGGGGTTTCTAAGATTTTTATGTAACATATTTTTTTGCTGTTTTACAAGTCCCTCCCAACAAAATAAAGTCCTTTTTACGGGCCTAGTTTAAATGATTGAGGAAAAAACAGATTAAGCTAAATATAAAACATAAAATTCATACTTTAGTGTTACGGCGAGTAAACATATGCCTTGATCTTTCAGTCCTTAGTTTCTTCGTAAAATAATACTTTTAAAACAATTTTTTGAAATGCAATAGCCAGCCTTCAAAAGAAAAAAAAGGCAATGTCCCCTTGAAATCCACCTGGAATGTATCTATAGATTGTATAATTATACTAATAATATGCTACGCAAATAAAACGACATATCACGCATATCATGAACGACTGTCATCCATAGAAGTAAAAATATACGCAACAGAAAAAATTAACTTTGGGATGTTTTTTTCTCTAAAAGCATTGATATTTTCTCTGGAATTACAACTTATATCGTGGTATTTGCTGTAATACTACTTCTTCTTTTCATGTTAAAACTCAGCGCCAATTCTCGTAGGAGTTTCGACCTTAAAAATTGATTATTTCCTTAAATACAAATTCTGGCGTGCTTAAACGAAGTAAACTTTTGATTTAAGGAAAGATGATTTTGTGTCAAGATTGATTTTGTCAACAATTTACCTGTGTTAAAAACATATCCAGCATCAATAACACAGGAGCCAGCAGGTGTCTTGTGCACCTTCCCCGTCTGCCCAACGTTTAATAGGAAATTGTCAGGGTCGAACAGTAGATACAAATACTTCGTTGTTTCTGCTAAGAAAAACGACTCCATCCGGTCCTCCAAAGAATGATCTTTTACGTCTCTAATCTAAAAACATACAAGGCATTACTTTTAAAGTACACACACACATATATATATATATATATCTATATATATATAAATAAGTTGTCTGTGTGTGTGTGTGTCGAGTGACGTCATGTTTGTGTGTCGACTGACGTCATGTTTGTCGACTGACGTCATTATAAGGATTGAGCTGTATGCGTCATGAAGTTGTTTGTCGACTGACGTCATGTTTGTCAACTGATGAAATTACATACCGGGACACCACGACACAAATGATGACCGGGACACAGGGAATATAAATGACGACCTGGAACCTCAAAGAGAAATTACAGACTGGGACACCCGGACACAAATCACGACCGGGACACAGGGAATATAAATGACGACCGGGACACAGGGACACAACTACAACGGGGACGCCGGGGGCACAGGCGGGATATATAAATGACGACCGGGACACAGGGATTGTTCGAATAGAAATTACAGACCGGGACACCCGGACACAAATGACGACCGGGACACCGGGACACATCATTAGAATAATGAGGTATAGATCTGAATACGGATTGTTTTACTTAAGCACAGTTCGAACATACGCGTGAGTAAGGCTCCTGCTTTTCCGGAAATTTCTGATTTTGTTTCTAAAATAGCATTTTTTCATTTTTTTTTTATTCACGAAAATAGAATCATATCCTGCATTTTATCAACAGATGGATTACATTCAAAGTCTTGAGATATGCGCCTTTTCTTGAAACTTGATATATCGTCAACAAGAAATCTTTACTCAAAAACTAGAATTCTGATGGGTCAAATTCCTGAAAACTGCAAGAAAAGGATAATTATTAAAAAATATAGTATGAATTACCAAAATGCCAATGAAAGTTTTCAGCTATATTCTCGTTTTCATTAGCTTATTTAGACTTATCATTATTACCTCAACCTCTGGCTCTCAACCTCTTTATTATTACCTGAAACCTCTTTATTATTACATCAACCTCTTTATTATTACTGGCTCTCAACCCCTTTATTATTACCTGAAACCTCTTTATTATTACCTCAACCTCTTTTTTATTACTTGCTCTCAACCTTTTTATTATTACCTGAAAAAGATAAAAAAAAACAAAACTAAAAACAAGATAGACTAAAAAAAATAAGGGCATGTTCAAACTATGCTTACTTTGCTTAACACAACACACTTGTTTTTTAGACAAAGTTCACTAGTATAATACGGACTAGCCTTAGGTTTTAATTATAATAGATATACTAAATTTGTAAATTTCCAAATTGAAGCACTTGAGTCACACTGGAGTATTTATCCCTTTTGATGTATTTATTTATCTTTTACATAATACTATGTTTTCAACGTCTTTTGAGTAAAACATCGCCTAGATATGAGCTAGATGTGAGCCAGCCATATCTATCATATCATACAGATATGAAACATCACCGATTACCATTTAACTGTTCCGTAATTCGAAATTAAATTTGGAGTTAATCAGGGTTAATGAAAGCAAAACTGGATCCCAGGATAAGTTTCTTCATGCCTCCTCCCCCATTTTGCCCTTTTCTAAGAATCAAACTTGTAATGCAAATTTTCATACTAAGAAAAAGGAGAAAATCTTGTACTTGATTCTTTGGAGACTCGGTCCTTCGTCCCCCCCCTCTTTCCAACCATCCCTGGTTATAAATGAAAACATTGGAGGGATTATAGTTTACCCGATCAATTTTCTTCGCCAAATATACCAAATATGAGAGACTCGTATATTACCACGTTCCAGATGGAGGAAAAAGGAGGATCTGAAGGATCTGGTGCCACGAGTCTTCAGTCCTGGAGAAGTGCACGCAGTTTACAGACATTCTCGCCTTAAAAAGATAACATTGCCAAGTTTCGCCTCTTGTTGCTCTTGTTAGAAGAACCATGAAATTCGAAGTTTTCGCAGCCAATTTAAGCAAATAACAAGCAAATTGTGCCGTACTTTGGAAGTCACTCTGCAAAAATGCTCATCTATTGTGAACTAATTAGGTTTGGATACAAAGTATGGTGCATGACATCTTCAGGAAGAAACCCTTTCAACTTCAAGGTATAGAGGGGGAAGAGTAGTAGCCAAGTTGAAGAGAACTGCCTTGGAGCTCGACTTGTCAGTAAGATGATAACAGTTTCCTAGAATCCTTCATGTCAAACTATCTAATGTTTTAGGCCGTGAGAACTTCTGGTGATCTTGGGAAACTTTTGGTGATCTTGGGGTTATACTACGAACGGCACTACTTGGTTAAATCGTCTCAGGAAATACCCAATGAGGTCAGACGAAGACTTCAAGAGAGATTAAGGGCATCATTTGATTACCAATCCAACCTTTGACAAAATCGACCCAACTCATAAATTCACAAGATAGCAAGCTGGAAAAATGTGAACCCATGCTGGTAGCAAACTACATCAAGTGATGGATAGTGTCGACCGGCTGGAAAGGTTTTTGTCATTCTATCGTCCAGTAATTACAGCCAGGAGTTTGTAGAGGCCAATTTTCACTAATGTCATCGGTTATCCAAGAGTCACGTCATGGTGCTTGGCTGTAGCTCAAGAGAACGAGTCTGTCAAGTTGCTCGAAATTTTTACTCAAGAAATCGTTTTCATTCCTGGAAATCCACCTGGCGAGGATCACCCACCCTCCTCCTCCAAATTCGACTCAGACACTGAGCTTCTCAAGACATACATCACACAGTTTGGTGCCCATAGAAAAGCAAGTGCAAGAAGAACTGTGCAAGAAGAACTGCAGAGTGAAATGTCTAGCCTGCAGTCTTCACCTTCAAATTTACTGCTCTGCTGCTCTTCATAATATTTGACTCCATTCGTTCACTTTGTAAAATCCTTTCCATTAACTGAAGTTTTTTTTTTCCAAAAAGGTAAATATAGCTATCAGTTCCTATGGTTGTTCCCTTTCGGAAACACATTGTAACACACGAACTGATGGTAGAAAAAGAGAAAAAAAATGCAATGTGATTCTTAATAGATAACAAATCAAGATTCTAGAAAAGCGTCACTTATGTCCTGTATCTACGTCCCAAGGCTAGGGAAATTTATTGCTTGCACCAAAATCTAAATCAGGTACCTCTTTTTAGACAATTCAACTCCAATAAATTTGACAAATCAGCCTTTAGACTGCATTTACACTAGGCTATAGTCAAACTTGTCTAAAGAGCATTGCATTTTCTGTCTTTAAGTGGCATTTATTCAAAGATGACACTTTTTTAGCAACAACGTCAAGTTGGACTGACGTCACATTAGTTCAACTGGCGCCCTGGAAATATTTGGTTTGAAAACTGAATTTATATATTTATTTCAGTATATTTATTTCACTATTAAATTATAGAGTCCTGCTCCAATTAGTTTAACAAAATAGTTTTTAGACTACATTCACACTAGCATATTCACATGACATTTTATCCCCCTTAAATGAGCGCATTCCCTGCCACTTACCTCTTAAATAATTTATTTTTTAATGAATCGATTAGATTTCTTCTACAGCTTCTTGGCAGAAATAATACCTCTGCTTCCAATATTCATTTACCATGATTTATAATTCCATAATTATTACAACGTTTCAATCACTAGAATTTTTTGTTTACAAATTTCAACTCTAACTTCCCAACATTACAGATTTATATTTCGTTACATTTAATATATTAATCCAATTTAATAGATCAGAAACTGGATATTGTTCCTGTTAAAAGTCCTTACGAATTTCAGATAAAATTCCAAAAAATGAAGAAATATGAAACAGAGAAATTTTCTGCTGTTTCCTCACACAGTCAAATGAGGACACAGAAATCAATTCCAAAGGAAAAAACAGATATTACTATCATTCCTTCCATACTAAAAAGAATTTTTTAATTTCATTAGTTATTTGTGTGGCGTATTTCAGAAAATTAATCACATTATTTCTTATTAGAGATAAATCGCCCAGCTATTTTAAAATCAGGTGATAAAATTCTCGTTTAGGGGTTTCTTGCTATCTTGGAAAATAGTTGAGACAGGTGAATAAATCTCTCAGGAATGTATCCCGAGCCTTAATAATCTCATGTGAAGATAGTTTGAAGCACCTACCACCACTTCTCCTACCTCCAGAGGGCACTGACCTTTGAGGATCTCTAACAGTTTTTCTGCAATAAAAGTGAAACTTACAAACTAGATCTTCTGCTCTAAGAAGGCAAAAGAAAAATGTTATGTGCTCCACGCCTTTGGTCAATACCAATCTATGAAGTTACCATCTATGCCATCTATGAATACCATCCACCTACACCATCTATGAATACCAATCTATGAAGTTTCAAACATCTTTAACTATTTTTCTTGTTTTAGAAACAACTCTTAATATGGCTTAAAACTACACTGAAAATAATATAAATTGCAGTTTCAAAAACTAAACTCAATGAAGAAGAGATTAGAAACTCAAAATCCAGATAAAACATTTTTGTCAAAACTCAGAAAAGTACAAGATGTATAAACTCTTTAAATCTCTGGAAATAAGGAGAGTGTAAACATAGGAGCTTATTAATAACTTTCCAGAAAATATTTTTGGCCTTGGATTCATTCCTAAAAGTTTTATTAAACTGATCCAACTACTTCCCAAGGTAGCAAGAACCCCCTAGACTAGAACTGCACCTAACTAGTTTAATTAATGCTGAGACACAAATCTAGACAGACAAGGAAATTTCATTTCTGGAGAGACAAATAACTCCGTCTATTTCAAATCTGTATTAAGTATTAAGCCAGTAAAAGAACGGAATGTTTCGAGTCACATTTTTTTTATACAAGTAAACTCTCTATCCCTCTGTGAGAACACTAAAAAGGAGACATTTTTTATAACATCAAAACAGGAATCAGCTCCATCTTGGTTAACAATCTTACCCCAATAAGTTTAAAAAGACAGGGTTTAGGCTATACTCACGCTAGCATAACCGCAAGACGTCTTAGCACTATGCTCAATGGCGCGAAGGACATCTTCTCCCATGGTGATATATATACTATCTTTCGTAGCTCTGTACAAATACACCAAAGATTCAACAAATTCGGGCCTTAAAGGATAGCCTTCTCGTTGGCTCCTTACTTCACTGTTGTATACGTCGTACATCTCGGGCACGAAGCCATACTGTTTCATTACTTTGTGATAATTGAGTATGCTCCGTTTGGCTGAATTAACGTCTCCTGGTGAAGAGAATTTGTTGACTAAAGATTTAGTAATGAAAAAAATTACACATTTGGTTGAGTTTACATAGCTTGTGAAGATTACATATTTACTAAATATTTAAGGCAATATAAAGAGCATGATTTTTATGGCTGGTTTTAGCCTCTTGGCGGAGAAGTTATGTTGACTGAAGACTTGAATATAATATGATGAAGCATAATTTCTTGTTTTAATAAGGATATGTTTTGGCCGATTGGCCCAGACAAAAGCAAGACATCCTGTACAAGGGTAGAAGGAGGTCCTAAGGAGGGATTTAAGGAAAACAGGAGGTTCATGGGAGGCTATAAAGAGTGAAGCTTTGGACAGTAAAAAAAAAGTTGATTTTAAACGCAATGATTTATCAAAAGCTGATTTAACTGTGTTTGCCCATTTTTTTGGAAGTTGGGTAGGTAAATTTCAAGGCGGCTCAAGCTACCAAAACTTTAGATCTAGAAACAAACATTCCTGTTGTTTCTATATTTACTATTTCCAATTCTTTGTGCGAGTGCAACACTAAAGCTACATAGCTATTTAGGCTCGGAAAGCTTTATACTAAAATAATATTATGGTTCAAATTTTATGTTTTACATTACTAAGTATGATTTCAATTTACCTTATACACATAAGCATATGAACACAAAAAACTCGGAAATAAGTTAATAAGAAGCCTGCATTCACAATTCCAATGAAAATAAAATATCCATTAATATTTATATGCGGAAAACTAACGTATGGTCGACATGTTTGACATGAGCGTGGTCAATTGACCCTATTGTAAAAACTGGTTTCAATTTCAAATTTATCAAAAATCAAACTGTCATGGATTTCCCTGTAACTATAATATATATGTATATGTTTATAATATATATGTTTATATAAGAAATTCTCAGCTTACCATACATGGACACATGCCAAAGGTTCGCAAGGCTAGCTACAAGTTATAAATTTCTGATCAAGTATAATTATGTCATCAAAAATAATGCTCTGAGGAAAATGATTCGTAAACGGGTTTTCTGTAACATACAGAAATTTAATTTTTCGAGTATTTGTTTTTATACAATTTACCCGTTTTCACGTTCCTCTCCCTACAGCTACTACTACTGCTGCTAATAACAGCTCACTAGACCACCAGGCCACCTGAGGCCAGCACCGCTTATCACACTTCTCCTCCCCTCCAATATATTGAAAGGTTCACTCTTTACTGCTTCCTTTGCAGTTCTGATACCGTTTAAATCCTTCCTTATGACTTTTTCCCACCTCACTCGGGACAATTCCCTTGGAAAACGCCTAACAAACCTTCCTCATCCTTTCGAAGCACCCACTTGACTACTGTGAGGACCGTCATTTCCAATGTAAAATCCTAGTTTGTAGACTCTTCTATCCTTCTAAACTTTTCTCAACTGCGTAAGAAACACTGTGTTGCATTGGCTGTTTCACTTTTCGCATCTTTGAGGCATCGACACTCCTTACTAATAATACTATTAAGGAAAGTGAAGTTATCCACTTACTAAACTTTACCGTCATCTAATATCCCCTCTTTCCCCTCATTTATCCCTAGCCAGAGTGACTCAGTCTTCTCAACATTAATTTTCAAACCTATTGTAGTACCCTGAACTCTCAACACCTCGAAAATTCATTCGCTTTGCTAAGACTTTTGTCTAGGACAATCAAATCATTCGCATAATCTAAGTCTAGAAAAGTTTTATCTTCCCAATTGACATCACATTCCCCTAAAGCCTTTGCGGTGCTCCTAATCTACGATCCACATAAACGGGTACAGGACACATCTCTGCGTAACTCCTAATTCCATACAAACAAACTACTCATCTCACTTTTTACCTCAGCTGCAGCAACATTGGTATCTAACATAACACTAATCACTTTAATGTACTAAACTGGCACAGAATACATGAATAGACCTTCACTAAAGCTACTCTATCATCCAAATTAAAAGCCTGTTTATCAGTAAACAGGTCTGATGATTCAAGTGCCTCTCAATTATTAGCCTAAAAGTTAAAATTTGATCGATACATCCTCTATCCTTCCTAGATGTGCACTCTTCTTCTCTTAAACCTTACATAGAGTATTCTTAATTCTAAAAAGTATCATCATACTAAGTAATATACTTCCTGTAGAAACCTTCCTTATAGAGGGGTTTAATTAGTTTTCCAAAAATTGTTAGGTACTTTCCCTTGTTCAAAATCCTATTCATAATCTTCAATAAGGGGATGTTGGTTTGATAATTCAGACACTTCTCAATAATTAATTTACGAGTAAAAAAATTGATTGACCCCTCCTCTCCCCTTTCATCTTTTCTTCTCTTAAAAAATTTATCTATTAGATCTTTTATATCTATTGATACAGCTTCTTGGGCAAGCCTGAATTAGGTTGAACATGAAAGTCTGATCAAATCATGAATCAATCTGGTAATAATGAAAATAGCAACAACTAAAGAATAGATTATGGCAAGGCTTTGGCACCCTTTCTCTAAATTTTCTCTAAACAATGTGCATATAAAACACAGTATAACTTTTAAAAAAGACAGTGAAAAAAATACACATATGTGTGCAGCTCATATATTTTGATTTCACTCCTAGAAGTCTTTGTCGGGAAAATAAAATTCAAAATCCAAAAAGAAAAAAGATAGTTTAAGACAGACAAAACTCAGTGGGAAAAAAAGACTAAAATTCATATTTGAATAAAACTTCGGTGGTACTATTTTTGAATTTAAATCGATGTTGGTGGACTGTGATGAAAAAGTTGAGAGCCATGTTTAATTGCAGAAAAGGGCAAAAAAGACAATTTGAGTGAGAAACAAAGCTGACATAAGCCCTTCCAAAAAAAAGGCATTTGGAAAAATCCTCTATCTGTGTAAGAAATTTTACAATATGTGGCACACACGAATGCCGAAAATGGCAAACTGAATGGCATACTTTTATAATTTAATGGGAAGGCAGTGTTGTCTAATAGACTATTTAGGCTCAATCTAAAAAGTTGATATTTGATTTGACATCAGAGGCAACCAGTCCACAGAGGATATCTCGAAAGAAAAAAGGCACAAAATGAGCTATGTAAAATATATAGATAATTAACAATAATAGACTAACATAAAACAATCAGAAAGATTTCACATGATTGTGGAGTGGAGAAAATACAGACAAATGGATTAGGTATAGATAATGAGGTGGCAAAGATGGTAGAAAACTTTTTACGTGATCAAGAGGTACAGGTTTGGCAGCATGAAAAAAGTCCCTCTCATTCTCTTCGGCTCTGCTTTGTGGTAAAGGAATATAGGGCGAAGAGGCATTTTTAAGGTGAGTTTATGGAAGGGAGAGTGAAAGTACATTATTAGAATTAGTGCAAATAGTTTATCACTCGGGGCAATAATAAAGTATTCAGGGAGGAGGCAAGGACAGGGTGATCCTTACTTTTGCTTCATGTGTGGAGAGATGGAGGAGACTATGGGTAATATGATGTGTAACTGAGAAGAATTTAGTGAGTTTTGAAAGGAAATGCATGGAGAGTTTAAATCTGATAAAAGATGGCTGAGAAAAATAGTCAGGGATGAGTGCTTTATAAGTGTTAAAAGATTGAGATGATTTCTCAGACTACCAACAGAGCATAGAAATATATTTTTTAGATTTGTATGATGTTTTTGTTTATGTAGTGACTTGATTAAAATTGAATTTTTCGCTTTATATTACCATGGCCATAGGGCTTTTAGAGTTACAAAAGTTATTACTATTATACAATTTATATTATTCCCGATTTGAAATAGATCTATCAGTATTTAGCTTTTAACATTCGTTTTATCATCTGTGCACTGCGATTGTTTGATATTTTTTCTGATTAGCAACGATGTCTGATTAAATTTATCAGCGTTATTTGATTGTTTTTTTTTTTGTCAAATTCCAGCATCTTATATACTTTATTCTATTCTAGTTATCTCTTCTAATTTACTCTATTATAACAGTATTATAATTTATTCTTTTCTACTTCTAATTTATTTTATAATCTGTTCAAATTCAATAAGTAGTTATTTGTTGCAGTTGCCATCGTATTATTTTTAAGAGTATACTCTTTTTATTACTTTCGTATAATGAGCATTTATTTATTGCAGGTATGTGGTAAATTTTAAGAAAAAAACTTTAATTTTTTTGTTCATAATACTGGTCACATGATTTACGTGCTCTTCTTTATGTTATAGGCCTCAGAACCTAGCTGAGCACCATTGCCTCGTATCTAACATTTTGCACCAGCGTCTATAGTAAATTTTTTTTCTAAGCAGACATTATCTCTACCTACCAATTAGCGTCAAGAGTCCAGGCCAAAATGCTTCCAGATTCTGGAACACAGGCATAGTAACACTTCCTCGAGTCATGGATGCCCAAAAATACCAGTCTTCATGCCTCAAGTATTTATCCACAGCCTTCTTTCCTTCCAAAAACATTTTCATTAGTTCTGGTTTTTGAAGCAAGATAGCGCCTTTCACAAGATATTCATAATAGGAGTCAACAGCCGCACCAATGCCAGCATCAGTAGCCACCCATTGTCCATTCTGAGTATTCAAATGATTACCAAACAGACCGATTGATGATTTATGATGCCATAATGCATTCAAAGCTCTCAATGCAACCTGCAAAAACATTGATCAATATAAGACAAATAGTAAAGGTTAAAATAGGCTAATAAAATTGAATAATTATACAACAAGACTGACACACACCCACCGGCATATTTAACCACCCACTACTATTTCTGACTATTCGAAAGGCTATCAGACAAACAGACTAATGATCCCATATTGCTTTCAAAAGTCTCAATGGCACCTTCAAAAATAACTGATCAAAAATGGAAATCGACTGCCACGCCAAAACTGGCTTAATTAGCCACACACTGCCCATTCTAATTATTCAAATGGTTATTAAACAACCTGATTGACTGCTGATGGCGCCCCATAGCGGTCAAATTTCTCGATGCCACCAACCAAAATAATTGATCAATATTGAAAAATAAAGATAAAAATAATGATAAAGAAAGATGAGAAATGTTGAAGGATAAATAGGAACAAGGGAATTGTCAATGAAGCCAGCGGTTAGAGGGAATCCCAAAGTCATTCAAGTCCTGCTTTAGTTTCAGAAAGTCTTCCGTGGCATACGGCCATTTTATTAACCGTAATGGATCAAGCTGTTCCTTAGCAGCACGAAGGGGAAAGCTCCAACTGTGGCTGGACCAGTGGCAAAACGTCATCGAATAGTTTTATAGTCCACATTTGTTAATAAGAAGTACAGGTGAACCGCAACTTTTTTGTCAAGTGGTTTTACTACTCTCAACCAATGTCCCGAACTTGCACTTTTGTAACTTTTGATACTACTCAGCAGGTGAATTTATCTCTTGTACAACAAAAAAAGAAAAAATGACAAATTCCTATTAGGGTTTTGTTCCCTTTATTACGTTATTCCGCGAATTACCAAGCTATGGAAAAAAATTTAAATTGACTTAGAATGACGGCTCTTTTGAATATATTTCAGCAGCCCATTTAAAAGACACATTTGCAGTTTTTAGTTTTTCTTTGTTTTCTGGTTGAACAAAAGAGCAGAGTACAGTACAGAGTGCTACACAAGTTTGCAAAATCAATTTTGTTTCAGAACGGCTCGAATATGACTCACGCATTTGATGATGATTCCACAATTCAAATTGTCAAAGCAATCTAGGAATACCAGTAAAATACTTTTGCTAAAACAAAAAATGATATGGATTTCATTAAGTTGTATCAACTTCTCGGTTTACTTAAAAATAAATAAATAAAAAATTTCTAAATTTTAAAAAAATAAGATCTTTTAAAACTCCTCCTCGGCGTCTTTTACTAAATGAGCAGTCAAGAAGCGAATCATTTATCTCCATAAGACAAACAAGAGAAAAGTATAAAATATTATCTCAACCTTGACGCCAATAAAAGTACCAAGAACCTCTTTGGAGGTTCCGAGTTCTGAGCCTGCTTATAACTTTAGACTGCATCTAAGCTAATGACATTCTGAAAACTCTCTAAGTTGAGCATAATTTATCAGAGCAAGCATACAAGGGACCCTTAGCATTAAAATGAGCGTTTTATTTAAATGTTTCAACCATCTGGTGGAAATACTGTCAAGATCTTTGGTGTTAGGTTAGGATCACAAAGTATGAAATTAGTTCAGAGCATTTTAGTAGGGACTAAGTCAAACTCAATTGAGGGAAAATATTTAGAATATAGTGACAGAAATGTTTCTTATGATTTAATATTTCATTTTTAGCGAATTTCAGGATGAATGAACGAAACGTAAGTAATATATTTTACATATACAAGTATGAGTCATATATATAAATATTTCAGTCACTTATCACTCATCAGTGCTTTGATTTCTTTTAAACGGTTCCCTACAGGTTCAAACAGTCTTCAAGTCAGAAGTTAACTTTTAATGAAACATTATACACTTATTGGCTACTGTTCGTCCTGGCAATTCAATTTTAGTGCAAAGGATGAATGTTGCTATTAAATTTACTCAATGTTTTTCAGCTTACAGATGGCTACAGATGCGTTTTGTTACCTATTAAAGATTATACCCAAAAAAGTGAAACCCGAGTAAGTTGACTTGCAGCCCCTTTGACCCTGAGATGCCCTTTCGATGTCAAATATAATCGCGCTTAATTATCTCAAATACTAGATTTATAACTTTCCTTAGCATTTTATGAAAAGTTTTAGAGATTAGAACTTTTCTATTCAAAAAGCAGGGAATTTGGGAAAATCCGGGCTTTCTTTTCCTACCAAAGACATTCAGCCTTTCACCAATGCTCGTTCAATACATAACTTCAATGTGAATCCCGGTTTTTTAGATAATTATGTACAAATTCAAAAACATCATCAAAAAGAAAAAAAATTACTGTCCTCTGCATTTTTGTTTTATTTTGTCTTTTCTTTAATTTTGTGACATATTTTTGTAACTCAACAAACAATATTATTCCTTAATTCAAGAAAGACTAATAGCCAAAGATTTTTAAAATCTGATTTTAAAACCATATTAAGCCAGGAACTTGCATCAAATATACTGTTTCCGAAAGATGAACGTATGTTATTCAAAACCTGATTGGTTCTCTTGTTTGGAGTTTTAAGCCATTAAAAAGAATGAAAAAATTTTCGAGTCAAGTAAGCTCTCTATTTTTCTCTGCTATTACAATCTTCACTTGAAGTTGATGATTCTTTCAGTTTGAAGAAACAGGCAGAATGTGTAGAAAATATACAAAATAAGGGAGCGAGAGGTTTTAAAAATCTTGGCATTAGAAGGGAGCCAATCCTGTAGGAGGTTCAACCTTTTATCTAAGGGTTGATTCAAACATTAAAGAAACTGACAAAATCCTAGATAACTTCCGCGACAAACCAATTTTTTTTTTAATAATTAGATATAGAACAAAAGACAACTCACAACTTTTGCTTGCATTTGGTGCTGTTTTACAATATCGAAGTTTACATAATTAATTATTTACATTATTGAAGAAGTTTACATTATCAATGAAATTCATATTATTAATGAAGCTTACATTAATAATATAAGTTTACACATTATTCCCTCTTTACAAACAAAACATGAAAACACAATAACTTGAGCAAGGTTGCCAATATTAGTAGATTCATCATCTTGCACTGCAAACTGGGAATATAAAGTTACACCATTACGCTTTTTATATCTCCTTATACATCCATTATCCTGCCTTGAATGGTATCATCTAGTATCCGTGAAAATTACTTATTTTAGTGGGGACGGGGATACCAAATACAAATTTTGCAGTGTTAGGAGGAATTATCTGTCTCTTCTAGCTTATATCTTTGAGTGTACACAGATTGGATTTAATCGACTTGGCTTCTGAACAGCTTAAATGTCATGACTAAATTTCACTAAGGATTCAATAGCCCTGATAGACAACGAAAAAAGCCAAGAATTAAAAAATAAATCAAAATGAAAAAGCTAACATATTTTCGGCTTCCATTAAGTTAGATCGGCTTCTCGGTTTCATCAATTAGTCAATTTATAAACTTCAAAACAGTATAAAGAGAGACAGACTAGAGCATATTCCCCACCAAGACTCCATGGCCAGGATTTGTTTTCTGAACAACAGATATACAAATCTTTTGAAATCTTCGGTCCTTGGTTAATGTTGAAAGAGATTTAAATTGGAAATAACAGATAACAGAATGAAATAATGGAATACCCTTTTAATCTTGAAATATAAGGGGTATTTTTTAAGTAAGGTCCGTTTGTAGATAACTAAACAATGAAAGATTATTTCAAAAAAGTAAATTCATTTTCAGAAAGTACGTACTTTACTCTATTTTATTTGACGGCATAGTCACCATGTTTGTTTGAACACTTGTCATACCTCTCAACTAATTACAAAGTGACCTTTTTATGAAAACTTGCGCCAGCTCCGATAACCAAGAATTCCCTGCCGTTTTTGGTCATCATCATCATTGTAACGGTTGCCACTGAGGTGTTGCTTGAGGTGAAGGAACAGATGGTTCTTGGTGCAAGATCAGGACTGTAGAGTCGGTGGTCTAAAACTTCCCTGCCAAAGCTGTCCAGAAAATTGCGGGTTTGACCTGCAGTGTCAGGTCTTGCATTGTCATGATGAAGGACAATTCCCTTTGCAGCATCCCAAGGTGTTTGTTTTTTTGTCGCTCTGCGGAGCTTTCTGAGGCTTCTGCATTGATAGTCGCTTCTCGTTGCACGAAGTTGACCAACAAAACATCAAGTCTGTTCCAGAACACCAACGCCATGATTTTGCGGTAGGAGAGAGTCAGTTTAGCCTTCAACTATGCTGGGGAGTGTGTAAATTTCCATTCCGTTTTCTGTTGCCTCGATTTGGACCTGATATGCGAAACCCATGTTTTGTCTCTTGTTCAACCGGTTACCACCACAGTGGCAACCGTTATAATGATGACTACGACGTAAAAACGGCAGTGAACTCTTGATTATTGGAACAGGCGGCAAGTTTTTATGAAGAGGATAATTGTTTTAAAAAACTTGACAACTATTCCGAAAAATACAGTAAAGTATGTACTTTCTGAAAATAAATTTACTTTTTTAAAATAATATTTCATTGTGTACTCATGCTCAAAGGGGCCTTACTTAAAAAACACCCCTCGTAGCTTCAAATACCAAACCTAACAGACAAAACAATCAGAATAACAGATAAACAGACCTTTTCAAATATTGGATCCCCCGTTAATCTTGAAAGAGCTCCAAACTCGACGATAAACGTTCCAACACCAGCAGTACAAGTGATTGTCGTCTCGCCATGTGGAACACCGTTTCTAAGGTTTACTGTTCCATACGGCATGCCAGTATTGGTATCAAAAGCGGGAAGTAGCCTCCTTGCAGCATCTTCTGCAAGCCGAAGTAAAGGCCCATTGCAAGGCCATCCAGGTTCTAAGTCCATGCCTGATCTAAAACAATATAGTGTAAGGCGTATAACCTGATTAAAGATGGATTATTACTACTAGGAAAGTCTTTTTGTTAAGCAGCATATAATAGCCATTTAATTATTGAAAAAAAAACAACTAAAACATGCTATATAAGGTGTGGAATTCAAAAGTTTGCTTGACCAAAATTCGAAAATACACGGAAAATGCCAAAAAAAAAAATAAACAATAAAGCTGACATAATAAACGGTAGGAATGGAAATAGCCACAACCTGCTCCCTCACCACCCAAGATGATAAAATAAATGTGTTCGGGATCCTTAAAAGGCTAAAAGGTAACAACAAAGCAATTCTTAAATGACCACATATAGTTCACTCATCAAACTATTTAAGGGCCAAATTTTGCATTTTGATATTTTTTAATGTTTTATTTTTCAAAAAAGATAACTCAAATATTTAATAAATTTTGACCAAGAGTATAGCTTTTATAGTGCACATGTTTAGTTTCTTCGTCACTGATGTCCTATAAAGCCTAATTTCTGTTTAACCACACTTTCCGCTTCTAATGACACTTCCTCTGCTATACCATGTTTCTATAGGCTGTAGAGCCTCAGGGAGATGGAGGCAGCACTTTCTAGCCCGTGGCAAAGGGCCACGAAACAATCAAAGCATTTCTCAGCTTTTACCAAAAATTAGGAAAATTAGAATTCTCAAGGGGTATTTCAAGTATTTCATCCTAGTTGATACCAGGGCTAAGCAATAAATGCAATTCTGCTCTTGAAGAGCCTTGTCAGATAGACCTTTATGGCTTATCTGACAAAAAAAAAGAGAAGGAATAAAATTACCATTAAAAGCACTGCGCAGATACTTCTTCAATTACTCTCATTTTAGTGAACATAGATACATAAAAAATACAAAAAAATAGAAATATTTGGAACCGAAAATATACATGTTTCTTTTTTCGCGCATCAGAAAATAATTTTAATCACTATAAGTTTTTTGGAGAAGTTCTATTATAATCAAGACTGTCATTTTTCCATTGAGAGATGCCTTCCCTCCTGGAATGTTCACTCCAGCTGAATGTTGCAGTCCCAATGAGCAGTGTTGTCACGGGTACTATGAAAGTACTTTTTCAATAAAGTAGTTCTTTTTGAATACCTTTGGTGACAGAAGTAATTTATTAGCACTTTTTCTCAAATATTT
This sequence comes from Artemia franciscana, assembly GCF_032884065.1. Taxonomy (NCBI): domain Eukaryota; kingdom Metazoa; phylum Arthropoda; class Branchiopoda; order Anostraca; family Artemiidae; genus Artemia; species Artemia franciscana. Next base: position 36,077,260 of record NC_088872.1, on the reverse strand, counting down.
TGTCACTTACCAATTAATAATAATAATAATTACCAATTAATAATAGAACTTTTCCAAAAGTAATTTTTGGAAAAGTTCTATTATATTCAAGCCTGTCATTTTTCCATTGGGAGATGCCTTCCTCCTGGAATGTTCCCTCCAGCTGAATGTTGCAGTCCCAATGAGCAGTGTTGCCATGGGTAGTATGAAAGTACTTTTTCATTAAAGTAGTTCTTTTTTAATACCTTTGGTGACAGAAATAATTTATTAACACTTTTTCTCAAACATTTTGTAACTTACCAATTAATAATCTTTTTATTTGTATTATTTTTCTTTTTCATTTTTATAGTTTATTTCAAAAATTTAATAGGTATTAGTTATTTCATTATTTATTTATTATATTAGTATTTAGTTCATTGTTAATTAACTATTTATATTCCTACATTTTATTTTAAAAATTAATTAGCGTTGGAAAAAGACTTTTCATTTCACTAATTAGCAAGCATAATAATAATAATAAATAATAGTAATTTTAATAAATAATAATATTTCAAATCCAGAACCTAAGAAAATTTTTCTATTCAACAAAAATTCTATGAAGAGAGTCTTCTTAAAAAAAGAAACAGCTCCTCCAATTCTTTTTATTTTTATAATATTACATCAGCCATTCCATTCATTCCCAAAATCCCTAGCTATAATGAGAATTGACAAAAAAATTCATAGCTACAATTTTTTTTTCAGTGAAAAAGTAATGTATTTTCAACACGCAATATAAAGTTGCTATTAAAAAAAACAACTTTAAACTAATAGAAAGATGGTTAAAGGCATTACTGCAGCCGTCTATCCAGTAAGGACAGAAATACATATGGCATTTCAAACAATGTCCGTTATAATACAATCACACTGATATATACTCTGCCAGCCTAACTTTCCATTTTCATTTAGAACTTTGTAGACAAAGCAGAAAGCAAGCCAATCAATAAAACGCAAGAAAAGTGGCTCCAATGGAAAAACCTATATCTCATCGTTTAATTTCCTTTCCACTTTGTCCGTAAAAAGTCAACTAAAAACGTGAGTTAAAGCAATAATCACGGCACATTTAGTTCCTTAATAATTTTAGGAAGAAAAGTCAAAACTGTTCAACAAGACTTGTAATACTTTTAATATAGCATAAAAGTCCTATTTTGTTGTCACTACCAAGTCACTCTGTTGGGGAAAAAAGTACTTAAAATTATAAAATTACTAAACAGTACAATCTTCTTCTTGTTTCTGCAGCAGGACCAGACATCCAAAATTCAGCTGTCACTTGGGAATCTGTTAAACGACAAGCTTTCCAGACTCACGTGCAGTACACTACTGGCATCTATTAACCAATTGAAGAAAATGTGCACAAATAGCATAATGCAGGTTTTCCAAATTAATTCCAGCATTTATTCTATCTACCTTAGACAATACCTATAGCACACCAATTTCATAAATAATGTTAGGAATCAAAGTAGTTTACATACTTGTGAGCTAGGAGATGAGCACTCAAAAGACCCCCGATGATTCTAATATTGGTTTCAAAGACTGATACATTGATGTTGCTGTCAAAGTTCTTGCGATTATCCACCAGCAGTTGAACCACCTTTGTATATTCTGTTACATTTCCTAGTACTAGCAGTGTGTCCAAAGCATCTATTAATGTTAATGAATAGCTAAAAAAGTGTTAATGAATCAAAATTCAAGGTTAAGAACAGAGAACAATAATTTTAGCATTCAGAATGAACAAAAAATTAAATCAATTTTCCCAACACGAGCACCAAAATCACTTGTTGAGTTAGAGACAAGGTTTACCTATCAAGCACAGACTTTCCAAACAAATAATGTTACAGGTTCTGATAACTTTAAGGGGAGGGGGAACAATTTCCATCTAAGAGTCCCCTGCATAACTAATAATACAGTATGGGTGAATACACGTCATTCTATTACAAATCTTACTACTACTGCAATTTCCTCACAACACCAAACTACCAAATACTCTCAAGCCGCAGGATTTCTTTTCAGTGATAAGTAAGGTTTTTAATTATAAAGAGAGATCTTAAAAATTTATGATATTACCCATTTTGCAAAAAAAAAACTAATGTCATCTAGGATTATCCTCCATAAACAGTTATTTGAATCGGATACGATCAGGCTCACACATACACTACGAGACCCCCCTCCCAATATGAGAGCCTAATCTGAATTTCAAAAAGTGAATGCTTGATTTATATTAAGCTATTCGAATAAGAAATTATATTTTTTAATTTGTTTGCCATGCAAAAAAGTTGAATACAGGAATAAAATTTTACCAGACTGCATTGTGTGCATTCAAAATTAAAGGCCGAGACAAGGCCAGCATTTTCTTCCAGTTTTTAGGGGTGTGTATGTACAAAAAGATATTCTGGCTTTTCACAGGAAAAGGGAGCAGTTTCTTAGCAAATATTTTAGATTAGTAAAAAATGACTGCTCAAAGAATAAAATCGTTAGAAAAGCGATCAGTCGCCATATTAAACGAGATTGGATTAGCTAAGGTGTGTATAGCAAGTATACCCTAAAATTCAATAATTAAAAACTTAGTCTTATTGAGTCAAACTTAAATATAAATATACCGCCATAAAAACACTAAAAAAACATAAAATATGTTCACATTAAATGAATGAATTTTTAACAAGAAAACACCACGTCTCTCCAGCCCTTGAGTTGTATGAAAACTAGCCTACCTGCCCCAAGTATCTGCTCCTTTGCATGAAACAGGTTTCAGTTCGTCCAGAGGATAAGCGTATTTCATATACCCATCATAAGCATGATAAAACATTTTCTTTACGTCATCTCTGAAACGAAGAATACAGTTAGGTAATTACTAAAAATACCATGCTTGTGGAAGTTTAGCTTTGTCAATTTACACAGTACATTAAATTATATTTTCAAGGTCCACTGTCCACCTTTTGATGTTTGTACATGAAGATTTATATTCCATTGTTGCACTTGTTCGCAATAGTCTTCTTTTTGTAAAACTGCTGAAGTTTATTTTATCTCTTTTATATTATTTTAAGAATTGTTTGTTTTACAAAGAAATGAACTGAATTTAAAAGAAGAAAGCTCTGCCTACATTGCCTCAATAATACCTGGAAAAAAGACGTTAATATAATTTTGTTAGTTTGTAATCAGCGTCATCAGCTGGTCTCTAACATAATTTCTAAACATTTCTAAACGTGCATACAGAAAGATTTAACAGCTTTGAAAACCACAGGAAAAATTACAAGCTTTTAGTTGCTTTTATTTCGGGAAAACGGAATGAGACCATCAGAAGCCCACTCTCAAGCTTCATCTACCGAAAACCACAAAAATACAAAGAAAAACCATACAACAGCATATTATTTGACGCTTACATGATATACCCCTTACCTAATATTACTCTAATATGTTTCTCTGACGCTCAATCCTAATGAAATATACCAAAATAAGATAAAAATTAGAAACAAATACTTTGGACACATATTTGGGCTGTATATTTGCACATTAGAGGGGAAGGGGATAATGTATAGCAGGTTTGCGAGCCTAATGTGTTAGGTACAATTATTCTGTATGTTATGTAGCAAGAATTGTTTTTTACCTTCACACTATTTAAATACTCTCACATATGATAGAAGACAAAATAAAGAGCAATTGTAACAAATGAAGATATAAAGCCTGCAGTCTTAACAGTCTTCCCTACACCATCAGCAACTTCACAAATTACTTTTCTAAAATTATTCCATCCATTTTCCACATTGTCAAATTTTAAACTCTTAAGTTTAGCATTCAACTGTTCCTGCAAAATTTCTTTCAAATTTTCACCCTGGAGTCTACCAACATCACAACTTTCTGGGAGGTAGTTATCCTTCGGAAATTTCAGCTTTAAATTAACCTTAGACACTACTTGACGGTGATCTTTACTTTTAACATCAATAACACCACTTCTATATATATACCCTAGTACCTTGTACTGATCCTGCTAGCCTTTGGTTCATAATAACATAATCAATGAGGTTTGCCGTCTTATCATTATGTGAATACCATGTCAACCTATGGGCCATTTTATGACCAAACACTGTTGGTTATAACTAAGTTTTTATACCTACAAAATTACAAAAGTCTGTAGCCATTACTGTTTTCTTTTCCTACACCAAATTTACCTAGGCTGGGATATCATCTATCCCTATTTCTACCAACCTGGGCATTAAAATCTCCTAGCAAAAATACCGTATTTCTACCTGATACCTGTAACTGTAAGTAAAATTCATCTGAGTCACTAGTATCTCCATCAGTTGGTTCAACAGGGGCATATACTACTATAACTGATATCCTGAACTTTTTAGTCATCAAATGAGCAATTAGTATTCAATTATTAATATTTTACCATCCTAAACATGACTTGGCAGCTTCCTCATTCATCATGAGCCCTACTCCCTGCTTAAGTACCCCATCCTTCCTGCCTTAGTAAACAAATTCTATGTCACCTAATTTCATGCTTCCTACCCCTAGGATATGAGTTTCTGAAACTCCTAATAAATCCAGTTCAAATGGTCTGAATTCATCAGTCAAAATGTTGATACAATAGTCAATTTTTAACATCATAACATTCCAAGGTCAAATTTTTATGTTCTTTAAATCATTGAAATTATTTTGGCCTCGGGAAAAGCAATGATTCTGGATACCAGTGCAGGACAGGGACCAACATATCTTCTCAAGTCTACACTGAAGTACTTTAGCTGGCTTAGAACTGGACAGCAAGAAGTCCCTGGGACCTCCAGTAAGTTGGAGGCTTTGCGCAATCCTGGGCCCATTTTGGTCACAACAAAGTTTTTGGTACTTAGTGATGCTCTTCTATCAACAAGAGTTGAAATCCTGCATGGACAGTCCAAAGCCTATTAACTCCAACTCATTATATATTCATGCTTAAAAATATTATGAAGAAAGAATATCCAACAATCAGAATCCCATGCAAATACTGTGTTGTTTACTATGCTATAATTTCCTCAAGAGCCACCATTCCTCAAGTGGGAAAAGTGGACTGCAAGTTCCCCAGTCTTGCAGGTACCCCAAAGGGTCCAGGGAGCCCTTTGTAGAGGCTGTTGTCCATAGATCTGGATCTTATACCCTGCTGCAGTTATCCTCCCATAGAAGATCCTCTCATGATGATGTTCTACATTACCATGCAATTTGACCCATTACTAGGAGAACGTTTGTAACTCATGGGACATGTGGACATGCCAGTGGGCCCTGTTGACAGTGCTGTCACTTACTTGAAGTACTTTTACTTGAAGTACTATTTAAGTAAAATTTTCCATTACTTGTACTTGTACTTAACTAAAAACTCTAGGGTGTACTTATTACTTGATACTTAAGTAAGATTACGAAATACTTATTACTTAAGATACTTTTAATGTACTTGTTTTTCAAATACTTTACCTTTGACACGAAAATTTTGTGTGTGTGTGCTTTGATGTTTACAAGAAAACATCACCTTTAGATTTAGATCAAACTCGAGATAGGTTTTGTGTGTCTGTGCTTTGGCAATGTACAAGAAAACATCACCCTTTAGATTTAGAGTAAACTCAGATACAGCTCCATGCCCTATTTTTGGATATGAAATAAGGTATTAGTTTTTGACGAAAACAAAATTATAGTATGATTAACACTTGGTTTAATTTTTTTTCTAAAGTTATATAACAAAGAAAATTGAAATTATTTCACAGTTCACTGGTCGACAGTGAGCTAAAATCCCTTGTTTTGTGTTAAATGTTGCATACTGTAGTCCATGTGGGCTTATATTTCTGACATTAGTGTTTAAGTTTTGTCATCTCGTCAACTAAACCAGATTTCTACCATTTCATCATCTTCAGAACCATATTATTGGTAAAACTACTGAAGCTATGAATCTTTGCCCATCTAAATGTTATCTGCAATAAACAAGAATAGGGAATTCTAGCTGGATCCAATGCAGTGGTATTTTGTCAAATTCGTTCCAGCAAATTCAGGTATTCAGACGAATCTCATTTCAGATTTGTCACTCCATTCATAAGTTATAGGTTAATTCGTTAGGTTAATCGGTTAGGTTAACTTATTAGGTTAATAAGTTATATTCGTTCCAGTAAATTCAGGTATTCAGACGAATCTGACTTCAGATTTGTCACTCCATTCATAAGTTATAAGCCCTACTAAATTAAAGGAAAACTCAACTTTCTTAAGACTTAAAACCCTCTCCCCCTCGCCCTATTTGAGATAGGGTTTTTGATACCAGAACTTGGTATGAGCCTTGAGCTTAGGCATCTTTGGTCTAGTTATCATCCACTCCCCCTTGTTAAATTTGAGCTAGGGTCCTTATCTCAAAACTTGATATGCGTCATGGTCTTAGGCCTCTTTGATTCAATTTTCATTCAGATCCATCACTCAAGTCGCAAGTTACTCTGAATTAAACAAAAAACTGTTTTAGCAGGTAAAGCCCTCTCCCCCTGTTTTATTTGAGCTAGGGTCTTCATCTTTCAACTTTATGTGTGTCATGATCCTTGGCACCAAATCTGGCCAATAAAATTTTTATCCAAATCCAACCAGCGTTTCTCCCCCTATACGTGATTACACAGACGGACGGACAGACAGACAGACGGACGGACGGATTTTGCAGCTTCTTAGGTAGCCATATTGGCTAATTGGATCCAAAAAAGGAAAACAATGGCATATCGTCATCCAGGTATCATCATCTATTTGGATAGTGGAAAATATCCATCAAGATAGGTTTTTGAGATCTGTCTGTCTGTCCGCCCGTCTGTGCAATCGAGTATAGCGGGAGAACCGCCAGTCAGATTTGTATTGAAATTGAACTATTTGGATTAAAATTGAGCATAATTAGGGCAATGGGGCTTTAAGTGTTAAAAAAGAATTCGAGTTTTTCATTTAATTCACTGTAACTTGCATATGGAGATGAAAATTGAATAAAGATGCCTAAGAGTATGATATGCATTGAGTTCTGGGATGGAGACCCAAGCTTAATTAAAAGTTGAGTTTTTCATTTAATTCAGTGTAGCTTGCGAGAGATTGATGGATCTCAGTGAAGATTGAACCAAAGGTGCCTAAGACCGTGACAGGCATCAAGTTTTGAGATGAAAACCCTAGCTCGGATAGAACGAGGGGGGAGTGGGTTCTAAGTGCTGAAAAAAGTCAAGCTTTTGGTTTAATTTAGTATAACTTGCGAATGGAGCAACGGATCCAAATGAAAACTAGACCAAAGATGACTCGGATCAGGGCTCATAAAGAGCTCTGACATCACAAGCCCTGTCTAAAATAGGGCGAGGGGTAGGGGGTTTCAAGTTTTGAAGAAGTCGAGTTTTCCTTCAGTTTAGTAGGGCCTATAAGTACTTCCACCCATGGCTTGCCCAAAGCCTGGAAATAACCCTTTTCCAAAATAAGTCATACTGAAGCCAACCTTCAACCTAATATTCTGTCCTGAAAAATTACTTTGTATGACACTTGGTATTTACCAAGTGACATATAGTGATCGCAAATTCTGTAGGTCTGTCGGTCTGTCAGTCCTGGTCTTGCTAGTTTAGGCACTTCCAGATAAGCTAGGACGATGAAATTTGGCAGGCGTATCAGGGACCAAATCAGATTAAACTTAAAATAGTTGTTTCCCCGATTTGAACATCTGGGGGGGGGGGGGAGGGAGGACGGTTAATTTGAAAAATTAGATCGGATCTTAAATACAAATTTTTATTTGGAAGGATATCATATCTCGAAGCTCTTACTTTAAATTCCGACCGGATCAGGTGACATTGGAGGGGGAAACCTAAAATCTTGGAAAATGCTTAGAGTGGAGGGATCGGGATGAAACTTAGTGGGAAAAATAAGCACAAGTCCTAGAAACGTGATTGACATAAACAAAACGAATTCACTCTCTTTTGGGGAGTTGGGGGAGGGTTTTTAAAACATGAGGTACTTCTAACTTACGAAGGAGTGATCAGATCTTGAATTTCACCGGATGAATTTTCATATTAGAAGGACCTCGTAACTCAGATCTCATGTTTTAAATAACGACCAGATCCGGTGTCATTGGGGGGATTTTTTTTTTTGGGGGGGGGGCGTAAATCTTGAAAAACGCTTAGAGTGGAGGGATCAGGATGAAACTTAGTGGGAAGAATAAGCACAAGTCCTAGATATGTGATTGACATAACCGAAATGGATTCACTATCTTTGGGGGAGTTGAGGGGGTGTTAATTCGGAAAAATTACAAAAATTGAGGTATTTTTAACTTAAGAGCGGGTGACCGGTCGTGAGGTATTTTTGAATTTGATATTAAGAAGGAACTCATGTCTCAGATCTCTTATTTTAAACCCCGACCAGTTCTGGTGACATTGGGGGAGAGTTGGGGGGGAAACCGGAAATCTTGGAAAACGCTTAGAGTGGAGAGATCGGGATGAAACTTGGTGGGTAAAATAAGCAAACGTCTTAGATACGTGATTGACGAAACCGAACTGGATCGACTCTCTTTGGGGTAGTTAGGGGGGTCCAGTGCTTTAGCGAGTTCGGTACTTCTGGACGTGTTAGGACAATAAAATTGGTAGGCGTGTCAGGGACCTGCACAAATTGACTGGATAAAGTTGATCTCCCCGATTCAACCATCTGAGGGGGGGGGGGCTGAAAGGAGAGGAAAAATTAGGTAATTTTAACTTGCAAGTAACTTGCAACCGCAACGGTTGTGCATGATGGAGCGACCTTTTGCGGTCGCTCCATTCATTGCTGGGACTGCAATTCTGCCATGTTCTTCTTTAGTTAGTTGGCTTGGTCTGTGTTTCGGTCCAACACTTTCCACTACCTTTTCATCTCTAGTGAATCAAGCCGTAAAAAACCTACGCATCGCTTACGGAAAAATATCCCCAAACAAAAGCCGATAGAACCGCAACGGTTTGTGCATGATTTATAACGCTTATTGCGCTTGTTTTTATCAGGCATGGCTCATCTGTATCGTAAGAAAAATCACCATACTCTTCGTGCGGCTTATTTCAGATATTGCAAATTCCTCCTCGGGCTTCCTAGATAGCACCAAAACAGAAAAATAATTGCTCGATTTGGTTTAATAGATATGCCTTCTTGGATTCAGTCTTCCAGTGATGATTTATGTAAAAAGACTATCTACTTTATTCACGTTTATGACCCTCTGCAGCCTTTTTTCAATATTGATACTGGTTAATTAGTCCATATTGTCTTTTGTTAGTTTGAATTTGTTTTCTTGCTGTTTATCGTTTTTGTTTATTTATAATACTCAGTACTTTGTGTTTTTTTATACTTTTACATATAATAAAGTTCGTTCATTCATTCTACAGTTTGACCAGCCGTATGGAATGCGTCCGAATCAGCGGGCTTGCTGCAGGCCCGTGATTTTATAATATATGCTTGTAGGGAGTTTTACTGACATCTGAATTGACTACACAGTATGCGGTTTGCTTGACTCAAAACCAGCCAAAGGATATAGATGTCATATCATTGTAAAGGTGCCGAGGGCGTGACATTACATCAATTGATTTTTGATTATTGAGCTTTAGTTTCTTTTATTAAAAAAGTCTGCAACTGACTCACTTGGATCCTTACTTTTAAATTTGAGTTTTTTTGTTGCTAAGGTTTTTACTTATTGAATCATAGAATGAACTACTTTATTACCTTTTATCTGTTTTAAAGCCAATCCAAAGTTTATTTTTCTATTTTCAATATTTTTTCCACCATTTCGACATGTTTCCAGTTCCAGTTCCAAAAATTGTAGGGAGGTATATGGACTAACAACAAGTCCTTTCACCTCTTTGACTTCTTCTTCAGAAAAACTAGCAACTGGAAGCGCTATTCTCCTCCAGTCTGCGAACAATGGATATATACGATTATGAACAATAATACACTGTTATTGATTATGGGAAGTGCGAGTACCTGAGCTACCTGTCCCCAGCAGTTTAAGGCACTAGGCCGGCCGGTACCAATACGGCTCTTCCTACTCATTCCCGCTCTCTTCTGCACAATCAAAAACTATGGATAAATCGCGTCCCATTAAAAATTGACTTCTTCAAGCTTTAATCCTTATTAAACAATATTTCTCTTCTTTAAGGTATCAATTGCTGCCTTAAATATCTTACGATCAATTTCCCATGGCAGGTTAGAATCCAGGATAGCTGTATAAGTATTTGGAATTTTAGCCAAGGAGCAGAAACGCTTAAGAGCAACAGTCTCCTCACTCTGAGCCTGGCAATCAAATAAAATATGCTGGATTGTTTCCTCTGTTGAAAAGCAGATCCGGCATAAAGGGGAATGATGTAGCTTCCAATTAAATAACAAGCTATTTAGAAGTAGGGCACCTGATTTCAGCCGGTAATATAGCACTGTATTTAATCTTGTATGAAATGGAGATAACATTAATGTACTGTGATTAACTTTGGATCTTTGCCTGATAATATCTCGTGAATTGAGGTCAGAGGAAGGACTAGGAGATAACATGGAAGCCTTTGCTGCTAGAGAATCAGCCATATCATTATATTTTATACCTTTATGACTAGGAACATGTTGAAAATAAACTTCATTTTCCTTGATCTTTAGATTAAGAAGCTGTCTTCTAATATTATATAAATCTTTGTCATTAGCAATTCTATTAATATTTTGGATCAGTAGTAATGCTGATTTAGAGTCGGAGAGACAGAGTATATTTTCAGATTCAATGTTATAATTTATAAGAGCATCCAAGGCCAGGCGGATGGCACATAATTCAGCAGACAAGATAGAAGATCCCAATGGGAGAGGAGAATAAATATTCAAATTCAGGGATGGGATACATGCTCCTGCTCCAGCTCTTTCCCTCTGGACAGATCCATCAGTATATATTTTTCTATAGTTGGGGTAAGCCTTTGAGATGTGTTCAGCCAAAATAGTCTGGATCTCATAATTAGGAATCAAATCTTTACTAATAGAGATAAGTTCTACTTGACAGCTTGGAGGACTCATTTCCCATGGGGGGGACTCAGTAAAGGGATATGCATGAAGCGAATGTTGATTCCAGTTTGGGACCTCCAGTTGAAACTGATTCCATGATGAATGGGCATTGGGACAGGCTGACTTCTCAGCAAAGGTATGTGCATATACAGCATGCTTGGCTCCATAAGCCTGGATTTGCGAGAAATACTTTATCCTTAGACTAGATGCTCTTTCACTTAAGGACACCAATCCCAACAGCGTTCTTAACTTTGACAGAGGAGTATGCTTATGCACACCCAAAGCTATTCGAATAGCAGAATTTTGTAAAGATTCAAGGATTTTGAATGAGGATGGGGGACGAGCTGAAAATATTTGAATCCCATATTCTATATTTGAACGAATATATAATTTGTAAAAATCCAAAATAATCTTTGGGTGACATCCCCACTTACTTCCAGCAAGTCTTTTTAGAATACAAAGTCTCTGAATAATCAGAGATTTCAAAGAATTAATATGTTCATGCCACTGCATTTTAGAATCCATTAATAAACCAAGTAACTTCACTGAATTGCAATATGGGATCTCCCTTGAGAAAATTGTCAGTGGATTAGGAGGATCTAGAGTACCATTAGTAAATATAATGGCTTTAGTTTTACTGATTGATATTGGGAAGCCAAATGCTAAAGAGAATCTCTGGACTAGACTTATATCCTGTTGAATAAGGCTTTGAAGAAGGCTAATATCCCTTCCTGACTTCCAAATGATCAAATCATCTGCATAAAGGCCAAATGATGCATGAGATACTTGAAATTCAGAAACATACAAGTTGAATAGAAGAGGACTCAATATTGCACCTTGAGGAAGTCCTCTCGTAATGGGGCATTGCTCACTTCTAGACTGATTTACTTGAACGTAAAAATATCTATCAGTTAGAAAAGACTTTATAAAACTTATAAAAGGATACGGGAAGTCAAGATTTATTAGGATTTCCAATAATTTATTGTGGACTACATTTCCATAGGCATTCGACCAGTCAAACAGAACAGCCATTGTGACATGTCTTTTTTTGAGGGAGTTACAAGCATCAATTTCTAGCCGGGTAATGTTATCTAAAGAGCTATGTCCTTTTCTGAAACCTGTTTGTTCACTAGGAAAGAGATTGTTGACTTCAGAAAACCACACAATTCTTGATAAGACAAGCCTTTCCAGAACTTTACTAAAGGAAGGTAATACTGATATAGGACGGTAAGACTTGAGATCATTGGATGAATAAGAAGGTTTTAAAGCTGAGAATACCTGAGCAATCTTCCAAGCATCTGGGAACTTTTGACTTGACCAAATAAGATTATAAAGACTTAAGAAGGCTGTATGAAACACCTTTGGGGACTCAAGAGTCCACTTCATACAAATACCATCATAACCTGGGGAAGACTTGATGTTAAGAGAATTAAGTGCTACACAAAATTCATCTTGGGAAAAAGGTTTCATCAGAGTCCCCTTATAAGAACAGGCAAGAGGGAGATTACAAAAAGGAGGTCGGCTGGGATGAAAATCTGAGCAATCGTTTTTAAAAACATTGGTAAACAGATCTGCCTTCTTTTTATCTGATACAATTGGATATCCATTCTGAATGATATCATATCTACGGTCATCATTAGGCTGCTTTCCACTATTTAGTTGGCTAATGAAATTATGGACCTTTGAAATTGGGGTTCTAAAACTGATACTTGAGCTGAAATTCAGCCATGTACTCTGTTTAGCTCTCCTACAAATTAGTTTCACCTTAGCACATGACTGCTTATAAAAGATTGCTGTTGACTGAGATGGGTGCTTTTGAAACATTTTACGAGCCTTTCTTTTTGCCAGAACTGCAACCCTACACTCATCATTCCACCAGTTCTTGGGTCTTTTGGAGCCATTGTAAAAACGTACCCTTGTCATTGGAATTGCCGATTTAGCTGACTCCAGCAGGATTGATCTCAAATTAGACTCAATGGCATTAATATCATAATTAGGAGAAACAAAGGAAAAATCTACTTCATTTAATATCTCACGAAAAAGGGACCAATTACCTTTGGAGTTGATAAATGTAGGGACGTAGGGTTTGGGAGTGTAGCATAAATCTTGAAATGATGTAAGAATTGCACAATGATCAGATTGAAGAGACGACACCTTTACCATCTGAACTAAATCATAATATGAAGAAGGACCTAGAAGCAAATCTATAGTTGAGAAAGAGTTGGAAGAAATATTATACCTGGTCTGAAAGTCAAATGGAGTGAAAATCAAGGTGTCAGGAAAATTAGACAATATGTACTCTATTCCTCTTCCTGCTTTGTTGCTACCTGCTGATTGTTCCCAGAGAGGACTGTGGGCATTAAAATCACCAAAAATAAAGGTATTATTACCTGATAATTCTGTTTCCAAGATACTTTGGATGTCCTTACTCCCACATGGATTATAAAAGGATTTTATGGCAAGATGGTTACCATTAGCTAAGGTAATTAATATGCCTACAACATCTATTTCATCCCTGTAGATAGTTAAGGGTTGAGGGGAGTGTTGGATTGAAACATGAACAAAAATTGCCACACCCCCTCCCTTTCTGTTAGTTGATCTATCCTTCCTATAGCACTTGTACCCAGGCATTTTGATTTTCTTGTACTGATGAAGATTAGTCTCTTGTAGACAAATAATTCCAATTCTCTTATCATTTGCACATTGGATAAGATCAGCAAGTTTATTTGAATTTAAAGAGACGCAATTCCATTGTAAGATCTGCAGCTTAGTTAACATAGGAAGGGTTGAATAGGTGACATGCATGATATTTTGAGAGAATGGATGATAATTCTGTTCCTATTTCATTGAGAATAGAATTGGAAAAGTAGTATTCTGCAATTTCTTTTGTTATACTGGCTTTTTTATCTTTAGCCATATTTGATTGTAATATTAGGTCCACTGATGCAACATATTTAATTAAATTAGTAATATGAAGTCCAACTCTGTCTTGCATAGTTATGGCTTGAGTAGAAATATTAGGAAAAGCTGCCACTCTTTCAGACCAAGATTTAGGCTTAGTTTTAGGATTGTTGAGGGATGGACTAGCTTCAGCCGCCTTGGGATGCTCCTTAGCCAATGGAGGGTAAGAAGTCTCAGTAGGAGGTATGAGTGCCTGATTTGGGTGGTTCTTGTTGACCTGTAGCCAGTCAGGTTTTTGAGTAAGGGCTAAATTCCCTTCTTTGGCCTCATTAACTCTTGGACCTGATGGTACTTTGGACCGCTTGGCCAGTTCCATTGCAGCTATTGGGAAAGGAACATTTTCTTGAAGAGCAATCTTTAAAACTTTAGCTCGTTGAACATATTTAGGACATGAATTGTGATCTGTTGATTGATGTCTACCATCGCAGTTTGTACATTTAGGCACTTCAGTGCATCTACTTTCTGTAGACAAGGAGTGATTACCAAGGCAATTAGGGCACCCTGGCACAGAAGAAGAACAATACTTAGATGAGTGACCAAGCTTAAAACATTTTGAGCATTGAAGAGGTTTTTCTTGGTATATTTTATGAGCTTTTTGCTGACCAAAAAGGAATACTGAGTCAAATTGGGAACTAGCAGGTAAGATAAAGAGAACACTCTTACTACTTCTTGTTCCCTTAGAATCTAGTTTGCCCATACGATGAACATCCAGAACCTCCAGCATTTCCCCCTTATTGTTCATAAGGCCATCTTTCAAGTCGTCATTTGACAGTTCCAATGGTATGTTGTACAGTACTATTTTCTGAGAATTTTTCAGGGTTGGTTTCCACCATTCAGGTGTAACAGGGATATTGCCAATTTTATTTAGGCTAAGGGCTTTGTAGGCTTCATTTCTGTCTAGAAACATAACCATTAGTGAACCATCTCTGTTCACATTCACAGTGAAGCTGCATCTAAAAGTTTTGAAAAGATTCATTCTAATGTTAGTAATATTTTTGATAGAGAAAGATTGATCTTTTACTGTTGGAGTAAAAAGGATAATGGATTTGTCCTTATCTCCACAGCTGGATTTGGGTTTGAGAGTCCCATTATTTCAGGAGGACTCATAGAAGGTTTTTTTTTCGTTTCTGTTTTCTGCCTACTGTCTGAAAATCCTCATTTAGCAGGTTGTCAGTTTCAGAGATTGGTGGCTCAGAGACAGTAATCATGGTTTCATTCAGGCTATCATCATTGGATATTGGAGATACAACAATAGGAATATCAGCTTCTGACAACCAATTAGATGCTTGGCCCCCTTCCCTGAGGGGGCTAGAAGTGTTAGGAAACATTGGGTTCAGGAAAGGGAAATTCCAGAAACTCTAACCACGCAATAGATTTATATGAAAAGGCAAAATAATACTTCTCAAACAAAAGGAGTAGCAAGAGCTTTAGTTCCATTCCCTCAGAAAATAAATGAAATCAATAATATAAATTTTTCGTCAATTGATTTCTTCTTTTCATCTCATTCTTAACACCCATGTTTCAGAATAACCCTGTATTTTTTCAAACGTGCCCGATTTGACTGAACACTAATCGCCAGAAGTTTAACAATATGTGCACTGTATTAATCCTATCATGTGATCTGTCTGATCCAATCAGAAGTTTTTTGACTGCACTTAATTGTTTGATAGTCTTTTTCTTTCAAGCTGTTGTGTTGAAAATTGGTTCAGATTATTTTTTGGACTTCATTGGGTGTCTACCAGCCAAACAAGGGAAAAAAAATATTTTCAATATTTTTTTTTATTATTCCCACATGTTTCAGAATAACCGTGTATTTTTTCAAATGTGCCAGATTTGACTGAACACTAATCACCAGAAGTTCAACTCTATGTACACTGTGTTAATCCTGTCATGTGATATCTCTGATCCAATCAGGAGTTTTTTGACTGCACTTAATTGTTTTGATAGTCTTTTGCTTTCAAGCCATTGTGTTGAAAATTGGTTAAGATTATTTTCTTGGACTACATTGGGTATGTACCAGCCAAACAAGGGAAATGGTTAAAAACGATAAAATGGAAATTCTGGTTCTTGATTAAGATTTTCAAGAGAGGAATGAACAGGGACATTTTATAAGCAAGGGAAGGGGTTAAGAAGCCTTCAAAATGGCTTTAAAAAAGGTAGCATGGGCTTTATATCAGAATATATATATATATATATATATATATATATATATATATATATATATATATATATATATATATATATATATATATATATATATATATATATATATATATATATATATATATATATATATATATATATATATATATATATATATATATATATATATATATATATATATATATATATATATATATATATATATATATATATATATATCTAGATGGTGGGTTCCACCACAACACCTAGTTGGTGGGGGGCGCCCCCCAAGCCTCCCTGCACGCGTAAGTTGTTACGCGCCATATTAGTTATGCGCCATTGTAGTTGTGTCCCTGTGTCCCACCTGTGAATATAGATATAAAACTATAAAACTGAATATAGATGTAAAACTTGCGAATATACAACATTCTTCACTGTCCCATTGTCTGTGCATATAAATAGATTGTCAGGTTTACCAACTCTTGAACATGCAGCATATAATTGTCCATGGGACAAACAATCTGTATTAAGATCTATACCTCATTATTCTAATGGTTGCCCTTGAGCTTTGTTGATGGTGATTGCTAATCAAACATTCCCTGTGTCCCCATCATCATTTATATATCCCCCTTGTGCACCTGGCGTCCCCATTGTAGTTGTGTCCCTGTGTCCTGGTTGCCATTTATATTTCCTGTGTCCTGGTTGTCATTTGTGTCCCGGTGTCCCAGTCTGTAATTTCTCTTTGACTGTCCTGGTCCTCATTTATTTTCCCGCGTCCTGGTTGTCATTTTGTCCTGGTCTGTAATTTCTCTTTGAGTGTTCTGGTCGTCATTTATATTCCCTGTGTCCCAGTCATCATTTATATTCCCTGTGTCCTGGTCATTATTTGTGTCCTGGTGTCCCAGTCTGTAATTTCCCTTTGAGTGTCCTGGTCATCATTTACATTCCCTGTGTCCTGGTCGTCATTTGTGTCCTGGTGTCCCAGTCTGTAATTTTGTCAGTTGACAAACATGACATGAGTCAACAAACAACTACATGACAGCATAATGCTCAATCCTTATAATGACGTCTATCAACAAACATGCATGATGTCAGTCAACACACAAACAACTTATTTTTATATATTTAGATATATAGAATAAATACATTAAGTAATACTTAAGTACAATTTTGGTAAGTACCTGATATTTGATACTTAAGTAAGAATTTGGAAAGTACTTATTATTTGATATTTAAGTAAAAAAGCAATGAGTACTTAATACTTGATACTTAAGTAAAAATTTGGAGTACTTGTTGCAGCACTGCCTGTTGAGTTTACATTAAAGGGGGCTTCTTCCTTATCCACCTTTATTTATGTCCCCAGGAGAGGTTGCAGTTCCTATTATGGACCCCCTTGGTATATGCCTCCAATGGAGGTACTCTACATTTCTGCAGGGCATTCCCCTATCTTTTGTCCTCTACCAAAACCTAGCATGATAATCTAATAATTAACTAACTAATGCCACTAATAAATAACTGCAGTAAATTGCAACTTTACTTTTAATTTAGACTGTAAAGTAAAGGATAAAGATAACACATACAAGGTCTATTATCCTCTGCCAAAACCTAGCATGCAAACTAATCATTAACTAACTAACTCAAAAAATCAATAGTTGCAGTAAATTGCAACTTTCCTTTTAATTTATACTCTAAAATAAAGAAAAAAGATAACACAAAAAAGCTCTATTGTCCTCAAAAGAAAACCTAGCATGTTAACTAACATGAACTAACTAATTCAACTCATGAATAGTTGTAGTAAATTGCAAATTTCCTTTAAATTTAGAGTAAAATAAAGAAAAAGATAAGACACATAATCTCTGTTGTCCTCTGCCAGAACCTAGAATGTTAACTAGCAATTGACTAAATAATGCAAATAGTTAATAGATATGATAAATTACAACTTTCCTTTTAATTTACTCTGTAAAATAAGGAAAAAATATAACACACACAAGCTCTATTGTCTTCTGTCAAAACCTAGCATGTTAACTACTGTATTTTATTGAAACTGCATTTTACTGAAAAGCAACTGTATTTTACTGAAACTGCAAAAACTTCAAAGCTTGGTCAAGACAGACTTTATAGACTATTTTGGTGATTGATAGCATGGAAACAGAGCTCTAATGAAAATTTAGCACCCTTATTAAAGGCATATTAAGCTACCTTAATGAACATTTATTTTCTTTTGAGGACAGTGCCTAAATGGAACTTTTGCTAGCCTATTTTCTATCCAACCTTAGAAATTTCAAAGGCCTAGGCAAAGCATTAAGTAAACAAAATAACCTACCTTAAATTGCTTAACCGCTTCTGAAAATCTCTGTCATTAAGCTGTAAAGAGGGGCACACAGTGAACAAAACCCAAATAGTAAAAATTAAAATGATGCCCTTAGTCCACATGAGCCTAGTTTATATATTGAAATGAAATAGTTTTGTTGATTGAGGAAGCTACTTGAAGGGAAAGCCACTAGATATTATTAACATAGAATGAGAACAAGAATTTTCCCAATTTTAAGATGGAACTAAGAAATCAAGCATTTTACGTTTTTAAATTTTACAGTGTATGAACAGGATTGTTAACAGATATTATTACATCACAAAATCAGCAAAATGTCTATAGATTTTGAAGATGTCAATCAATTTGGTGCTTGCGCAGTTTTTGGCATTATAAGATGAAGTTCATAAATATAAGCATCGTATACTTTTTTTCTCTTAAACAAAAACACTAGATACATAAAAAACCTAAAGCTGTAAATTAGCTGCTTCAATAGAGAACATGCTTTTGTCGTTTGAAATCGGTGATTTTTGTTACACTTTAGGCTTTGATCAGTATGATTAATTGTTTTATCACGTGTAACACAGAGACACCAATAGGGGAAGGGGGTAAAATTCCTCTCTATTAGATTTTCAAAAATGTGTATTTCGGTTTTTTTAAGCAATAATCACTATGGATTACGAAAAGTTCCTTTTTCGTTTATAATTACATTAGAAAAAGTAATTATCAAACACCTTGTGTTTTCCCTAGTCCCCGAAGACGTTCCGAATCGAAATTCGGCGGTGGTGGAGAGAATTTATGTCGGCGGTGGCGCGCCACCGAAAAACTATCGGCGGCGCACCACCTATTTTTCGGCGTTTTCGCAATTTTTAAGGCATTTTTCAGTAACTTTTTTAGTTTTGTTTGGAGTTTTTGATACTGTCTTTATAGAAATTCTTAGCATTTTTCACAATATTTATAAGCCATGAATTCTCTTTCTTTCATCGTTACCTAGTTATATAATATCTTGTCCGAGTGTTTAGGCAGTGCTTATACATAGGCTACTTAGATCTACAATATTCGCCTTACGACATGACTTTGCAAAAACTAGCGGAGGTTTCTAGATCGTGAGATTTACGCTTAACTCAGCAAGCGGTAGACTAAAAAATATGAGTGTAGGACTATTCATAAGATTGAGAGTTTAGAATCCGTGTTCAAATACCAAATACCCTTTAATACTGAATGTATATAATAATAACAAAGAAAAGAAGAAAAAAAGATCCATTGTAGCTGAGGGAAAAAGCTTAAATTATTCTTTTGAAAGCTTTGACTGCATTGTAATTATCACGTATATAAATGAGATTGTTCACGCGATGTGGAGCTAACATCGAACGTTTGGCAGTGACTAATCGCTAAATTCAGCGTAAAATCGCTGAAAACCACCCACAGATGGCACAGACAATAGAACGTCCGTTGTTCCAGGTGTACTCTCTTGGATAAGCTATATAGGACTAAATAAAAATCGGCAACACTTATTCATTGGCAGACCGCCGCCGCCGAACCTCACGGCGGCGCGCTGACGCGCCGACATGTTTTCGGCGGCGGCGAGTTGAGTTATTTTCGGCGGCAGGCCGCCGACTTTCGTCGCGGCTTCGGGGAATAGTTTTCCCAAATTAACGCTTTTGATTTATACTCTCCGATCAGTGAACCTGATCAGTGACTAGCGGCAGTCTAACCAGTAGGTATCCTTTTTCTTTTAGAAATTTTTCGTTGTCCATTTTAAATCCCTTGCAAATTACCAACCATTTTTTGTATTCTAGCTGAGCTCTGAACATTACTGGGGCACCATCTAGGATTCTGATCATTATTTTTGTATTTTTCATTGACAAAACAATAACTCCCTCCCCCTTCCATATTTTGAAAAATATTTTTGGCCAACTCGCTAGCAAAATCTCGTGAATGGCCAATATTGTGCATATCTTTAAATAAAAATTACAGTTTTCAATGGTGCTAATTCATAAAAATATTAAAGACACACAAAGTCTTTTTATATTTAATATTAATGAAGATAAGTAAGTATGTTTAATTTCCCCCAGAAAGTCTCTCCCACCCAAAAATAAGGATTACCATGGTAAATTCCTACCACGTTAAATTCCTTCGTAAAATTTCCTCTGAACCAGTGGCGGATTTTGGATTTTAGGAAGGGAGCGGCTCATTGTAAAAAGTTCCCTTTCTTAGTTAATCCTAACATACTTGTTGATAATGAAAATTGTATGCCTCTGCTTGTCAGTTCGGTAAAGCTATCCGCAAAACCACATTTGTAGAAACACTATCAATAGAAAATAGCGAATTCTAGCCTCTATTTCCACTATTGGCAAATCTATCAATAATGGTATTGACACTTATGTCAATGTCTTGGTAAATATGAAGAACCGTAAGCCCAGTGAGTCTTTCCCCCACCATTTTAATTCTTAGCCATCATTTCAATCTTTTCAAGGTAGGAAAATTTTGTTCAACAGACGCCAAAGTGACAGAGTTTCATGTAAGCGCGCTGAAATAGTTGGAAAATATCTACATCACAGTAGTGTTTCTGTAAATTTCCCCCTAGTGTATCAGGTATTCTATATGCACATACATTGCTTTTTTTCAGCGAACTTGCCTAGCTTTCCATTTTGCTGCTTCTCCAGTGAAGGGAGATTCACAAACAGACTGGGAGGGAAACTGATTATTGATCAGTATCGTGCTAGAAATTCATGAATCTTATCAGCAAGTTGCCGTTCTTTTGTTTCTATACAATGTGTTGGCAAGGAAATACTGAGCTTAAAAGTGTTCGGCGTTAAAACAGAAAAATGGCTTTCCAAGTCCGAAATAAACGTGTCCAAAGAGGAATAAAATTAACCGTCTATAGTAACCCTCGCGTGAACTCATAGCACATTAATCTGATCCGTTTGTTTTTGTTATCATAAGGACGGTTATGTCTAAACCTGGCTCGGTTGCTACTTTAGTTACCTCATCAATTGTTTTCTTTTTTGGACTCGCTTTCACTCTCCTAACGCTTGATTTCTAAAAGGATATGAAGGTCCTTAACATGGCTTGCTGCAGACACAGTTCATACTCTTTCAGAGATAACGCTATTGTGTTGCCTTTAGTAAAGAACCATAAGGCTTCAATGTTTATTGTTGTTGTTTTTTCTCCAGAAGAAACTTCACATAGAATGGCTGATCGAATAAATTTCAGAGGGGGCTCATTCGATTGGAAATTGGAAGTTCTAGCGCAATTTTTAAGAGTCAAAAATTATTGAGGGACAACCACCTCTACACTCTTTTTTTGCCAAAATGTTTCCGATCAAATTTTGAGATAGTCACATGGAAATAATCCAAAGGTTAAGCAACCTCGACTCCAAATTTAAGAACTCCTTCCCCCAGCCCCTGGAGCAAAGGCTATAAGCTATGCAAGTTGCTCATTGTTAACACGTAAGGATTTTTATCAGAAAAGAAGGCATTTTTGATCCTGGGTCTCCAAAAACACTTACGATATTAAGGTGAAAATTAAAAAAAATGTTGAAGGGATGCTGAATAAATCAAAATACGCTATAGGCTTGCTGGTTGTGAAAAGGGAATATTAGAGTATTTAAAGAACAACTGAGGGTATTCAGTCGAAAATTTTAAGGTGTATTGAGAAAATGTTGAAGAGAGATATAAGGGCAGTCAGCCCCCCACCTGCTCGTTTTAGCAGACCGCTTTGCTCAATACTGATTGAAACTTTAGTATTGTCAATTAGTTCAAACTGGTCAAAAGGTCTAATAGCTATTCTTCCAGGAATGCCACGTCCCCATAGCCCCAGGACAAGGATTGTAAATTATTCAATTTTTCCATTGTTGGTCTGCTGGATTTATCATTAGGAAAAGGGAAATATTTGACTATGAGTGTTTCCAAAAAGGCTAAGGTTCGAGGTGAATCTTTGGAGAACGCTCACGGTTATTTTATGCTAAAAAAAAAAATCTGCAATATTTGTAAGAACGGCTGAGGGTTTTGAGTTGGAAATTTCAGGACCAATTCAATTAAATAAAAGTTAATTAGTATTCGCTCATCAAATAAATAAAAGTTGATTATTCTGTTGAGAAATATTCCTATTGTGTCCTACTATTGCTGCAATTCTCAGAGGTCTTATATTTAATATCGTCCCCAGGTGATTTTGTAAAACCTTATTAACCCCTTTAACTACTGGTTCACTTTTCAGAAGAATGTTGTAAATCGGGTCAATATTCAAATTACCTGTATCTCTGTTTACTGATAAACTAGCAAGAATATGCTTTTTTTTATTTCAATAGCCTCACTTGTCAATTGTGTAAACCCTCTATCATTAGAAATGGCCTTGTCATCATCAAATTGTGCATAATGATCAGGGTGGTAGAAAATGTGTTCTCTCAAAGCCTAAACAAAGGTTTTAGGAGGCTTATTCAATTTTAGAGCTTTTTCTATCGAGTTACAATGCTCAATAAATCGTTCATCAAACTATTGGTTAGTACGGCCAATGTAAAACCTCATACACAAACAAAACCTATTGTGGACCCCACTGCCCAAATTGTCATGACTCAAATCCTTCTCGGAATTTAGGAAACTGCTTAATGGTCTTGTTGACTGATAACATGTATCAATGTTATATTTGCGTAAAATCCTTTGAAATTTTTCTCTTAGACCCGGTACATATGATAAAGAAATATAACTTTTAGACAAACTCAATTCAGAAGACTTTGAAACTGCATTTATTTTATTATTATGTTTGACGTGTTTATTTTCTATTATTTCGCTTAAAAGTTTCTGGGGCAGATTCATGGATAACATAGTATGTATTTGGAAACACGGGTTTGAATCATTATACCTTTTTCTTCAACATTTAAATAGTTTTGATAAAAATGTAAAATTTACAGTTGAATTTGAAGAAAATAACAAGCTACCATTGAAGCCCTTGAAGCCACTGAGTAAATTAGAAACCTTTTTTTAAAAGGATCGTCAGAAAACAATATTTTCATAGAGTTGTTGAGATGGATTTTTAGGCAACAAATTTCTGTCGAAAAAGCTTTATTGTTGATATTGCTTAGTTTTAGAAATAAAGTTGTTTTTTCAAATACTCCAAATATTTCACTTTTTATTCACTTTTGGACTTCAATATCAATTTATAAAGGTATAATCGGCTTTTACTACATGTGCAGATTGTTTGAAACAGT
This sequence comes from Artemia franciscana, assembly GCF_032884065.1. Lineage (NCBI taxonomy): Eukaryota > Metazoa > Arthropoda > Branchiopoda > Anostraca > Artemiidae > Artemia > Artemia franciscana. The sequence continues at coordinate 36,053,642 of NC_088872.1, read as the reverse complement.
TGTTATCTTGGTTGAATCAAATTGTGTGTTCAATTTCTTCCATATAATATTATTATGGTTTAATTTGTAAATGCGAATCGAAAGTATTTGAAAATCAAAGTGTAAACAAAACCTTAATGCAATCCCAAAGTGGAAGTGCAATTAGAAGTAAGCTTAAACTTAAACTGCAAACTAAAAGTTACAAATTGTGACTAATTCAGGTTTTGATTAGCTTTGCGATTACAATGGGCTAGCCTAGATTGGACTAGTTTTTTACATTTTTTTTTTTGTGAATTTGTGTTTTTTTTAGTGAATATCCTGTAACATTTGAATGTCCCTTAACACATCCTCTTGTTTCATGTGATTTTTTCAAGTAAGATAACAACACGGTTGTTTATACCAAATAATGACGAAAAAGATCAAGATGTCTGTTCCTCGTTTCAAGATGAAAAAGACGTTAGATCGAAACGGAAAACACAAGGTCAAAATGTCAGTGCCTTGTTTACATGATTTTAAAATTTTATTTGAAGAGTTCAGAAGAGTAATTGAGACATTAACGTTTACAATAGTAGACATCTTGGCCTTGTGACGTTTTTTTCATTTATTTTTATTTTAAAATGAGTTTTTCATCTTTTTCTTCTATCATCTGTGTTATTATCTTTGTCTTTTTTAATTTTATTTTAGACTAATTTCAATTGGTTTAATTTTATACCGTTGAGAAAAACCTTCCGGGTGTAAGACAAATTTTGTCGTTGTCCTCTGTCTTGCTTAAATATCGCACTTGTTTTTCCAATATTTTTACATTTACTTAAATTCGAAAACGGAAAGGCTGTGTGGCCTTAATAATGTAATTAAGTTGAAAATATTTATGATGATTAAGCAACAACTTGTGCACCATTTAGGGAAGGGAAGGATTCAGCCACACATAATCAGTCACTGTTTTCTGCCAGCAATAGGTAACTTTAGGCTATTTTGAAGCCAACTATAGGGTGGCCGTTTAAAACTGATTAGTTAAAAAAAGTTGAAATTTGCACATCTTCAGTATCTTTTCATTTCCTTTGTCTTTGGTCATGTACCAAATTAAAGCAGCTATAAACGGTGTGTAGAAAAACTAGAACCAGTTGAGAGTTTTTCTATTACAATGAAATCTTATTCAAAACTGTTGTTGGACATAAAATTTCACAGGTTCTGAAGGTTTTGCCCACCATTTAAACATTAAAATATATTCTTCAATTCCTGAATTTGTTTTATGTTTACGTGTTTACAGCTGTTCTTTGACGTAGCTTCACAAAAAAAATTAAAGAATAGGTCTTTGTCTTCTGTATTGCCTATTCTGGTTTTAATATAAAAGAAAAAAAAACACACATATCTGAATGTTTTGTTTTTAATTATTTTGAAATTAAAATTGACATAGGACCGTTAGATTGCCGGAATGAGATGTTAACAAGGCACGCCTACCTATAATCTTGGGCAGGCGAATGAATGTTGCTAAGGGGGCAGGTGCTACTATTTCAAGTGATTCGCATTAGAAAATTATTCTAATACGCCATTCCAAAGATTTGTGAAGCTGCTTATAATTGAACATCAGTTACGACTTTTCATACCCTCACTTTTTCAGTGACCATGCTGTAAAGGTTGTAGTAAAAAATCTTGTGACTCAAAAGCTTTGCGTTCTTCTCACTGGCTTAAATATTTGGTACAGGAGAGCCAATCAGGCGAAATTTAATTCTTCAAGGTTTTTACTGTCTTGAAATTTTAAACAGGAGAATCACCAAATTTTTAAACCCGGGGTTGATTGGCTTTTACTTTCAGACATACATTGAATAAATGATGTGATTGGCTTGCGAAAGCACAAAACAAGTGTAATCTAATGAAGTTATAGCATGTTTCATTTTACAACTCAACTACATAGGTTACATAGGTAACTAATCTCTTTTTTTATCTTCGCTATTCTACCGCTGACAACTCACTTACTGTCGCATCAAGCCACCTGAGGGCTTTAATGCTGCGCGCATTGCCTCCACCCAACCTGTTCAATACTTTGCTCTTTACGCTCTCCCATGAAGTTTTCTTTCAAATACTAGCAAATGATCTCTTCTTGTCCCATTCTTGGACAACCTCCTTCTCGTTTCTCTCGTTTGGCCACAGATGGATGACTGAAAGGAACAATCTATGACAATCTGTCATCAACAATCCGTAAAACATAAGCAACAATTTTGACATACAGCCTGAAAAGGGTTATACGTCATTCGGTCTTCATTCTTTTTTTTTTCTACTATAAAAACACAAACAAAGAAGTGGAGTACATAAGAAATAAGAAAAAAAAGACATTAGAAATCACTCAAAACACTATTCACAAAAATAGGCACGAGGCGTGACTTTGCTGATACTGATTTACGCTTAGCACGGAGTTCAATACTATCTAAATGATGGAAAGGATCCCGGACTAAAATTGTAGCTAAGTTAAGTCTTTTCTTCGTTATAGCTTTTCAGGCGAAGTTATCAGAGTAACATAAATTTTAGTTCACTGGATTAGCCTTTTCCTATAAATGAAAAGTCACTTCAAACTAAAGAGCTCCTGATTTCTGAGGTGTGTAATATGAGGGCTCATCCTGATTTCATCTTCAAAGGAAAGGCAAATGTACGAGTTGATACACGACGCCTACATGGAGTTAACTTTTCTCTGAATCTCATGGACTGAACATCTCAGCAAAATTATATCCTCTTGCTCTAAGAAGTTACATGTTATCTTAAGATGGAAGTCTCCTCCTTGATAAGTCTATTCAACTGCTATTCATTTCGTGCATCAGACCTGTCATGGAATCTGCATTCCTCTCTTCACCGGAGCACCAAAAACTGCATCGTTCTACTCCAACGGGCTCAAAATCGAGCAGTTCGTGCAGCAACCTCTGGCAACACAATAGTTAAAACCCAACAATTGATCCAGGAACGCTTCGACTTGCTGTCCATGTCGGTTTTCTACAAGTACATGTATAACCCTCTATCAGACGATTATCAAATCTCGTTCTTGACAGAGCAAAGCCCTTACGACTAACTTGCCCAAGTGCAGCTCGTCAAGTTCACCTTGGGCAGGGTACTCCCGGCCAAGAATAATCTGAAAACGAGTTTCGTCCGACAATCGGTCACAGCATGGAATAGCTTGCCGGCAGAAGTAATACTGGAAAATCCTTCCCTTGACGCGTTCAAGAGAAGGTATAACAAATACCTCAGTATTAGAAAATGAGGTAATTGCCAGGACTAGTGGTATATCATTGCCTGTGAAGGAGCCGCAAAGCCTGTAATAATAATAACAAAAAAAAAGTAAAATCTTTACTTTTAATGTTGAAATTTCAAACATTTTTAATTCTGACCAAGTATCCTTTTCAGGAAATTATTTTTTTTTTCTGCATTCATCAATTCGTTCTGTTCAGTTGATAAAGTTAAGATATAAACTGTCTTATATTATTGTATCAAATGTGCATTTTTTTTCTTTTTTCTTTATTTAAGTAAAGTACAGGTTAAACTACACCATCAGGACTATATCCAGGATCAGACAGTTCGTGGTAAGAACTGTAGTAAGGGACGACCCGGCTCAATAGTAACCGAAACTCTAAAAAATGGAATTTTGATACCAATAGCTATATCAAAAGAATTGCATTTTAATGTTGATTTTAAATATATAAGTTTCGTTAAGTTTAGTTTTACCCATCAAAAGTTACAAGCCTAAGAAAATTTGCCTTATTTTAGAAAATAAAAAGGAAACAACCCCTTAAATTCATAGAATCTTAACGAAAATCACACCATCTGATTCAGCATATCAGAGAACCCTACTGTAGAAGTTTCAAGCTCCTATCTGCAAAAATGTGGAATTTTTATTTTTGCCAGTAGGCAGATCACGGATGCGTGTTTATTTGTTGTTTTGTTGTTTTTTCCCCAGGGGTGATCGTATCGACCCAGTGGTCCTAAAAACTTGCGAGAGGGCTCATTCTAACGGAAATTGGAAGTTCTAGTGTCCTTTTCAAGTATCCAAAAAAATTGAAGGGCACCTAGGCCCCCTCCCACGCTAATTATTTTCCCAAAGTCACCAGATCAAAATTCTGAGATAGTCATCTTATTTTGCGTAGCTGAAAAACTTTATAACTATGTCTTTGGGGACGAAATACTCCCCCAAAGTCCCCGTGGGAGGGGCTATAAGTTACAAGCTTTGACCAGTGCTTACACATAGTAATTGTGATTGTGAATTGTATCGACGTTTTCAGGGGGATTTTGTGGTTGGGGGAGGGGTTGAGAAGAGGGGGATATGTTGGGGGAGCTTTACATGGAGGAATTTCTCATAGGGGAAGAAAATCTCCATGAAGGGAGCGCAGGATTTTCTAGCATTATTTAAAAAAAAATGAAAAAATAAATATGAAAAAGTTTTATCAACTGAAAATAAGGAGCAGCATTAAAACTTAAAACGAACAGAAATTATTACGCATATGAGGGGCTCACCTCCTCCTAATATCTCGCTCTTTACGCTAAAGTATTTTTAGTAATTTCAACTATTTATTCTACGGCTTTATGATTCAGGGGTCATTCTTATGAAATAGGTACAACATTTAAGCTTTAGTGTAAAGAGCGAGGTACTGACGAGGGGGTGAAACCCTTCATATACTTAATTAAAACATGAGAATACAGAAGTTCGTTACGTAAGCTAATTTGTGAGTTATGTATATCTTTTACTAATAAAAACATTCGTAAAAAATTAAAAGTTCTAGTTGCCTTTTTAAGTGACCAAAAAATCGGAGGGCAACTAGGCCTCCTTCCTCGCTCCTTTTTTCTTAAAATTTTTCGATCAAAACTATGAGAAAGCCATTTAGCCAAAAAAACAAATATGCAAATTTCGTTTTAATTATTCATCTGCGGAGAGCCAAAATCAAAACATGCGTTGATTCAAAAACGTTCAGAAATCAAATAAAAAAAAGTTTTTTTTAACTGAAAGTAAGGAGCGGCATTAAAACTTAAAACGAACAGAAATTACTTCGTATGTGAAAGGGGCTGCCTCCTCATCAACGCTCCGCTCTTTACGCTAAAGTTTTTTACTGTTTTAAAAAGTAGAGTTAAGAGAAAGAGTCAAACTTTAGCATAAAGAGCGGGGTGTTGATGAGGAGGCAGCCCCTTTCACATACGAAGCAATTTCTGTTCGTTTTAAGTTTTAATGTCGCTCCTTGTTTTCAGTTAAAAAAAACTTGTTTTTTTTATTTTATTTAATTTTGTTCAGGGACGGGAGAGAGAATGGTCATTTTTTCAGGTGGATAGGATTGCCAAAAAAAAGAGAAGATATTTATTATGTTTTTACAAGTCGGAACAACTTTTCCGGGTAGGGGGTTCAAACCCACCTAATTCTAGCCCCGAATAAGGCCTTGCGCTCCATCAATAGTATATTATTGAGAGAGTTAACAGCTTCCTTCATATTTGGAGTAATTTAATTTCAACTTAAGTTTCATTACATTTCTTACTTTCCATTGAAAAAACTTTACTTCTCATTAAATCAAAATAAAGTTCTAATAACTATCAAATAGTTCATGGTAGCGGCTCAATAGTAACCAAAATCTTTATGAAACAGAGTCTTGATGAAAATAGATACGTCAAAAATAGATAGATCGAATTTTGATGCTTATTCAAAATATATAAAATTCATCAAGTTTCATGTTACGCATCAATAGTTACGAGCATGAGAATATTTTCCTAATTTTTGAAAAAGGAAGAAGACTTCCCAAGACTTTCAGATGATCCTAATGAAAATGATAAAATCAGATTCAGCATATCAGAGAACCATCTCGTAGGGGTTCCAAGCTCCTATATATACAAATATGACATTTTTCATTTTTTGCCAGAAGAAAGATCAGAGATGCACGTTTTTTATTTTTATTTTTTTATGTTTTTTTCCAGGGATAATCCTATCAAACCAGATATCCTAGAAGATCTAGAGATGATTCATTTATCAGAAATCAAAAGTTCTACTGCCCTTTTTAAGCGACCAAAAATATTTGGGGGCAGATAGGTCCTCCTCTTTGACCGGTCGTTTGAACTTTTAGCCCTACGCCCGGGGAATGTGTGGGGACTAAGTCATCTTCGAAGACATATTTATTAGATTTTTAGACTATGGTAAACAAAATGGCTATCTCAAAATTTTAATCGTGTGATTTTGGGAAAAATGGACGTAGGAGGGGACTAAGCCCTCCAATTTTCTCGGTCACTTAAAAAGGGCACTAGAACTTTTAATTTCAGTTTGAATGAGCTCTCTTGCGATATTCAAGGGCCACTAGTTGCAATCACCCCCGAAAAAAAAACAAAAAACAACAACAACAACAAATAAACACGCATTCGTAATCTTTCTTCTGGCAAAAAAATTTAAAATTCCTGAATTTGAAATTCCTGGAGCTGAATCTGATGGTTTCATTTTCATTAAGATTTTAGGGGTATTTCCCCCTTTCTGGAAAATAAGTCAAACTTTTTCAGGCTCGCAACTTTTGATGGGTAAAATTAAAACTCGATGAAACTTAAATATTTGAAAATAGTATAAAAATCCGATTCTTTTGATGTATCTATTAGTATCAAAATTCCGATTTTTAGAGTTTCCGCTACTATTGAGTCACTACTTACTTAAGCTCGTGTCCACGGACTGTTTGATATTCTTGTTTTTTATACTTGGCTTTTGTGTTTTCACTAAAGCGCTAGTTTTCTGTAATTCTAGAAACACAGGGAAATATCAACAGTTGATTTATTGGCACTAGATTCATTAACATGTTCTGGTCCGTGGAGTGACACATCCAAGTAATAATTTTCGTTCTTTTTAAGTTTCAACTTCGCTCTTTACTTCCCATTGAAGACCTTCGTGGGGCTTGCCCCTCCTCAGTACCTCATTCCTTACGCGAAGTTTTATTTAACTTTTAAAAGAAGCTTATTATTCTCATAAAACGGCCCTTGTGTTTCAAGAGTTAGTTTGTGTTATTTTGGTGTTTTAATGTTGATCAATATTTTCAGTTAAAAAAAACTTGTTTTTTTAATTTGGTTTTAATCTATAGTCAAGAGACTTCGGTTTTGTTCGTTTGTTTATAATTATTTTCGTAAGCTTTAGCCTACAGATTTGACAAAGAATATTGGTATAATCCATTTATCACAAAATGTTTCAAGATCAATATTCAATGGTCATGTATGCTTAGGAGAGATAGAAAGAAACAGTACTATAAAGGCTTAGGCTCTGTTAGGTGAACAGTATTTTTTTTAGAACAGTATTGTTTTACCATTTGCCGTTTTGGCGCAAGGACTAGAAATAAAGGGATTTAAAACCACGTGCAAGTCAAATTTCTGAAAATTACTTTTACAAGTATGTTGTCTTCCAATTCTTTAGGAAATAAAGGTGCTTCTAATGCATACAAACAAATTGGTGGTGGGAATTCAGAAAATATTTTTTTTTGCACGATAAACAGTGCTGTATTTAAAGCTTTAAAGCTCCTTGGCCCAAGCACTTTTGCCGCTCCCTTTTTGCAGGATTTTCGGGGAATCCCCCAAAAATTCGGGGTTAGTGGAAGCACTGAACAGATTGCAACTGATGAGTCAATAGTAATAAAAGAGAGGGGTGATACCGAAGTAACAGCTGCCATTCTTGGGAGACATCAAAAAGCTTATAAGTGGCCTGGGAATTCCTGTGTTGTTTTGAAGTCACTTTTCTGTGAATAGGCAGCGCGGCAGCGGTGCAAACCTGCTACTTCAGCGATAGTGAAAAAAATTATCACTCAGTGATAATTTATTGCACCCCCTGACATTGTGCGCCCCTAGGCCTGGCCCTAGTGGGCCTGTTGGTAAATCCAAGATAAAACTTCTACTTCATGAAAGTAGAAAAACAGAGAAATACAGTTTGGGTGTTTTCTTGCTATTATTAATAAATATTTATTTTTACAAGGGAGTTTGTCGAAATTCAGTATTTAAAAAAAAAATCTGTTTCAACGCTTTCTTCCATTTCATCTTCAAAAACGAGAAGCACAGATACCCTTGGGTATCCTGAGTGCCCGGGAAAAGAGGATGATAAGGGGAGCAAGAAGACTAATATGAGGGGATAGTAAATTAGTCACACTTATAGAAAGTTCTGAATTTACGGGGTTAATTTTAATCCCGCTTTCTTAGGCTATAATGAGAGAAAGGATGTTCTTATGACACGTTCTACGGATGAAAGATGACAGATTGCCAAAGTTTGTCCCTGTTGGCCAACCATCTAGGGCCTAACAAAAAAACAGATCTCACCCAAATATGGTGGGAGGATGTCGCAAGGAAAGAAATAAGGCAAATAGGAACTTCTTGGAGGGTGTAAAAAGGGAAGTTTTGACTAGTTTGGGATGGAGGAGGAGCGTACGTGGCTATGTTGGTCTCAGGAGACTTGGTGCTGCAATAAGTCGCTAGTAGTAGTAGTAGTTGATCCATAGTTTAAAAAGGATATATAAACAAACAGTTATAGTATTGCCGTGTGTATTAATGCACATTTGGGATCATAAAAATAACTCTAATATATTACAGTCTAACAACATAATTATTATTGTTTACACACCACATTGCTTTTCCATTATCACTTTTAAAGGCTTGGAGAGACCATTGGTCAGTATGGCTTAACTTACCATAAGATAGGCACTGGAACAGCCTATGAATAATACTTAATTTTAAATTAGTCGCTTTAAAGCTATTTCATACCACATGGAATTGCGTCATACTAAGTAGGTGTATTGCCAAAGACAGTAACCAATTCTTTATTTAAGCCTTCTACAGTTTTCTATATATCTTTTAATAGTACTTTTTTAATGTGAATAATTCTTTCCTGTTATTCATTTACTGAAAGAAAAAGAAAAATTAAGGCGATGAAGGATTTAAGTAAACATTTGTTTCTTGATGTCTTCCTTTTGCCTAAAATACACCTGATATAAATAAAGCGTTCTGGCAATGTCTCTTGAAAGTTGTGTCTGATTCGAAATCAACAACTTTTAAAGGTTTCTTAATTATTGATCCAAAAGAGAAATTGCTAAGAACATTTTTACATTGTATGCTACTAACAAAAAGGATCATTTTAAAAGTTCTTCCTGCGATGAACCTATCGGAAGCACTGATTGTTGGGAGTATGCTTGTTACTACTCGGGTTTTAAATTTATTTACTGCAATGAAAGTACTTGGCTATTAGTTAACACTTGGAATTAGTTTTTATTCTGCTCCCGTTGCGGATAGTTTCAATGCTTTGAAAGGTGTGTATGAATAAGCTTTTTTGAGATTTGCGTCAAGCGAGTTCCCTAATCCTTGACGAATGAAATGTTGATTAAGATAAATGAGGCAGTTATGCAACTTATTGAAATAATGTAAGCAGTTTCGATATTACGTAGCTCTGACCGCCAAAATTTAGGTCGAAGGAAAGTTTCGCCGTAAACAATTCTGAACTTCTAAGTGAAAGGGTGTATCTAAGGAAACCTTAACTTTTAGTAATAAGCATTTTAATGATACCATCATTCCATTGACACTACTAAAGAATACCATTAAAAAAGACAAAAAAGAAGAATACCGTTTAGTTCCCCATTCCACTTCTTACGAATGTAATCATCACTACCGTCGCAATTGTGTCCCATTCCCCTTTCGATAATCGAACCAGGTATCAGAGGCAGATCCAGGGTGTCCCTTCAGTATTTTTTCTGGCGCCCTCTTTCTTTTTTTCCAATTTTTGAAATAAACTTGTCAATTTAGCCAAGTATTAGCGCCCTTGTCACATTAGGCGTCCCCTCCAAGATTTTACTCAAGGTCCGCCTTTGACAGGTATAGCATTAGGCTATATGCAAAAGTCTGATAAAATTGTTTTTCTTTCAGGTTTTTTTATAGGCACGGGTAACCTCCATGATTTTTTTTTGTCGGGGTATCACATTTTTGGGGGAGGCCCAAATTCAAATAACAGACAAATTATATTAAAGTCATTGCAGATATCATGAAAATTCCTCCAATATAAGGAAGCCTGGGTCTCGAGGCCTGGCTTTGTCTAAAAAAAAGTGTGACGAGTTATTATCTGCTAAACTATGGATAAGACTTAACGTAGTATAATAGACTATAACGTAGTATATACGTAGTATAATCGGTATCCTCGAAGAAAAAGAAATGGGTTTTGTGAAAAAATGCCAAAAAAGAAAAATGCTTCAATTGAAAGTTATGAGTACTGACGTTCAACGAAGACAAACCTTTTCAAGCCAAAAACTTTACACAACATTTTAAATCAGATAAATTGATTTTGATTACTACTACTAAGCTTCGTTAAGCAAAAAAAATGTCATTTTTGTTCTACACTTTTCGGGGGGGGGGAGTAGCTTTAAATTTCAAACGTTGGCCTCTATGAATTTTAATTCTAAAAATTAGCAATGATTACCAGTAGGCTAAAATTTATCTGATATTCATAAAAATATTTGCAGTCAAAATTTTAACTATCTGCCGATTTACCATACTTTATTTTAAAATTTGGGAACTTGACGTTTCAAGTGTAGCATCCTTGCAAAAAAAGATGTATCTTTTGGAGAACAACGGAGATTGGAATTTGTTAAAATCCCGAAAACCAGGGATTATATATATATACATATATATATATATATATATATATATATATATATATATATATATATATATATATATATATATATATATATATATATATATATATATATATATATATATATATATATATATATGTATACATAATATATATATATATATATATATATATATATATATATATATATATATATATATATATATATATATATATATACAATGGATTTAGATTTTAAGTAATTGTAAAACCAGTTCAAGTCGCAAAAGATGTGTTTTAGATGCATATATATTGAGAAAGTTGCTAGATATGTTAAAAAAAAATACTTCGCTAATTTTAACCATCATGAAGTGTTAATTTCACTATAAAGAAGTTATTCAGGTATTGTAAAGAATCTATATCATAGCTGAATTAGTATGTTCTTTTGTTGATATTCTGTATTTGTAAACGTTTAGTTTTATTTATTTTATTTTTTTTTTTTAGACAGGGCCTGATACCTCTGGTCCATGGTTGTCAGACAATTTATTCGAATACTGTTTTGTGATGATATTTTCCCGTAAATAGTCAATTATCTCGCTAAAATCACATATATAGATAAACTGAGCCCCGAGCCTTCCTCCTCTTATACTACATTTCTCCTTTTCACCAAAGCCTGTCTTTTTTTAATTTCAGTTTTTCCTAATATGTTAAAATCTTCCCCACTAAATACCGGTTGCTTTATATTATTAGGGGAACAAATCAAGGAGGCACACTCATGCCTCTATAAAGAGGCGAACCACGACAATGTTAAGAGATCTTCGGTTCCAGTGGTTGCAGAGGGATGGGAAGGGATGCATTTCGTAGCCCGAGCTCCAACTAAGAAACCTGCCAAATTTCACCCCCCTCCGACTTTTTCTTCATGGGGAAAATCTGGCCGAAAGTTTCGACCCGCCAACCCCAGCTCCCCTTTAACGTTGTCCGATCGGGCTGAAATTCACAAGTTAAGGTCCCCTAGGGCCCAGGAGCTTATCCGCGAAATTTCAGCTCGATCCGATAAATCCTTCCCTGTTTTCCAGAAACCACGCATAGCCACTTAATCTCCATACTCTTTTTTTTCCTCGACGCCTACAGGTCACAGCCGACATCGGATCTGGGTGTACGAAGACTCATTCGATGCGGAATTCTCCGAGTAAGTTTCCTTGAAAGTTTCGTAGGAAAATCTTAACCCCCCGAAAGTTTCGACCCCCCAACCCCCCACCCCCCCTTTAACGTTGTCCGATCGGGCTGAAATTCACAAGTTAAGGTCCTCTACGGCCCAGGAGCCTATCCGCGAAATTTCAGCTCGATCCGATAACTCCTTCCCTGTTTTCCAGAAACCACGCATTATCCACTTAATTAACCAATTTCTCCATAAGAGCCCATGTTAATTTGAAATTTTTAAAAGTTATTTTAAAAGTTATATTTACACACATGCAGGTGGTTAGCTCAGTCGGTAGATCGTGGGACATTTTATCCTCGGGTCAAGGGTTCAAGTCCCTTATCGGGCGGTTTTTTTTTCGCAAAATATGAAAAAACTTCGTTTTCTTAAAGAGTTAAAGAGGCTGCGTCCCAAAGTCGAACCTTAAAACGTACAGGAACTAGGAGAGGCTATCCTAATTCCTGTACGAGAAGTACAGGAATTATTAAATTACATCCACCATGGATTGTAGAAAAACGTACAGAAATAATATGAAAAAAACTTCGTTTTTTTAAAGAGTTAAAGAGGCAGCGTCCCAAAGTCGAACCTTAAAACGTACAGGAATTAGGAGAGGCAGTTGGGGGGCTGCCGCCCCCAAAATCCCCCGCTTTTAAAGACTCTTTTGTACAGGTTTTTTGTTTTGTTAATTAAGAGGGCCTTTCCGAAGCCAAGAGCGGGGGGTCAGGGGGCGGCAGGGCAGTCCCCCACAACAAAAAAACCTGTACAAAAGAGTCTTTAAAAGCGGGGGATTTGGGGGGCGGCAGCCCCCCAACTGCCTCTCCTAATTCCTGTACGTTTTAAGGTTCGACTTTGGGACGTAGCCTCTTTAACTCTTTAAGAAAACGAAGTTTTTTTCATATTATTAGAAGATAAATCTAATCTTTTTGTCATTTTAATTGCTTAAAAATCTCTCGCGATAAACAAGACATAATAGGAAAGATATTATGATTTATCAAAAATATCCTTAGCTGTTCCTGAGATGTTGCACACATGTCTCTTTGACCACTTCTATGCCTATAGTGTCTTATGATTAATTCGACATCCTGCCAGGGTTCCCTGAAAGTTTCAACTCAGTGCCTTGGACGAATTATAGATAAGCCCTTTTGAAAACCTGGTTGCACATAGTGGGTTTTGATTTAGTTGAAAATCCTCCACACATTCCCTTAAAGCTCAGCTTAAATCCCTTGTCCAATCCTAAGATATTATAGATTCTCATTCTTGACAATCAGGAGGCACATACTGTCTTTTTATTCAGTTCAACGTCCCCTTTAGCATTTACTGAAAATTTCAGTTTAATGTCAGTTAAGCATAGAAATGGATCCTTATAATTTGTGTAATGGCTTTGTTTATGTCGTGTAGTCAAGGAGGCACACTCGTGCATCTTTAAAGAGTCGAAACACGACAATGTTAAGCGATCTTCGGTTCCAGTGGTCGCAGAGGGATGGGGAGGGATGCATTTTGTAGCCCGAGCTCCAACTAAGAAACCTGCCAAATTTCATCCCCCTTTGACTTTTCCTTCATGGGGAAAATCTGGCCGAAAATTTCGACCACCCAACCCCACCCCCCTTTAACGTTGTCTGATCGGGCTGAAATTCACAAGTTAAGGTCCCCTAGGGCCCGGGATCTCATCCGCGAAATTTCAGCTCGATCCGATAACTCCTTCCCTGTTTTCCAGAAACCACACATAGCCACTTTATGTTCATGTTCTTTTTTTTTCGCCACGCCTATAGATCACAGCCGACATCGGATCTGGGTGTACGAAGACTCATTCGACGCGGAATTCTCTGAGTAATTTTCCTGGAAAGTTCCGTCGGAAAATCTTAACCCCCCAATTTTCTAGCTTAGAAAAACCCATTTCCCCATGAGAGCCCATGTTAATTTTTGAAATTCTTAAAAGTTATATTTATACACATGCAGGTATTTCGACTGCAAACATGCCCGGTTAGCTCAGTCGGTAGAGCGTGGGACTTTTAATCCTAAGGTCAAGGGTTCAAGCTCCTTATCGGGCGATTTTTTTCACAAAATATGAAAAAAAACTTCGTTTTCTTAAAGAGTTAAAGAGGCTGCGTCCCAAACTTGAACCTTAAAACGTACAGGAATTAGGAGAGGCAGTCCTAATTCCTGTACGAGGAGTACAGGAATTATTAAATTACATCCACCAAGGATTGTAGAAAAACGTACAGAAATAATATGAAAAAAACTTCGTTTTCTTAAAGAGTTAAAGAGGCTGAGTCCCAAAGTCGAACCTTAAAACGTACAGGAATTAGGAGAGGCAGTAGGGGGGCTGCCGCCCCCGAACCCCCCGCTTTTAAAGACTCTTTTGTACAGGTTTTTTGTTTTTTTTAATTAAAAGAGGGCCATTCCGAAGCCAAGAGCGGGGGGTTAGGGGGGCGGCAGCCCCCCACAACAAAAAACCTGTACAAAAGAGTCTTTAAAAGTGGAGGGTTTGGGGGGCGGTAGCCCTCCTACTGCCTCTCCTAATTCCTGTACGTTTTAAGGTTCGACTTTGGGACGCAGCCTCTTTAACTCTTTAAGAAAACGAAGTTTTTTTGTATTATTTATTTAGAATTGATCTTTTGATTGTATGTTGTCATGACCCTGGGGCTTTTAGAGATATAGAAGTTATTATTATTATTATCATTATCATCCTTAGTTATTCCTGAGATATTGACACAGCATAGGTGAAAATGCTGTCTTTTGATTTAATTTAAAACCCTCCTCAATATACACCAACAACTTCAACAGAATGCCCTTAGCTCGTCCTATATCGATATATTGCACATACCCCTTTTTAACAATCTGGAAACAGATAGTGTCTTTTGACTTAGTTTTAAATCTCCCTCAACTTTCCTTCGAAACTTTAACTTAATACCCTAAGCCGTTCCTTATATATCGCATATATGTCATTTTTACAATCTGGATAAACTTCTAAAGTCTTTGGATGTAATTCAATATTAAATTTAAAAAAGGGTTTTCAACTAAAAGCAAGGAGCAACATTAAAACTTAAAACAAACAGAATTCATTTTGTACATGAGGGGATTGACCCCTCCTCAATACCTCGCTCTTTGCGTGAAAGTATTTTAGTATTTGAAAAAAAAGCTTCTTATTCTAATTAAACCTTTTCTTATTCTTATTCTAATTCTGTCAAAATTGTTTTTTAGGAGTTGTTCCTAAAAATTGGATAAATGGTCACACTTTAGCGTAAAGAGCGATGCATTGAGGAGGAGGGTAGCCTCTTCATTTACGGAATCATTTCTAAAACTCGTTATTATTTTAATTTAATCTCTGATTATTTTTCAAATAATGCAGGGAAATCTGGCTCCCCCTCCATGAAAAATTCCCTGCCCTTACGGAAAACTCCTCCATGGAAATTTTCTCCCACATAAAATACACCCCCCCCCCTGGAAAATTGCACGCTGACAATTATATCCTCGCTGAAAATTCCCACAGCAAAATTTTTTGCGGATGATTCCGCCTGAAAAATTCTCCTTAGCATACTTTCATTTGAAAATGATTTCAATTCCTAATTATTTCCACGGAATTTTCCCTTACATGGAAAATTCTTCCCGAAAATCAACCCCCCCCCTCCAGCGAGAAGTTGCTCCGCGGAAACGGAAAATTTCTATAACAGAAAATTTCCTTGTGGAATTTCTCCTATAGAAAATTCCTCATGGAGAATTTCTCCCCAGAAAATCCCCCATGGAGAATTGGAGAATTTCTCTCACAGGAAATTCCTTCATGGATAATTTTCCCCGCGAAAAATCCCCCTGCCCATGGAAAACCCTCCAAACAATACCACCCCAGCTGGAAGTTTCCCCGTGGCAATTCCCCCGGAACATCTCCACATGCAAAATTGAGTCGGCAAAGAGAAAGTAAGATAAACAAAACGAATTTCATACAGTAATTCTGTCAAATTCTCTCAGTGTAAAATTTCTCCTGGAAAGTTTTTTCTCTGGAAACATCCCTCTCCACGGAAAATCTCCCCGTGGAAACCCAGCCCCAGGAGAGAACTCCCCTCGAAAAATGTCTTTACACTTCAAAATAACAAATACTATGCGTAAACAAAGGGAAATGTTTTAACTAGTCCTTTCCTCAGAGGCGTTGGGGGGTCATGCAAGCCCCAGAGGATATTTAATGGACCTTTCAACTATCTTGAACAAAATTGATATTTCAAAATTTCGATAGGACCACTTTGGGGAATTTTTTTTCACTTAAAAAAGGCACTATAACTTTTGATTTCCGATCAAATGAGCCCTCTCCCGATCA
Source organism: Artemia franciscana (assembly GCF_032884065.1). Taxonomy (NCBI): domain Eukaryota; kingdom Metazoa; phylum Arthropoda; class Branchiopoda; order Anostraca; family Artemiidae; genus Artemia; species Artemia franciscana. Next base: position 36,037,580 of record NC_088872.1, on the reverse strand, counting down.
TCTAGGATCACTATTTGATACAATCACCTCTGGGATAAACACCTATCAGTGATCTTTTTTCTGGCAAAAATACAAAATTCCACATTTTTGTCGATGGGAGCTTGAAACTCCTACAGTACGGATCTCTGATACGCTGAAACCGATGGTACAATTTTCACTAGTATTCCTGTGGGGGTGTCTCCCCCATTTTTCAAAAACCGGGAATTTTTTTTCTGGCTCGTAGCTTTTGATGGGTTACACTAACTTAATTAATCTTATATATTTTGGACCATCATAAAAAGCTAATTCTTTTGATGTATTATTTGATGTCAAAATATTGCTTTTAGAGTTTCAGTTACTATTGAGCTGCGTTACTCCTTACTTACAGTTTGTTACCATGTGCTGTTTGATGCCTTTCAACATTCCTTGTTAATTTCAAGTTAATACCCTTAGACGTTTCAGAGATATTGCAGATACACCCTTTTGGAAACCTCGATACACGTAGTTTCTTTTATTTTAGTTCAACCCTGCCTACCCCAACATTCCCTGGAAGTTCCGACTTAATGAACTCGGCCCTTCACGAGATTTTGCATTGACGTCCATTTGACATCGTGGATGCACATAGGGTAAAGGGTCGTTTATTTAATTCAGCCCAGAAAGTTTCAGTAATTGAGCACAGAAAGCTTCAGTAATTCAGCCCAGAAAGTTTAAGTAATTCAGCCCAGAAAGTTTCAGTAATCCAACTCAGAACCCCAGAAAGTTTCAACTGAATACCCGTAACTGTTTCTGAGGTATTGCAGATACGCTGTTTTGAAAAATGGACGCAAACAGTGTCTTCGATCTAGTTCAACGTCCCGTTTCTACTGAAAAAGTTTCAAATTAATACTCTCAGTTATTACTAAAATGTTGCAAATACAGGCTACAGCTACTCTTAGTAAACAGAGCTACTTTTAGCAAACACAGCTACACTTAGCAAATACAACTACTCTTAGCATTTTCGGACGCACCCATTATCAAGCATCCAAGCATAATAGCATAATATCCCTTTCCTTATAGTAAATCTTATAAGTAAACAATGAACAACTTGAATAATTTGTAACCCTTACCAAAGGAGATGTAGGGTGTCATTTCATCCCCAGAGAGATAATTATTGGTCTTTGCTACTATTTTGAACAAAATGGCTTTCTCAAATCTTGATGGGTGTTGGAGGCCACTGAAAATGTCGAGGGGGAGCTAGTTGCCCTCCAATGATCTTTGACTATCAAAATGACACTAGAACTTCCAATTTCCAATCGAATGAGGTTCCTCTAAAGTTTCTACTACAACTCCTTCCGTACGAAGTTGCCTGGTGAAATACAAAAAATAAAAACAAAACAAAAATAATACCTTGAAGCAGTCGCCCCAATCTAAGAAAATATTGGGGGATGCATTTTTCAAAATTTAGTGGGGGACAATTTTGTTTATTTTCGATTTGATCAATGAAAAAGCCAAAAAACGGCAATTTTCAATGCAACTACAAAACAGAAGTATTTTTAACATCAAATGGGGAAAAATCGTGATAAGGAGCGCAATTGAATGATAGGTTTCTTTTGCTTTGCTAATATCTTGTCGTTGAACCTTTCGTAATACATATTGTAAGAAGGGTATTTACTGTCCAGCTGTTTTATGATTTATTTGTTTAGTCTAGCATAATTAATCTATTATCACAGGTAGTTTTTAAGATTACTCTCGAATCTCCTACTCAAATTTGATTCTGTAGTTTTTAGTAAGATTGCCTTTTTTTAAGGATATTTTTCTATTTTTCTAAAATTATGCAAATCTTCTTATGCTAATACCGTTTTATGCTCAAATTTAATTTATGTCAAACTTTTGATGTTTGAACTTCAAACTTAATGAGTTTTACTCATTTAGAATCAACATAAAAAGCTGATTGTAATTATGAATATATTTTTATCAACATTCAGTTTTTTTTGGTTTTGGTTTCTATTGACATTGGTGACTTTCTATTTACAACTTCAATGCCATGAACAGTTAGATACATCATTGTCAAAAATTCAAAGTTAAATTTTGAATATTTTTTATGAGAATATGGTTGTAATTGCTTGCTATGAAAACATTTGCACAGTTGAATGTGATATTGTTTGCTTAGCCTGCATATCTGATACGCTGAATCTGATAGCATGGTCTTTCGCTATATGTCACTTGGTAGATACCAAATGACCATATAACGATCGCAAATTCTGTCGGTCTGTCTGTCTGTCTGTCCCGGTTTTGCTACTTTAGGCACTTCCAGGTAAGCTAGGACGATGAAATTTGGCAGGCGTATCAGAAACCAGACCAGATTAAATTAGAAAGTGTCGTTTCCCCGATTTGACCATCTAGAGGTGAGTGGGGGGGGGGGCGGTTAAATCGAAAAAAAAGAAAAAAAACGATATATTTTTAACTTACGAACGGGTGATCAGATCTTAATGAAATTTGATGTTTGGAAGGATATGTGTCTCAGAGCTATTATTTTAAACCCGACGGGATTCGGTGACATTGGGGGGAGTTAGAGTGGAGGGTTTAGGATGAAAATTTGTGGGAAAAATAAGCGCAAGTTCTAGATACGTGATTGGCATAACCGGGATAGATCTGCTCTCTTTGGGGAGTTGGGAGAGGGGAGGGTTTAATTCTAAAAATTAGAAAAAATTAGGTATTTTTAACTTACGAACAGGTGATCGTATCTTAATGACATTTGATATTTAGAAGGATATCCTGTCTCAGAGCTCTTGTTCTAAGACAGCTCTTGAATCCAGCGTTATTGGGGGAGGAGTTGGAGGAGAGCTTGGAAAACTTGGAAATCTTGGAAAACATTTAAAGCGAGAGATCAGGATGAAACTTGGTGGGAATAATAAAAACAAGTTCAAGATACGTGACTGACATAACCGGACCGGGTCCGCTCTCTTTGGTGGAGCTGGGAGGGGGAGTAATTCGAAAAAATAAGAAAAAAATGAGGTTTTTGTAACTTACGAACGGGTGTTAAGATCTTAATGAAATTTGATATTTAGAAGGATCTTGTGCTTTAAAGCTCTAATTTTGAGTTCCGACCAGATCCGTCGACATTGGGGGAATTGGAGGGGGAAACCGGAATTCTTGGAAAACGTGAAAATTGAAGTATCTTTATCTTAGGAATGGGTGATCGGATCTTAATGAAACTTGATATATAGAAGTATCTTATCTCTCAGATACTCTATTTTCAATTCGAATCGGATCTGGGGACATAGGGGGTTGGAGGGTGGGAAACAGTTATCTTGGAAAAAGCTTAGAGTGGAGAGATCGGGATGAAACTTGATGGGAAGAATAAACACTAATTCTAGATACGTGATTGACATAATTGGAATGGATCTATTCTTTTTGGATGAGCTGGGGGGGGGGGGGGTAATTTGGAAAAATTTGAAAAACTGATGTTTTTTTAACTTAAGAATGGGTGACCGGATCTTAATAAAATTTGATATTTAGAAGGAACTCATGTCTCAGAGCTCTTATTTCAAATACCAACCAGATCTGTTGACATTGGGGGGAGTTGGAGGGGGAAACCGGAAATGTTGGAAAACGCTTAGAGTAGATGAATCGGGATGAAACTTTGTGGGTAGAATAAGCAAATGTCGTAGATACGTGATTGACGTAACCGTACTGGATTCGCTCTCTTTGGGGGAGTTAGGGGGTTGGGTTCAGTGCTTTGGCGAGTTTGGTGTATCTGGATGTGCTAGGACGATGAAAATTTGTAGGCGTGTAAGGAATCTGCGCAAATTGACTTGATAAAGTCGTTTTCCTCGATTCGACCATCTGTGGGGGGGGGGGGTTGATGCTAAAGAAAAAATTAGGTGTTTTAAACTTACGAGTGGGTGATCGGATCTTAATGAATTTTGATATTTGACCTCGTGACTCAGAGCTTTTATTTTAAATCCCGACCAGCATTAAGCCTCTGATTTTCCTTTTAAATCAATCTATTTGTTCTCAGTATTTTGCTAGAGCTCATACCATATGAGCTCTTGGGTCTTCTGGCCTCGTCACAAGTGCCATATGAGCTCTTAGCTCTTGTTTTTTAAAGATTCCTTGACTTATTAGGTTTGTTTCCCTCTCTTTTTAAAAATCAGGCAAGTTTTCTCAGGCTCGTAGCTTTTGATAGGTAGCAACAAACTTACTTAATTAACCATATATGCTTGGATTCAGCGCAAAAAGCAAATCCTTTTAATATGTCTATTGATATCAAATTGCGTTTTTTAGAGTTTCGGTTACTATTGGGCTGAGTGACTTCTTACTTACAGTTCGTTTGCACAAACTATTTGTCTGCATCAACCTGATCCGATATCTAAATGGTTTTGCTATTAAACACCTAAAAGAGCACTTTTAATGCCCACAGAATCTTCCACTCAAGGATTTTGCTACAAAAACTTTCCATGGGGGGGAATTTCCCAGCAAAACGATCAGAAACTAAATTAAAAAAACTTTTTTTTAACTGAAAGGTATGGAGTAGCATTGGAACTAAAAACAAACAGAGATTATTCTGTATATGAGGGAGGCTTTTCTTCGGTAGGGGGGGATACAAGAAAAACACATCAACAATTTATTCACATGAGTTTTTTTGACGTTTTTACGATTTGGACAAAAATTTCTAGGAGGAGGTTCAGCAGTATAGTGTAGATGAAAAGGTTCAAAGCGTGATTGAATAAACATTGCCCTAATTATTCTCCCTTTGAATATAGCACATCAAACGGTTTATGGCAATTATTTCAGAAGTTCGGAAATGTCGGATACAAACTTTAGGCATAAGAGCAACAATATATATATATATATATATATATATATATATATATATATATATATATATATATATATATATATATATATATATATATATATATATATACATTTCCAACATATTTCTTCATTAAACGAGTGCGTATTTGTGTTTTTAATAATAGCCGAAATATTGTCTATATATTAATCCTCAGACAAAATAATTGATATGGGATGGAACTTTTCTTGTCCTTTGTTGTTCCTGCACTCTGATTTTCAGAAATAGCTTTGGAAATCATCTTTTGAGATAGTTTAGTAAGTTTATCAGCACGGTTTAGATGCATAATAAAAATGACACTTTTCTTATATAGCCTATAAAAATGACGTCGGAATTTAACAGCTAATGTATCTATTGTTTGCTGTCAATTCAGCGGGTTTTACCTTTTGATAAGAAAGTAATGATATTTCAGCAGGGAAGTTTTTGACACGGGGACTTAAGGCCATTTAATCATTTCTTCGATGTGACCCCATAAGGTCGTCTCTGACATTTTCACATTTTTGAGATATTTACTGAAAAGCATTTGCTGGGTTGTCCTTAAAAGGTGGATGAACAGCTTTAGGGCAGGGATAGAGGGGGGACTTGCCCCGGATGCAGAAATTTTAGGGGCAGAAGATTTCAAATAAATAATCTAACGGTTATAATTATTTTTAATTTTTGAAATTTTAATTTACTGAAATAAAGCAGAGTTCACAGTTAATAAATGGAAATAGCTAATAAATTATCAATTATCTAATAAATTAAAATCATTTTGTTAATGAATGAAGATGTACTAATAAAGATTTTACCCGGGCGCAAGATAGGCCAGAACCACCACTGATCAATCGTGCAACGTGAATGAAGAGGATGAAATTATGATTGAATGCGCATTGCGCTGTTGGTTCTCCGTCTGAGCACAATGCAGCTAAATGTTCGTGGTAGCCTGGTAGCTATCGTAGTAATGTGAAATTGCCAAGCTTTAGAGGGTGATCAATTAAACAAGAATTAGCCGAGCAGTTAGGCATTGTAACATCGATATTTTTTTTATGGATTTTGAAAGGGAAGATCGTGTCACAGGAAGTGTGTGTAGGAAACGTCGAATCGGGCTGAATTTTTCCATCTTGAGGCAGGGGCGGATCTAAAGCGAAATCTTGGTGGAGATCCAATGTGACAAGGGCGCTAATGAGCAGCATCTTGGGGGGATGGGATAAAGGTGCCAATAATTAACCAAATTAAAACACAAAATCGCGAACAAATATTTCGGTCAAGACCTCCGCTTGACCGTCCTTAGTGCAGAATAAAACTGATAAAAATATAAAAAACCAAACCTTGAAACAAAACACAAAACTAAAATAGGATAACCCCTTCCCGAGTAACGGTGAAAGGATAACTGAATAAAAAACACAAGTCTAAATGGCATTTCACAGTTTCATCTTACGTAAATTATCTTAAAGGCTAATCGCTTTCCAGTTAGATTATTATCATAGATTCGATTTGATTGCACAACATAATTTTGGGGAAATATGTAAAAAAGATCAGAATTAATAATTTCATCATAAATGGGACTTGAAAAAGTTTCTCCAGTGTCTATTGAGAGCTACCTTTAGGTCAATGTACCTTCTTTTTTTTTTTATCTCAACCGCCTCCCTGAAAACCTGCATGAGACCTTTAACGGGGGTAATAATGGAGGTGCTGTCAAATGAAATGGCGTGGATTGTTGTACAAATATTGAGCCAAGGTGGAATATAAAAAAAATCCCTATGGCCTTGTCGATTAAGGGCCTATGTTCCAGTAACCTGTCCTCGTTTTCTTCCTTTCTTCGTGATTTTATGTTTTATCATGATTAGCCAGTGTGGTCTCAGAAATTATTTATTAACCAAGTTGACAAATTTATTCTGAAAAAAAGCAAAGAAAAGACAAAAAACAAAGAAAGATGGCGCCAAAAAATTTTCATTGGGCCCAGGTCACCCCCCAGCCCCCTGGGTCCGCCAGTGTCTTGAGGAGTGCTTGCTTTGGTGAATTCAAAAGTATAAAGGACCAAACATTCCCGTGGATAGTAGAAAAGGTTCTAACCACTATCGAAAATTACTGGGATGGATGGTGCTAAATAAAACTCCCCCCACTTAAAATTCCCCCACTTAAAAGAAAATAAGCAACTTTTGAATGAATAATCTTGAAAATGCTGTGAAACGAAAAATCACCAGTTTTAATCAAACTTTTGTTTACATGAATGCTTTGTTCTTCCTCTTAATTATCTGAGATCCTATTTTTTTTTAACTCTTGGCAATTAATAGTTTTTTGTCTTATCTCCTGAGTGTCAAATTATCGAGGAGCCGACCATTTTCATTCAAGTAAAATCTAGTGTGATAGAAAAAAAAGCCCTATCTTATGTCTTTACTGTTTTTGTAATCATAACTGGTATTCTTATCTAACATTTTGCAAATACACAGAAACGTAAATTAAGCAAATAGCAAAAGATTAGAGTTGACAAAATTAATTTATATATTGTTAAAATTATAAGCGTAAAGCTTGGAAACCGTCATGTCGACAAAGACCCACCGGAGTCTATACCGAAGCCTTTATTGAGGAGCATGCGTACTTCCCTCAAGGGATCTGTATAAGCAACAAAAAAAAAGAAAACAAAACAAACAATCGTCAACTGAATTCCATACGGTCATTTATCTTGTTTTAAGCATCCCCTCCCTTCAAAAACTGAAGACTAATGCAACGAATATAAACTTAAAAAATACCCTTGTCTGGCCAATCAATTTACAGTTTCGGATTTATATAATCTTATACAAGAAATAAGACGACGCTAAAAAGATGGATGGTAATACTTTTTTTCGAGGATGTTAGGGGTGTGTTATTGCAAAATGAGTTGTTTTTCAGCCAAATATTTGGATCTTTATTCATTTTGATAAGGTTGTCAATAAATCAGGATCTTCAATCAGTTTAAGGGTCTTTCCAAATATGTAAGGAAGGCGAATCTAATAAACTGAACTTAGGGGTATATAAGCCTGAGGCTTAAGACTTTAAAAGCCTGTGATTTTGTATTAGTTGTTAAAACAGTTCGTGGTAAAGAACTATAGTAAGGAGTGACCCGGCTCAATAGCAACCGAAACTCTAAAGAATGGAATTTTGTATACCAATAGTTACATCAAAAGAATTGCATTTTAATACTGATTTTAAATATATAAGTTTTATCAAGTTTAGTCTTACCCATCAAAAGTTAGGAGCCTGAGAAAATTTGCCTTATTTTAGAAAATAGGGGGAAACACCCCCTAATAGTCATTGAATCTTAACGAAAATCACACCATCGCATTCAGCGTATCAGAGAACCATGCTGTAGAAGTTTCAAGCTCCTACCTACAAAAAAATGTGGATATTCGTATACTTTGCCAGAAAAATTGAAAGTTCTAGTTGCCTTTTTAAGTAATCAAAAAATTGGAGGCAACTAGGCCTCCTCTCCCGCTGATTTTTTCTCAAAATCTTCCGATTAAAAGTATGAGAAAGCCATTTGGTGAAAAAAAAAATTAATATGTAAGTTTCGTTTTAATTATTTATGTTCGGAGATCCATATTCAAAACATGTATTAGTTCAAAAACGTTCAGAAATTAAATGAAAAAAAAACAGTTTTTTTTAACTGAAAGTAAGGAGCGACATTAAAACTTAATACGAACAGAAATTACACCGTATATGAAAGGGACTTTTTCTCCTCAACGCCCTGCTCTTTACGCTAAAGTTTTTTACATTTTTAAAAAGTAGAGTTAAGAGAAAGAGTCAAGCTTTAGCGTAAACAGCGGGGCGTTGAGGAGGAAAAGTCCCTTTCATATACGGGGTAATTTTTGTTTGTTTTAAGTTTTAATGTCGTTCATTACTTTCAGTTAAAAAACTTGTTTTTTTTATATTTAATTTGGTAGAAACAAATTCAACAGGCCGCGCGTTTATTTACAAGTACAATTGATTATCTTTGCAAGAACATAAATGAAAAAAAAATGGAATAAGCACGTGCCAATTTTCCTATTTTATTTGTGTGTTTATCGTATTCCATTTTTTCATTAAGTAAGCCTACTCAATAAATTTTTTTGTTTTTTCCTCATTTCTTTATTCTTGGGTGTTGTGGAAAAATGTTTAAATTTGGTACGGCAATCAGTATAGAGGACATGCATTAAGGTCAGAATTAAAAAAAAAAACTATTAATCCTTAAAAGTAATTTTACCTGGTGTTGACTAGCGCATTTATTGAAATCCCTGGAAGAAATGAGTTTGAGCCACGCCTTCCCGTTCTTGAGCTGAGGAGGCCTGCTCTAGAGAGAGTTAGAATCGTCAGTTAGGTCTATGTCTAGAGCTTCTCCTGAGTGTGTCTTCTTGGACCGGATATTTTTTCTTTTCTTTCCTTTATTGTTGAAACTCCTGGGGGGAAATGTGTTAACTGGTGCTTTATCCAGTTAAGAGAGGGAAAAAACTAAGGTTAGATTTTTAAACTATTAAGGCTTAAAAGTAATCTTGATGTTGAATAGTGTATTCATTGAAATCATATAAGAAAACGGATTGTAACTGCACCATCTTTTTCAATTTCTATGTAGGATGCTCCAGGAATTATTCTGGAAGAATTCCTCAGGAAATATATCTCTTTTTCTTTCCAATTTAATTCAAATGAGCGAAGTATAAAATACGTTAAGCTTAGAAAATATTTCCAAAAATAATTTGTGTTTTGCAACCTACAACAAGTGACACATCACACATTGCCGATTTGCACCATGATGTGACAAGATTCGCCTATAGTAAATATTTAATTACCTTCACAATTAAATTAAACTACATAATACATAGTTTCAACAAAAATTTAGTATGATTTTTACCTCGCAAAAATAGAGAGAAAACATTTCATATGTATTATATTAACAATATGTTAACGTACGGCATGTCTCTGTCACATAAGATAACACAGAGACAAATCATATGGCAGAGGCAAAATCTTTACACACTTTTTATAAATTAAATAAAAAAACAATTTTTTTAACTGCAAGTAAGGAGCGACATTGAAACTTAAAACGAACAGAAATTATTCCATATATGAAAGGGGTTGTGTCACCTCCTCAACGCCTCGCTCTTTACGCTAAAGTTTGATCTCTTTGTCATGGTTCTACTTTATAAAACAATAGAAAGCTTTAGAGTAAAGAGCGAGGCGTTGAAGAGGGGACAACTCCTTTCGTATACAAAATAATTTCTGTTCGTTTTAAGTTTTAATGTCGCTCCTTACTTGCAGTTAGGTTTTTTATTTAATTTCTGAACGTTTTTGAATCAATGCATGTTTTGAGTTTGGCCCACCGCCCATGAATAATCAAACGAAATTTGCACTTTTTTTTGGCTAAATGGCTTTCTCATAGTTTTGATCGGACGATTTTGATAAAAAAAGAGGTGAGGAAGGAGGTCAAGTTGCCCCCCCCCCTCCATTTTTAATTAATTAAAAATGCAACTAAAACTTTTAATTTTTAACGAACGTTTTTATTAGTAATAAATATACGTAACTTACGAATGAGCTTACATAACGAACTTCTATATTTGTATATTTTTATTAAGTATATGAGGGGTTCGCCCCCTCATCAATTCCTCACTTTTTGCGCTAAGACTTGGATTTTGTCCCAATTCCTTAATAATGACCCTTGAATCACAAAGGCCGTAGAATTAATAGTTGAAATTACTAAAAACACTGCAGCGTAAAGAGCAAGGTATTGTAGAGGACACAAACCCCCTTATATGCGTAATATTTTCTGTTTGTTTTAATGCTGCTCCTTACTTCCAGTTGAAAAAACTTTTTTATTTATCTTCTCATTGTTTCTTTTTAAATAATCCTGGAAAATCGTGCACCCCCTTCATGGAGATTCTCTTCCCTCATGATAAATTTCCCCATGGAAAGATCCTACCAACTAAACCCCTTTCCCCAACCCAGACTCAACCTAACACGAAAAAGCCCCTCTGAAAACGTCTGTACACTTCCCAATAACCATTACTATATGTAAACAATGGTCAAAGTTTGTAACTTGCAGCCCCTCCGCTGGGGACTGTGGGGGTTAATTCGTCCCCAAAGATATAGTTATTAGGTTGTCCTACTACGTTTAACAAAATGACTATCTCAAAATTTTGATCTGGTGACTTTGGGGAAAAATTAGCATGGGAGGGGGCCTAGGTGCCCTCAATTTTTTTTTGTCTCTTAGAAAGGGCACTAGAACTTTTAATTTCCGTTGGTGAGCCCTCTCGTGGCATTCTAGGACCAATGGGTCGATACGATCACCCCTGAAAAAAACAAACAAAAAACAAAATAAAAACAAATAAACACGCATCCGTGGTCTGTCTATAAAGCTAATAAACTTCAACCTGAGGCTCTCTGATACGCTGAATCTAATGGTATGATCTTCGTTAAGATTCTATGACTTTTAGGGAGCGTTTTCCCCTATTTTCTTAAACAAGGAAAATTTTCTCGGGCTCGTAACTTTTGATGTGTACAACTAAATAATAATAACCTCTTTTAATAGTTAAAAAAGAAACTTTAGCATAAGAGCGAGCTATTGAGGAGAGGCAACCCACCTCATTTAAGTAATTTTTCTGTTTGTTTTGAGTTTTAATGATGCTTCTTACTTTTAGTTGAAAAAACGTGTTTTTTATTTAATTGTTGATCATTTTTTAAATAGTGCCGGGAAAATTAGCTCCCCCTCCATGGCAAATTCCCCTACCCCACGAGAAATTTCTTTACGGAAAGATTCTCCCACGTAGCCAAACTTAAATTATCGATATTTGCGAAACTGTTTTTGTGAGGTATAGTAACAAAACAACCAAAGAGGTCGAAAGTATTTTTATGAAAATGAAAGTCAACAGGTTGAGCAATTTTCAAATGACTCAAATGAATGATAGAAAATATCTTTAAAAGATATGCGCAAAAATTTATGTTCGTTTCATGTTTTAATATTATTCCTTAGTTTCAGTTGGGAAATAACCTCTTTTTTATTTAATAACAACCACAAGCCGAACGCATACAATATCTTTGGTTTATCGTCACATAAAAATCATAGTTATGAAGCTGCTTACGGTAAAATTAAATGTTAAGATAGGCTGCAAAACGACACAAACTAATTACTGCTTATATCGGCCATTATTTAACAAAATTCGAACTTTAATGTAAAGAGCAAGATATTGAGGAGGGGGAGAAATTCCTCATATACGTCATATGTGGGGGTTCGCCCCCTCGTCAATACCTCGCTCTTTACGCTAAAGGTTGAATTTTCTTCTAAGTCTTTACCCTAAATCACAAAGGCGTTTAATTAGAATATATAGCTCTTTGAAATTACTAAAAATGATTTAAAGCCGAAAGTGAGGCATTGACAAGGGAACGAACCCTTTCATATACGCAATAATTTCTTTTTGTTTTAAGTTCTAATGTCAATCCTTACTTTCAGTTGAAAAAATTGTTTTTTTTTAATTTAATTTCTGATATTTTTTTAGATAACGCTGGGAAATCCAGCGCATCCTTCATGTAATTTCTCTTCCCCATGAAAAATTTCTCCATGGAAAGATTCTCCCACATAACCCTCTCCCCCGATCCCCCACCAGACGAAATCCCCCCTGAAAACGTCTGTAAAATTCCCAATAACCAATACTAGGCTATATGTAATCAATGGGCGAAGTTCATAGCTTTCAGCCCTTTCCCCGGGGACTGTATGGGATAAAGTCGTCCTCAAAAGCATAGTTTTTGATATTTCGATTATGCTGAACAAAATAACTATCTCAAAATTTTTTATCCGGTGACTTTGGGAAAATATGAGTGTGGACGGGCCTAGTTGCCCTCCATGTTTTTGATCACTTGATAAGGGCACTCGAACTTTTAATTTCCGTTCGATTGAGCCCTCTCGAAAAATTTTAGGACCGCTGGGTCGATACGATCACCCCTGAGGGGAAATACAAATAAACACGCATCCGTGATCTTTCTTTTGGCTAAAAGTACAAAAATTCCATATTTGTGAATAACGACGAAGACCACACTGCCTTTCCATCACAAACACCAAAAACAAGAAGAACAATAGGGAAATTTTTAAGACAGTGGGAAACAAATTAGAATGAGTATTTCGGCCCTATGTCCAAGGGCTGTGGGGTTCGATGATGCGCTGAATCTGATCGTGGGATTCTCGTTAAGATTCTATGTCTTTTAGGGGGTGTTTCCTCCTTTTTTCGAAAATAAGGCAAATTTTCTCAGGCTCGTGACTTTTGATAGGAACTGAACTTGATGAAACTTATATATTTGCAATCAGCATAAAAATTTGATTCTTTTGATGCATCTATTGGTATCGAAATTCCGTTTTTACGGCACTTGGTATTAACCAAGTGACATATAGCAATCGCGAATTCTGTCGGTCTGTCGGTTTGTCGGTCTGTCTGTCGGCCCCGGTTTTGCTACTTTAGGCACTTCCAGGTAAGCTAGGATGATGAAATTTGGCAGGCGTATCAGGGACCGGACCAGATTATATTAGAAACAGTCGTTTTCCCGATTTGACCATCTCATAAAAAATAGAAAAATTGAAGTATTTTTAACTTACGAACGGTTGATCAGATTTTGATGAAAATTGATGTTTGGAAGGATATCGTGTCTCAGAGCTGTTATTTTAAATCCCGACCGGATCTGGTGACATTGGGGGGGGGAGATTTGAGAGGGGGAAACCTAAAATCTTGGAAAACACTTAGAGTGGAGGGATCGGGTTGAAACTTGGCGGCAAAAATTAGCACAAGTCCTAAATACATGATTGAAATAACCGAAACGGATCCGCTCTCTTTGGGGTAGTTGGGGGGGGGGGGTAATTCTGAAAAATGAGGCATTTTTATCTTACGAACGAGTGATCGGATCTCAATGAAATTTGATATTTAGAAGGATATAATGTCTCAGAGCTCTTATTTTAAATCCCGACCGTATCTGGTAACATTGGGGGGAGGGGGAAACCTAAAATATTGGAAAACACTTAGAGTGGAGGGATCGGGATGAAACTTGGTGGGAAAAATAAGCACAAGTCCTAGATACATGATTGACATAACCATAACAGATCCGCTCTCTTTGGGGTAGTTGGGGGGGGGGGTTAATTCTGAAAAATTAGAAAAAATGAGGTATTTTTAACTTACGAACGGGTGATCGGATCTTAATGAAATTTGATATTTAGAAGGATATCGTGTCTCAGAGCTCTTATTTTAAATCCTGACTGGATCTGGTGACATTGGGCGGGAGTTGGGAGGGGGAAACCTAAAATCTTGGAAAACACTTAGAGTGGAGGGATCGGGATGAAACTTGATGGGGAAAACAAGCACAAGTCCTAGATACATGATTGACATAACCGGAATGGATCCGCTCTCTTTGTGGTAGTTGAGGGTTGGGGGTTAATTTAAAAAATTAGAAAAAATGATACATTTTTAACTTACGAACGGGTGATCGGATCTCAATGAAATTTGATATTTAGAAGGATATCGTGTCTCAGAGCTCTTATTTTAAATCCCGACCGGATCTGGTGACATTGGTGGGGGAGTTGGGAGGGGAAACCTAAAATCTTGGAAAACACTTAGAGTGGAGGCATCGGGATGAAACTTGGTGGGAAAAATAAGCACAAGTCCTAGATACATGATTGACATAACCGGAACGGATCTGCTTTCTTTAGGGTAGTTGGGGGGGAGGAGGGTTAATTCTGAAAAATTAGAAAAAATGAGGTACTTTTAACTTGCGAACGGGTGATCAGATCTCAATGAAATTTGATATTTTGAATGATATCGTGTCTCAAAGCTCTTATTTTAAATTCCGACCGGATCTGGTGACATTGGGGGGAGTTTGAGGTGGGGGAACCCAAAATCATGGAAAATGCTTAGATTGGAGGGACCAGGATGAAACTTTGCGGGAAAAATAAGAAAAAGTCTTAGATAAGTGATTTACATAATTGGAACGGATCCGCTCTATTGGGGGGCGGTGGTTAATTATGAAAAATTAGAAAAAATAACGTATTCTTAACTTACGAAGGAGTGATCGGATCTTCATGAAACTTCATATTTAGAAGGATATCGTGTCTCAGAGCTCTTATTTTAAATCTCAACCGGATCCCGCCTCATTGGGGGGGGGGGCGTTGGGGGGACCAGAAATCTTAGAAAATACTTAAAGCGGAGAGATCAGGATGAAACTGGATGGGAATAATAAAAACCTGTCTAAGATACGTAGGTGAGGATTTATTTAAAATCCCCACCGGATCCAGTGAAGAGGAAGTTTTTTTTAAGGGGCGGAACCTAAAATCATGGAAAACGCTTAGAGTGAAGGGATCGGGATGAAACTTGGTGGGAAAAATAAGCACAAGTTCTAGATACGGGATTGACATAACCGGAACGGGTCTGCTCTCTTTGGGGGAGTGGGGGGGGAGGGTTAATTTTAAAGAAATAGAAAAAATCAGGTATTTTTGACTTACAAAAGAGTGATCGTATCTTAGTGAAATTTCTTATTTAGAAGGACCTCAAAACTCAGATCTCTTATTTTAAATCCCGACTGGATCCAGTGTTCTTAGGGGGGGGGAGGACCGGAAATCTTGGAAAACGCTCAAAGCGGAGAGATCAGGATGAAATTTGGTGGAAAGGATAAGCACAAGTCCAAGATAGGTTACTGAAATAACCGGACCGGATCCACTCTCTTTGGAGTTGGGGGGGGGGGGGGGTAATCCGGAAAGATTAGAAAAAAATTAGGTATTAGTAACTTACGAACGGGTGATCAGATATTAATGAAATTTGATATCTAGAAGGATTTTATGCTTTAGAACTCTCATTTTAAATCTCGACCAGATCTGGTGACATTGAAGGGAGTTGGAGGGGGAAACCGGAATTCTTGGAAAACGTGAAAATTGAGGTATCTTTATCGTAGGAATGGGTGATCGGATCTTAATGAAACTTGATATATAGAAGAATCTTATGTCTCAGATGCTCCATTTTCAGTTCAAATCGGATCCGGGGACATAGAGGGTTGGAGGGGGGAAACAAAAAATCTTGAAAGCCGGAAATCTTGGGAAATGCTTATAGCGGAGAGATAGGGATGAAACTTGATGGGAAGAATAAGCACAAGTTATAGATACGAGATTGACATAATTGGTACGGATCCGTACTCTTTGACAGAGCTGGGGGTAGTTAATTTGTAAAAATCAGAAAAATTGAGATATTTTTAACTTAAGGATCTTATAGAAATTCGATATTTAGAAGGAACTTAAGTCTCAGAGCTCTTATTTCAAATCCCGACCAGATCTTTTGACATCGTGACTCAGAGCTCTTACTTTAAATCCCGACCGGTATTAACCCTCTGATTCTCCTTTTAAAGCAATCTATTGATTCTTAGAATTTTGCTAGAGCTCATACCATATGAGCTCTTGGCTCTTCCGACCTCGTCACAAGTGCCATACGAGCTCTTAGCTCTTGTTTTTATTCCTTATCTTATCGGGTTTAAGATAAATTGTAGAATGCCAGGCTTTGACACCCTCAACCCCTTGGGCTATAACGTGGATTTTCAAAATGCTTATATATGAAAAGATGCATGTAACAAGTGGTTAACATCTGTGTGTGCATTTGTATTGAACTTACAGAGCTGCAAAATCAAAGTTAATTGGGGCATAATTGTCGAAAATTGACAAAACCTGCTTCAACGACAAAAATAAACTATTAAGTAATCAAGTCAATTTAAACGAATTTCTCAGAAGTAATTCTAGAACAAATTTTGTCGAACCAATTCAAACTATAAAGAAGCTATAAAAGGAACCTAGTTTTCAACCCAAATTTTGATTATTTGTTGCTGCTGTTGATTATTTGTTGATTGTTTGTTGATTATTTGTGCTGCTTGACAATGTTTATTATTTGTTAAAGCAAATACAAGTTTCCTGAGGTCACCGCGTTATTTGTAACCGCTCGACATAACGCATCAGCAAAAACTCTTCAAATATATATATATATATATATATATATATATATATATATATATATATATATATATATATATATATATATATATATATATATATATATATATATATATATATATATATATATATATAGTACATGAATAAAGGTATTCCAGTGCGTTGTAACTGTTCATGTTGCTCGTAACAAGCAGCAGCATGTCTAATATCTTACTTGTTAGTCTGGACAAAATATTTTGCAATAAGCTCAGTTCAGCTCAGAAGAAGGATGCACAACCAATTTCATTTTCAAAAAGATCATGGGACATTACAATGCACATCGTCGCTTCAATTAAAGGGTAATAATAAACTAGCTTTTGATGGGTATAGACAACTAGTCATAATAACGGACAGTAGGTAGACAACGACCCTCGTCCGTAGTAAGATAAACTCTAAAAACGGAAGTTTGGCAATTGGCATACAAGAACGTTATATTTGTTTAGTATTGTTGCATGTGACTCAGCTTAATTTAATTTTGGATTAAATCCAAGATTTTATCTTGCATGGGACCACTCCATATTTTCTGGGAGATAAGTGACCAATACATCATCAATTTTCTTAGGTTGTCAATCCTCATGTGACCTCTTCCAGGCTATACCACGGATAATGATCCTTTATATATGGACAGCTTGCTTAAGGAGCTATGTACTATTTCAGTTCATGTACACAAGAGGCACGGGTATCAAATGAATAAAACCCAAAAACTATGGCTGGGGCACTAATAAACGAATATATAGGTGGGAGATGGAAATTCGAATGAGTGCAGCGCGTCTAGCTTAGAAGTCTGATCGTTAATGATCCTAGAAATGGTCATTTCTTGACATTTTAGCCTAGAAATGGCCAAATCATTAGGTATATCACTGGACATGGATATTCGGCGCAGAATATTTCACGAGTGGTATAAGAATTACCTGCACCTGTTATTACCATTACCTGTATTTACCATAACACTGTTATTACCATAACCCTGTTATTACCTGCACGTTATTTCATTGCTCAAAGATACAAAGTTTTGTACACCATTGACAGACAGTATTTAGCCCCCTGGCCCATGGTTGATCTGATGCTGCTGTATACATGCTTTGCTATTCTAAAGGCAAGCACTGATACTCGTTGTAAATTGATTTATGTATGTTGAATAAATTCCTCTCCATTTGGATTATTAGATGGCAGTATCAGCAGCCTCATTCATGATTTATTAAACTTAAATATAAATCCCTCAATAGCCGAAAGCTAATTCCAATTGGAAGATAATAAGCGTATTTTATTAGACTCTGTCGAAGTTTTTACAAATCGAAATTGCCAGCTGATACCAAAAGCTAAATAAGCCAACTGCCAGTAATTATTTGCTATTCCTAAAAAAATGAAGGTAACTTCCGTCCCATATGCATATAAATTAAAAATATAATTGACCATGGCAAGTACAGCAGTGAAGGTTGTGGTTTGTATATACGTATATGAGCTTGATTTTCCTTTTCTTTTCCATCATCTGTAATAGCAAGCAGACTTTTTTGGTGAATAACATCAAGTTCACCGGAATGAATGGTAGTAAAGACGTATTTACTATGAAATTTTACTAATACCAGTATTTAGCGTCAATTTGAGCGAATCAGATTAAAAAAAATAAATCTGATTGGCTTAAAATTTCTATGAAATTTCTGATTGGTTCAAATTAGCACTTGTTAAATCTTGGTATTAGTATTCCCAATGAGCCCTAAACCCTGTCTTGCGTGATAAACTGCTAGAATAAAATTTATGTATCAAGCAAAAACTTCAATTAATACCAAAGAGACATATAGTATCTAAAGGTATTTGTTTTAACTTAGCTTTTTCAGGAGAGGACGTATTTATAAAAAGGATTATTTAATTGGGAGGAAAGAAATAATACAGATTTTGAAAAAAATTGTGCTTTTTAAATGGGGGGGGGGTAGGTCTGAAGGCATCTACCATGCCTACAGCGCATATACCTGATAAATATTCAATACTATTGGCAAGGGAAAGTCTTTTAGGGCCCATTATCTGTCTAGGACAAATGACACCCGTCTTGAGTAGGTGCGTTAAGTTCAAACAAAAATATATATTCTGAAACAACTAGAACAAAATTAGCAATTATGTACACATAAAAATAAGTTTAATATGGTTCAAAGTTACAACAAACATTGTATTCGGCAAAAATCCGGTGGATTGTCTTTTTCTCCAAATAAAAACTTTTCTTAAACTTTTTGAGAAATTTTGAATTTGGCATATAAAGCTGGATTTTAATAAAAATCGTAAGGATAAACATTTTAATGATAAACATACCCACTCACCGAAAAAAAGAACATTAAACGATTACATCAAGCCCAAAAAGATCCGCTAGAATCATATAGTTTTGCCTAAAGGGTATTACAAAATTCAAAAATTGTTGTTCATTGTTATCATTTGAAAGAAATGATAGGGATGAAAGAGGTCAGAAATATGCCAAGTAAAAGGTCTTAAGTTTAAAAGAGAAATTAATTAAAATCTTTCCATAAATCATGCTATTTAATCCCTGTTTCTTTTGTAATTTAACATCATATTTATTCCTTTATAGTCTCGTATTTATTCCAAATAGTCTCTTTTTCACCACTGCTATCAGCTATTTCATTACATTAATTTTAAAAACTTTCCGAAAAAGAAGTTAAAAAAAAAAGAGAAGTAAAGGTCATATTAAATTTGAGATCAGAAGAAATAGAAACTTACAATAATTCAAACTCTTAAACGAACAGAAATTACTATTAAAGAATAAATAAAACCCAAAACGAACAGACATTAAATAAGCAATAATAGCAAAAAACATACAACAGGTACTAATATAAATGAAAAATAAATCTTAAAACGAGTAAAGCTTAAACTGAATATGCAAATCTAGATTAAAATGAACAGAAATGTTTTGCTTTTGAAGCATAAATGAAACCCAAAACAAATAGAAATTAAATAAACAATCATAGCAAACAAACAAACAATAGATACTAATATAAATGAATAAACAAATCATAAAACGAGCAAAACTTAAACTGAGTATGCAAATAAAGCTTGAAACCAACAAAAATCACTGCAAGAAAGAGTTTGGGTTTTGCCTCCTTCCCTCACTGTAAAGTCTAAAACCTACTGTGTCATTGGCGCTTTACTGAAAACTATATGTGTCTTGAACATCCTTGGAAAGTACAAATAAAATCAAACTGAATATTTGAAATAATGATAATAACTATTGAAAGGTCATCGTTTAAGATTTTATTTCACTGTAATCTTATTTTCATTTTCAATGCTGGAAAAGACTGGAAAAGGAAATATTTGTAATATAATTTGTTTTTTGAAGCGCCAATGACTCAGTAGGCTTTAGAGTTTTACAGTTAAGAAAGGGGGCAGTATCCAAACTCTTGTTTGGATTTGTCTTGAATAGTCTTGGAAAGAACTAAAAAAATTAAACTGAATATTTGATATATAATGATGTCAATTGCTGGAAGGTCATCTGTTCAAAATTTAATTTTACTGTAATGTTTATACCTATTTTCAATGTTGTAATAAGTACAAAAGAAAATATATGTAATATAATTCGTTTTCAGTAAAGCCCCAATGAAACAGTAGGTTTTAAACTTTTACAGTGAGAGAAGGAGGCAAAACTCAAACTCAAGTTTGTAGTGATTTTTGTTTGTTTCATTGGTCTAAAAAACCCCTCCTCTGTGACAAACAGAAAATATTGGCTCGAAGCCGTACTTTTATCCAGTCCTGACCCCTTCCAGGCAAAATGCTGTGTATACTTTCTTGTAATTGATCAAACTGACTGTTTTACCAATTATTGGTATCTTGGTAAAATGGGGAAAAAAATCATAGCATAATCACGACAAAATTGGTAAATCTGCGGTATAGCTCTTTTTTATTATGATTTCATAAAAATTTCAAAAAACCAAAACTACGATTTTTCTGTACTTTACAACAAGATTGGAGTTTCTGAAATCCTTTTAAACAGTCCAAGTCCCAGAAGACCAATCACCGAAGGGATCTTAATTCTATAAGCAAAAGCTAGACTTGCTTCAACTGCGTTGCAATGCTTAAAACGCAGTTTCAACTCCCACAAAAAATTTCCTGGAAGTATTTTTTTTATTTATATGCATATATATATATATATATATATATATATATATATATATATATATATACATATATTTATATATATATATATATATATATATATATATATATATATATATATATATATATATATATATATATATATATATATATATATATATATATATATATATATATATATATATATATATATATATATATATATATATATATTTATATATATATATATATATAATATATATATATATATATTTATGTATATATATATATATATATATTTTGTATATATATATATATATATTTATATAATAAATATATATTATATGTATATATTTTTTTTTAGTTTTATTTCGTTGCCCTGAAGATGTCTTCCCCATTTGACACAAATGTGACACAAGTGAGTCTCCTTAATGAAGAGAGTGACGATTCTCCCGGCAAAAAGTTAGTTGAAAATGGACAGGAAACAAGAGCGGATAACGCTGCCAAAATGATAGCATATACAAACGAATGTCGTGAAAAATTCAAAACATCACCAAAGTCCGATAAAGTGAAATCTTCTGGGCCTGTTAGTTTATCTCAGATTCTAAGTAAAACGAAAATATCACCGCCACAAATTGTTTCTCCCAGTTTAGTAGTGTCAACTTCAGTGTACAAACCACAAATGGGTAATGGAACTTCTTGTTTCAATGACTCGGAAATACCTGGCATAGTGTCGAATAGTGTTGCTGGTGCTAATAAATCTTCAGTAATCCCAACAAGTGTTCGCCCATCAATTGACGTTGTTAAATCGGCAGATTCTGATAAAAACAGTAAAGTTGGACAGCTAGAAAGTGAAATTGTTCAGCTAAGACTTCAGCTGAAACGGAAAGAAGAAACAGTAACAAAACTTGAGAAGGAAATACACCAGTATATAGGGTAAGTATATATATATATATATATATATATATATATATATATATATATATATATATATATATATATATATATATATTAAAATTGTTGGCAACTCCGATCTGGATGAACAGATTTGGGTGTTGAAATAAGAAGAGAGTTGGCTACAAGCCTTTAATTGGGGCTATTGAGAAGGATTTTGTCAGCGTTTATTTGATCTACGGGTAGCCTATATAGGTTGAAACAAGAGGGTCGCATTGCAAACTGTATGGGACCTTTATGAATATGGCTCTATTCGTATTTTAGGGGGGGGGGTAATTTGTAGTAGAATTGCCTTCAAAATGAGTTAACTACAATTTTCTTCCGTATCTTGAAGTAAGAACATGTTCTTAACATGTTTCCTTTTCAATAGCCCCAATTCTAGACTTCTACCTTCTTCTTAATCTCATGGTTTAATATTCTGTTTCTCATTCTATCTTTATGCACAATGCTTGCGGGTACTTAGTTAGTAATTTATTGGGCTACTGTCGTATCCCATGGTGCTTACTTCACAGTCAGTTGCAGGATTTTGAAAAATATTTCATTTGAAAAGACAAAATGCATTTGAGAGATAATATACAAAACAAATCGGAAAGGATAAAACTAAACAGGAATTCCCAAAAACAATTCACGAACTAGGGTGTTGATTGTAATTCGCTGCCGTTGTTTTGAAACTGAGTTGGGCGATAAGGCTGAATCATTGTAATTGTATTTTGAAAATCTCACTTTTAAATTTTTTACTCTGAAGTCTAAAGTGTTTTTTTTTTTCACGAATTTGATTTACCTTTATCGAATTGTAATTTAATTCTTGTTAAATAAAAAGGTTTCTGCTACGTAATTTTATACTATTACATCGTATTATGGCATTTGCCTCATAGTATATGGCATATAATATAGCAAAGGAGTTGAAATTTGCTTTTTCCAATAGCTTCGTTTTTTCTACCATGCTATTTAAAGATAACGCTAATAATGTTTACTTGAAGCCTACGCTATTTGGAAACTTTTCATAAATTTGGTTTTGTTGGGGCTTTGTCTTTGTAGCGAATTCTGTCTTTGATTTGATTCTCAAAATAGTTGAAAAACTTTAAGAACCTAGGGATAAATCCTTTTTCGGGTGACTGACCCAGGAATTCACATTTACAATATAGGCTAAAATAAACACATACAATGAAAAGAGCCAAAAAATAACACATATAATAGAAAAAACAAAGAACGGAACCCTAGAAAAAATACGTGAGACGAAATATTGTGAATGAAGTCGAGAAAAAGAACCTACAAAGTAAAAAGAAACAACCAAAAAAAAACGCAAAAATATATACACCACACAGAGATACTAAGTACTTCGAGCGTGTCACGGAGAGGTTAGGAAGTAATGCCCCTGTCCTTGGGAAACGGAAAAAAGCTTCAATCTAAGACATAGGTCTACTTAAGACCAGGTCACTGTAATTTTGAAGAAGAATTACTAACTGCACTTTAAATTACTACCACATTTAAAGAGCTTTAACTTCTCACCATCACATCTACTCATTGACTAATAGGAAAATTACCCCACCCCTTCACTGGGAAAATTATTTGGTTGCGTCTTTGCAATGCATGAAATTACATACATCTTAGAATATGCAAAAATGATTGACACTTCTTGAGATGCTAGCGATTGTAGTTCCAACCAGATAGGTTAATACACAAGCTTCTCCGGTTTCAACTTCTTTGTTGGTGACGAAACATTAAAATAACAACGAGATACAGCTTTTAGGTTTAGAAGGGCAGAACTGATTTCTTTTAAACTGAACATGAATTCTAATTTTGGAATTCCTTAAAGACATAAGCAGCAAAATACGATTTTTTGGGAGTGATTCATAAGTAAAATGGAAACGTAGATATTTCATCAAAACTGAACAAAAAAACAAGTTTTTTTTTAACTGAAAATAAGGAGCGACATTAAAATTTAAAACGAACAGATATTACGCTAAAGTTTGACTCTTTCTCTTAACTTTACTTTTTAAAACAGAAAAAAACTTTAGCGTAAAGAGCGGGGCGTTGAGGAGGAAAAGCCCCTTTCATATACGGAGTAATTTCTGTTCGCTTTAAGTTTTAATGCTGCTCCTTAATTTCAGTTAAAAAACTTGTTTTTTTTTTGTTTAATTTCCGAACGTTTTTGAATTAATGTATGTTTTGATTTTGGCTCTCCGCACATAAATAATTAAAATGAAATATGCATATTAATTTATTTTTTTGGCCAAATGGCTTTGTCATAGTTTTAATCGGAAGAGTTTGAGAAAAAAAGGAGCAGGGGAGGAGGCCTGGTTGCCCTCTAATTTTTTGATTACTTAAAAAGGTAACTAGAATTTTTTACGAACGTTTTCGTCAGTAAAAAATATACGTAGGTTATGAATAAACTTACGAAACGAACTTCTATATTCGTATGTCCTTATTACGTATATGAGGGGGCTCACCCCCTCGTCAATACCTCGCTCTTTACACTAAAGCTTGAATTTTGTCCCAACTCTTTAAGAATGACCCCTAAATCACAATAGCCGTATAATAAATAGCTAAAATTACTAAAAATACTTTAGCGTAAAGAGTGAGGTATTACGAAGAGGTGAAACCCCTCAAATATGTAATAATTTCTGTTTGTTTTAAGTTTTAATGCTGCTCCAAACTTTCAGTTGAAAAAACTTCATATTTATTTGTTCATTGTTTTTTCAAATAAGGCTAGAAAATCCTGCGCCCCCTTCATCGAAATTTTCTTCCCCATGACAAATTTCTCCATGGAAAGATCCTCCCAAGTAACCCCCCAACCCCCCCCCCCCCCCCGAACCAAAACAATCCCCCTGAAAATGTCTGTACACTTCCCAATAACGATTGCTATTTGTAAACACTGGTCAAAGTTTGTAACTTGCAGCCCCTCCCATGGAGACTGTGGGGGAATATGTCGTCCCAAAGACATGGTTATTAGGTTTTTCGTCTATGGTGAATAAAATGGCTATCTCAGAATTTTGATCCGGTGACTTTGGGGAAAATAAGCGTGGGAGGGGACGTAGGTGCCCTCTAATTTTTTGGTTACTTAAAAAGGGCAATAGAACCTTTAATTTCCGTTAGAATGAGCCCTCTTACAACATTCTAGGACCACTGGGTCAATGCCATCGCCCCTGGGAAAGAGAAAGAAAGAAAACAAACAAAACAAACAAATAAACACGCACCCGTCATCGGTCTTCGGGAAAAAATACGAATATCCACATTTTTGTAGATGGGAGTTTGAAACTTCTAGAGTGGGGTTCTCTGATACGCTGAATGCGATGGTGTGATTTTCGTTAAGATTCTATGATTTTTAGGTGATGTTTCCTCCCTTTTTCGAAAATAAGGCAAATTTTGTCAGGCTCGTGACTTTTGATAGGAACTAAACTTGATGAAACTTATATATTCAAATCAGCATTAAAGTGCAATTCTTTTGATGTAACTATTGGTATCAAAATTCCATTTTTTACAGTTTCGGTTACTATTGAGCCGGGTCGTTCCTTACTACAGTTCGTACCACGAACTGTTTGATAAAAAGCAAATTTTTACACCTTCTCTACTTGTCTTGGATTTGGGCAAAGCAAACAGTTTCAAACATTAGTTAATATAAAATAGCGGATAATTAGTAATGAATGTAGGTAAATAGTTACAGGTAATAAAGTTCTTAATCCCCACTGGAGTTCAACTTATTAATAAAATGAAAATATAATTTACGTTCAACGGGTAAAATGTGTTAACTGAGTAAAAAAACGAAGCCAGATGGATGTCTTTCTGATATGTTTTTTTTTCAGTTTTTTTTTCTTCAAAGGCTATAAACCAATTTTTCTTTTTTTGTCTTTTTCTTCTGTTTTTTTTTTTATTATATTGTTTCTCCTCTCTGGTTATACAAGTTCTCAGATGAGAGACGACTATTTGGGATGTGAAGAGGGGGAAGTGGGGTCAGACCAGGCATTTTCTCAACCTGAAATCTGAAGAGAATTAATTGTTTTATATTAAAATTGTTTCATTATATAACTAATCCATTTTAAATTTCTTCTTGAAATTTGTAAATTAGTAGTTACTTAGTTTTACCACTCACGATGGGAAAACATAAATGTTAGTAGGTCCTTCGGTCAAAGAGAACAACGAATACATGAACACAGGATAATAAATGGGTGCAATTATAGGTGCATTTCAAATGGGTGCAATTTTCTTTTGAAAAAAAGAAGAGTGTGAAACTTCGCATGTCCTCCTCACTCAGCTAATTTAATGCAGGTTTAATGGTAAAAAAGAAACAAAACAGAAACAATACGAAAATATAAAACAGCGACATGTTAAAAAAAACTATTTTGCTAATATTGCCACCCTCGCCAACAAAAATTACGCCATCTCCCTCCATACAATGTCCTGCATGCGCCGGTGCTTCGTACAGAAATTGATTACCATACAAAACCAATTCAAAGCCAAGGAAACAGGTCAACTCTTACGCGTAATTTCTACATTTTCGGTAGTTTATTTCTGATAGCCTGGAGATTTTTTTTTGAAATTTGTATACTTCAAATAGTGAAAGCGAATTTTAAGCTGGAAGACGCTTTATGCTCGTATTTTGCTGAAAATGTATTAAATAAAGGTCCGTGGCTAATAGGGCGAAATCGCCGCCTCTCTAAGCTGTAACTTATAGCTTAGAACCCAATGATGTCACTAGAGTAACAGCTAAGGGCATTTACAATGCATTACACCATTGGAATGGCTTCAGAACCTTCCAATGGAGAAAACCTTAATGACGTTTTGCTAAAATTGTCACACTCATGGTGTGAGAGCAACTTGGACATAAAATATGTCAGTTATATTCAAAGCGCCGTTTTTACGCCACATTTTTATCTACCTTGGTGTTAAATATATGACGAATTCTATCTCGAACTTCCGTTGGAACATGAAAAGCTAAATAATTGTGAGATCATGGCTTACCATAAAAAGATAAGATTTAATAGTTTTAGTCTGGACATCAACTAACATTATATCTTTGCCCGTCAGATCTTTAGCAGCAGTACGTCAAACTTATTAACTGTTAGGGCGTGCCATACTAGAAAACGATAAAGGTTAGTCTACAAGTTTCGTTATGGTTAACAGTCGACATTTATTTTTAACTGTATGTCAATACATATGCTCCTTCATACTTTTCTTTGAGGCTATACATTACAATTAGGAAGAAGAAAGAAAATGACAGGATCTGCTCCTGGCGGTCATAGAAAAACAGAAGTTAATTCATCAATTATATATGACGTCACTTGAACCGATACTGTCAAATTTCAAGATGTATTGACTGAAATGGCCTAAAGATTGGTGAGACTACTCTTCGATTTGTCAGCCGGCTGGATCAAGTCCAACATTTTGAATCTACTGCCGCCTTCATTCAAGCAAAATAGGCTTTAAGTGGTATACAGAGAAGTGACATTTCATTCCCTTTCAAGTTTGATCAATGAAATTTTGGAGATTTTTTTATTATCAACAATTTGTCATACATACTTGACAGATTTTTTAATTCATCAAATTCTACCATGTAAAATTTCCGAAACATAGTGGTTGAACGTAAGTTCTGACGGAAAATCCTTTTTGTCAATATTTTACTTTTGAGGGATCACGGAAGGGGCTGTTCGCCTTTAAAAACGATGTACACTATGTGGGATAAGGTGGTATGATGGAAAGTGGCTTAGCATGACAGAGGTTGGCGCGAAATAGTGGGAGATTGCATGGTGTCGTGGAATACGGCACGGAGTGGCAGGATATTCTAATCTAAGGTTTGTCAACCGGCTGGACCAATACCAACATTTTGAATCTAACGCCGCCTTGATTCAAGCTTGACTACTACAGAATATCATTTAAGTAAAGTAGGCTAATATACATAGCAGCAATATTTCACTGCTTTTTAGTTTGATTTATGAAATTTGGAACTTTTAAATTTGTTTTATTATCAACAATGTGTCACATAGACACTTGACAGTTTTCCAATTTGTCAAAATTAATGATGTGAAATTCTTTCAAAAATAGCAGTTACCCATTTATGATCCTTTTTACTTATTTTTTTCTTTTAATGAATCATCCCAGGGGCTGCCCACATTCGAAAGAGTATGGATTACTTGGCAAATGGCGGAGTGACGGAACGTGGCATGGTGTGGCAGAGAATCGAAAGGCCTGGTATAACACGGCATTTCGGTGACGTGGCATATCGTGTTAGAAATGGCGTGACATAGCGGGAACATTTCTCCACGCATTATATCAGGGAAACAAGGCACAGTATCCTTCTGTGGCCCCTCTTTTATGTAAATTATAAATGCTTGCATTATTCTGATTTCATGTGCAGCTTGACGAAGCTGGGAAGAATTACTATTCTAGTTAAATCATGTGATAATTAGCTAATTGAACTACTGATGCTAAAATATATTAATAATTGGGAACTGACATTAAAAATCGGTCCCAGGACCCCGCATTGAGGCCTCTATATATATGAACAAACAGCCTTAGCTAATGATAAGACTGGGGGAAATGCTGGGTAATATAATTATTGGCTAAGTTTATTCACTGATAAAATGGATAATTGACATGAGATTATGATGTGTGTATAATACAACCCCCGTTTAACTCAACCCTCGTTCAATTTAATCTTCGTTCAACTCAACCCTCATTCAACTCAACCCCATTTAAATCAACCCTAATCGAACTAAAATCCAACTTAACTTAACCCAATACAACTCAACCCATTTAAGTAAGCCCCCATTGAACTCAATCCCAATTAACCCAATCCCCATTCAACTCAATCCTCTTTTAACTTAACCCCCATTCACCCCAACTCCATTCAACTGTCCCAATCTATCGTATGGGATGAATTGAATTGGTGCTAAGTTGAATAGGGGTTGAATTAAACGGTGTTGAGTTAAAGAAGGCTAAATTGCGTTCGGGGATAGTTAAATGACGGCCGATTTGCAAGGGGTTTCAGTTGAATGGAGGTCCAGTTGGCTGAGGTTGAGTTAAATGAGGATTTAGCTAAACGGAGGCTCAGTTGCATGGGAACCTTAAGATATATCTTGCAATTGATCAGATAATCAATAATTGTTATTGAACACAATTTATTTGCTAATTAATAATAAATGATAATAATTTTCATCTTCTAAATTATCCCTTAACAATTATGATTTGAAAGGAGCGTAACAAGGCTCCATCTACAGTGCGGGAGCGGGATATAGAGGTCAGATGATGCGACGAGATTTGCGAAACCCAGTTGTGCAGCTTTATATGATTTTGATTTAAACAGATTCATTTTTCTACTGAATTAAAAAAAAAGGGATTCGAAGAAAAGAGGAGAAAAGTAGAGACTGAATATAAAAGTCAGAGGAAGCTTAACTTAAAAATGGGATTTGAAGAAAACAGGAGAAAAGTAGAAACTGAACTTAAGAGTAAGAGGGAGCCTAACTTAAAAAAGAGATTCGAAGAAAAGAGGAGAAAAGTAGAAACTGGGACTGTTTAGAAAAGTAGAGACTGGGACACCGGGACACAAATGACGACCGGGACACAGGGAATATAAATGACGACCGGGACACAGGGACACGACTACAACGGGGACGCCGGGGGGCACAGGGGGATATATAAATGACGACGAGGACGCAGGGAATGTTCGATTAGCAATCACCATCAACAAAGCTCAAGGGCAATCATTAGAATAATGCGGTATAGATCT
Source organism: Artemia franciscana (assembly GCF_032884065.1). Lineage (NCBI taxonomy): Eukaryota > Metazoa > Arthropoda > Branchiopoda > Anostraca > Artemiidae > Artemia > Artemia franciscana. The sequence continues at coordinate 36,008,018 of NC_088872.1, read as the reverse complement.
GAATACGGATTGTTTTTTTCATGGATGATTATATGTTGCATGTTCAAGAGTCGGTAAACCTGACAATCTATTTATATGCACAGACAATGGGACAACGAAGAATGTTGTATATTCGCAAGTTTTACTTAGTTAAAAACATATATATATATATATATATATATATATATATATATATATATATATATATATATATATATATATATATATATATATATATATATAAAAAAGCTAAAAAACTAAAAAAAACTAAAAAAAGGTAAAAATCTAATAACTAAAAAAAACTGAAAAAAATAAAAAAAGGCAAAAACTACAAAAAAAAAATAAAAACTAATAAAAAAAACTAAAAAAGCTAAAAAACTAAAAAAACTAAAAAAAACTAAAAAAAGGTAAAAAACTAAAAAAAAACTAAAAACTAAAAAAGAAAAAAACTAAAAAAGAGGAAAAAACTGAAAAATAAAAGAGAAAAAGAAAACTAAAAAAATATGAATAAATATATATAAAAATAAGTTGTTTGTGGGTTATATATATATATATATATATATATATATATATATATATATATATATATATATATATATATATATATATATATATATATATATATATATATATATATATATATATATCTATATATATATATATATATATATATATATATATATATATATATATATATATATATATATATATTCACAGGTGGGACATAGGGACACAATTACAATGGCGCGTAACTAATATGGCGCGTAACGACTTACGCGCGTGGGAGGGCTTGGGGGGGGCGCGACGCGCCCCCACCAACTAGGTGTTGGGGTGGCGCGAAGCGCCACCCCAACAGCTAGTATATATATATATATATATATATATATATATATATATATATATATATATATATATATATATATATATATATCTATCTATCTATATTCACAGGTGGGACATAGGGACACAACTACAATGGCGCGTAACTAATATGGCGCGTAACGACTTACGCGCGCGGGGGGGCATTGTAGTTGTGTCCCTGTGTCCCACCTGTGAATATATATATATATATATATATATATATATATACTACACAGGCATCTCACTCTGCCTGTGTCTTTGAGCGGGTGTTTCATGTATCTGTGTCTGTGTTTGTGTGTGTATGTTTGGCTCTTTTTGTTTGCATGTGTTTTTCTCTCTCTCTCTATCTTTCTCTCTCGCTCTCTGTGTCTTTTTTTCTTAGCGGGTGTTTTTTGTCTATCTGTCTGTCTTTGTGTGTTTTTGTCAGATTCTGTGTGTTTGCATGAGTTTCTCTCTCTCTCTCTCTCTCTCTCTCTTTCTCTCTCTCTCTCTCTCTCTCTCTCTCTCTCTCTCTCTGTGCCTGTGTGTCTCAGTGACTGTTTGCTTGTCTCTGTGTCCGTCATTTTGTGTTTGTGTGTGGATTTGATGATACCTTGCAAGGTTTCGATAATGCAATAAAGGTTTCTCGTTATATCAGGCCAGAGTTTGATAATATCAGACAAGATACTTGTAATATGACCTAAGATTTTGAAATACTTGGCTAAAATTTGTATCAGTATCACAACTTTATTATCATGTGACACCTTTCTAAAAAAAATCACTTGACAGAACCAGTTGCTAATAGCCTAAAAATTGTGAGTCAAAAAATTCTAAGTAAAAAAAAGAAAAGTGTTACTACAAACATTATTTTTCTAAAAGGAAAAATCATGACTAACATATCTATATCATCTTCATTTCGTTTTTCGAAAATGTCACTAATGACTTTCTTTTGTTTTAAGTATATTTTATGTCATTTTAAGACGTGAACAAAAAGTTGGAAAAATTCTAAGTAAAAAAAAATAAAGTTGAAAAACTTTAAATAAATAAGTAAAAAAGGGGGATGGGCAAAAAATTAGGGGGAGGGGCATTTGAGGCCTTGGAAGTTGGGTCATGGATGACCATAAGTCCTCTCTAAAAGAAGTATTGATATAAGTACTCATTACAATGAATATGACGATACAAGCTGTTACACTATGTCAATGTTATATAATGCTGTCATAAAGTTTAGTACTATATCATAAATTCTATTAGTCCAATTTGAAATCAAAAGAAACGGTTCACTATATCTTGTTAATCATATTCAGACAGGTATTTGAAAAAAGCCCGCTGGATTATGCCAATGAATCATCTTTTGTATTATGATTTGTTCTAGTTTAGTATAGGCAATCTTTAGTGCCCAAATCAGGAAGTTCCATCTGGACCCTTCTTTAGCATACTACTATCTTATACAAGTTGTCAAAATCTAAAGAAACAGAAACCATTACGAATTTAGGTTAAGGCAGTAGCAGTCTTTTACTGTAAACTGAAATGATTGGCTAAATTGAAAGTTTTGCTTAGCCAATTTATTTTCTATAGAAACGACTGGATTAACAATTAGATTATAAATCAAGGATTTGAGTTGCATCATACCAGCAAAGCCCAATTGATTTAGTTAGAAATGTAAAAAAAGGAAATGTAAAATGTTTAAAAAAAAATGCGAAAATTTAGCAGCTTTCATTTTCAGCAGCGTTGTATAAAAAAAGAAAAACTGCTTACAATATGTTTTATTTCCAACATAGCAATAAATATTAAATAGAAAAAACTTTTGAGGGTTTGAGGGGGTTCCTTCAATGATGCTAAGTCGATAGAGGTGCAAAATATTATTGTGCATATATCGTATGCACAAGACTGGGGAAATTGGAGCCACCTCCTATCTCCTAATATGTTCTTGGGACTCACCGATTATAACCCTGAGCACCTCTGTGCCAATCTCGTTTCAACAAGGGGTAGCATGACCATCCTTCCGGTAAAATTAAATAAAAAAACAAGTTTTTTTTTAAATGAAAGTAAGAAGCGACATTAAAACTTAAAACGAACAGAAATTACTCCGTATATGAAATGAGCTTTTCCTCCTCAACGCCCCGCTCTTTACGCTATAGTTTGACTCTTTCTCTTAACTCTACTTCTTAAAACAGTAAAATACTTTAGCGTAAAGAGCAGGACGTTGAGGAGGAAAAGCCCCTTTCATATACGGAGTAATTTCTGTTCCTTTTAAGTTTTAATGTCGTTTTTTACTTTCATTTATTTAATTTCTGGATGTTTTTTAGTTAATGCATGTTTTGATATTGGCTCTCCACACATAAGTAATTAAGATGAATTTTGCATATTAATCTTTTTTTTTGGCTAAATGGCTTTCTCATAGTTTTAATCGGAAGATTTTGAGAAAAAATAATAGAGGGAGGAAGCCTAGTTACCATCCAATTTTTTGATTACTTAAAAAACAACCAGAACTTTTAATCTTTTTACGAAGATTTTCATTAGTAGAAAATATACTTAATTTACTAATTAACTTACGTAACAAACTTCTATATTCGTATGTTTTATTGCGTATATGAGGGAGTTCACCCCTCGTCGATACCTCGCTCTTTACACTAAAGCTTAAATTCGGTCCCAATTCCTTAAGAATGACCCTTGAATAACAAAGGCCGTAGAATAAATAGTTGAAATTATTAAACATACTTTAGCGTGAAGAGCGAGGTATTACGAGGAGGTAAACCCCTCATATGCCCAATAGTTTCTGCTCGTTTTAAGTTTTAATGCTGCTCCTCACTTTCAGTAGAAAAAACTTTTCATATTTATTTTTTCATTGTTTTTTTAAATAATGCTAACAAATTCCTGCGCCCCCTTCATTGAAAGTCTCTTCCCCCATGAGAAGTTTTTCCATGGAAAGATCCTCCCGCTTAACCCCCCCCCCCACCTCAACTCTCCCTCCCAAACCAAAAAAATGCCCCTGAAAACGTCCGTACACTTCCCAGTAACCATTACTATATATAAACACAGGTCAAAGTTTGTAACTTGCAACCCTTCCCACGGGGACTGCGGGGGAATAAGTCGTCCCCAAAGACATAGTTATTATGTTTTTCGGCTATGATGAATAAAATGGCTATCTGAGAGTTTTGATCCGGTGACTCTGGGGAAAATGAGCGTGGGAGGGGGCCTAGGTGCCTTCGATTTTTTTTTTTAACTTAAAAAGGGCACTAGAACTTTTAATTTCAGTTAGAATGAGACCTCACGCGACATTCTAGGACCACTGGATCGATACGATCACCCCTGGGGAAAAACAAAAACAAAAAAAACAAAAAAACACGCATCCATGATTTGCCTTCTGGCAAAAAATGTGAAATTCCACATTTTCAGAGATAGGAGCTTGAAACTTCTACAATAGGTCCTCTGATACGCTGAATCTGATGGTGTGATTTTCGTTAAGATTGTATCACTTTTAGGGGATGTTTTCCCCTATTTTCTAAAATGAAGCAAATTTTCTCAGGCTCGTAACTTTTGATAAGTAAGACTAATCTTGATAAAAGTTGTATATTTAAAATCAGAATTAAAATGCGATTTTTTTTATGTAACTATTGGTATCAAAATTCTATTTTTTAGAGTGTTGGTTACTATTGAGCTGGGTCGCTCCTTACTACAGTTCGTTACCACGAACTGTTTGATCTATCTGAGCCACCTCTTTGTTCGATGTATTATCTACACGATGTCTCTGATGCTGCACGCATCTTGCTGCCCTTAGATGCATTTTTTCTTTATTTTAACTTTCGACCATTTTCATTTTAAATTGCTACTTACATTTAGACCCTGTGCCTTTTTAGGCTGCAGGGGACCTTGAAGATATAAACAGCGTTCAAAATCTCGCAATCTACGGTAAGGTTTCGTACTCTTAACTTCAGATTTAATTACATTTAAATATATTTTGAATAACCGTGAAAAGTAGATTCTTTTGATGTAGTGTCAAATTTCTTTTTAGAATTTCAGTTGCTATAGGCATATTTCGCTCTTTACCAACAGGTCGTCACCACGAATTGTTTGATAACGCCAAGGAGTGTCAAAAGAATATAGTTTCTTGAACACTATTCTCTAAAGAAATTGTAGTGTCAAATAAGCAGAAATCAGTTAAATTTCCTAAGAAATCTTGGGAAAAAACCCCTGACAATTTTTCTGCCAGAATTAACTAGGCCTCCCATTAGGACGGGATCCGAAAAGGAAACGAATGGTCTGATCCTAGCTTCAAGAAATGATGATAAAACCTTGTTAAAGCCTTGTTTTAATTTATATAAATCGAGTCATAAAATATGCCATCCCCTCCTAAGTGTTTCTGGAAATGCATCTCTTATAGCTATGGCAGTTTATAAGGATGGCTTGATCATTTTAAAAGCAAAATCAAATCTTACTAGTATGACTCCTCTGTCCAAATGCAGGGTTATCGAAGCAGAGTGACAGGATTATAAACTGTTATTGTAAGATCAGTTTTTAATGGCTGAAGGTGCTGTAAAGCCAAAAGATTCGTTCTTTGTTCTTCGTTTCTTTGCTTGTTCTGATACCACTAGTTTTTACCTGTCTGATGACTTGGTATGAAAACCTAAAATTATTGTTTTGAGGCTATATTTTGTCTTTTTACCATGTTTTTTCTTTATTTTTTTTTGTAGTGACAGTTACGCAAGAACACGTGGAGTGGGGTCCTAGTCGTATCCAGGAAGGAGGTCTTATGAGGTTTGGCCCTCCCCCCCCCAATGAAATTTTTGTTTGACTCCTAAAAATGTAACAGAAATGCATATAAACAAATTTTGATGCGTTTTTTACAGTATTTTGTAAAATACCCCCCCCCCCACCTGAACATCAATCTTGGATATGCCCTTGAGTGTGGTATCCTAGCTTATTCCAAAATGTTTAAAACGTTAGACATATCTCTTGTCGTTATGATAATTCGTTGTTAAGTCTTAAACTGGCAGATGAAATTGAAAAAAGGATTTCACTAGCGTTATTATCTGATAATCAGAACATAAAATGCCAATATGGAACGTTTCAGGCAATATATCATCAAAAGTTCAAGGAAGTCAATTACTAATAGTTAAGCATCAGTGGTTTGAATTAAGTATCTTCGGATTAGAGAAATCTGGTAGGTACAGTAAATTTTGATTGAGAAGTGAAGTCAAGCCGTTTCAGATGGATTCAGATATGTAGAAGGTCTCATTATAACTCTTTAGCTATTACGTGACATAATATTATGTATTTGTATTGTCCACATGTTGGGGGTGCGGTTTCAAACCCCTCACCTCCTCTGGACACTGCCTGGTGAAAAATCATCACGCGATATATTTTGCGCTCAAGCTGAAATTCATATGCTGAAAAACCGACAACTCCACGAAAGGGAAGTAGGAAACTTATACTAATTTATGGAGAACATAACTGATGACATTATAGCTCTCTCAGAGTACTTTTCCAACCACAAACAAAAATTTCTTTGAATGCGTTGGGCGATGGGCATAAGTGTCAAAATTGTCATTCAAAAATTTTAGTATTCTGTAGGGCTAAAATGATGCTATTATTTGAGCTAAATTTGTTGCCATAAATTTTGCCCTAAGTTTTAGCACTTCTCCTGGGCATTCTATGATACCAAACATTTATTTTAGTTGAAACCTTTTAAAATAAATACAAATACCGCATCATTCGGAATGATGCGGTATTTTGGCAATACCACACTGTTCAGTATGGCCATTTATATTAAGGTTTAGCCAGATGATTTGACATAGCTTTAATTTCCTATGAAGGAATGCTTATTTTTCAAACTGTTTTTTCTTACTATTTCTCTGGATGTGTTTTACCTTTATTAGAAGTAGTAATTGCTGCCGCAGCGTATATGGTACTGATGATTATTGTTTATCCTGTTTTGAGTTAGCGCCGAACAAAATCACCTGTTATAAGAGACATGGACTACCAATCCTTTGGTAGGCATGTATTTTGTGGGTATGAGGAATAAAAAATGGCCGAACAGTAGTTCGCACCGTATGTATGGGATGTGCGGCCTGGAACATGGACGTGGAACCCAAGACATATAATCACGCGCAGATGGAACGAACAGTGCAATCAAGCCCGTATCTAAGGGAGGGGATTAGGGGGGTTCGAACACCATTCTCCTCTTAAATGTTTGTCCGATTCTTAAAAAACACAACAAAAATGAATATAAACCATTTTTGATGTGTTCTTTCAAGTTTTTTGGTACGTGTGTCTTATAGCCAGCACACTTAGTTCTGTCGTGAAGTGAAGTTTGGTTAATGCTATGATGAAAATATAATACTTTATCAACAAAATTATGAAAAGTACAACTTAGAAATATGCGCCCACAACGTAGAAATGTCACTAAGAATCATATTGAAACGAGCTCTGCCTTCTGCCGTTACTGCCACCCTCCACATGCACTCTGCTAGATATGATTTCAAATGATGGTAGGGTGTAACTCGGTGCCATTTATTCCTCCACTTTGTGGAACCCCACATTCTTTCTACTTTTTGGGTAGATGCGCCAGTTTCTTGGTCGAGTAAATTCTTTTTGTGGTTCACACTCAAATGTGTGAAACCTGCTTATTCCAGCTCAGTTGTTGTCGCATCCATGTTAATACACTATTTTCTATCAACACAGAGGGCAAACTAAATGAATTTCACCCATGGTCTGAAAAAACGGTCATTTCGTTAACATTAACCAAACTTCACTTCTCGACAGAACTTGAGTGTGGTCAAACAAATCGTGGTAACGAACTGTAGTAAGGAGTGACCCGGCTCAATAGTAACCAAAACTCTAATATTCTTACCCATCAAAAGTTACGAGCCTGAGAAAATTTGCCTTATTTTAGAAAATAGGAGGAAAACCCCCCTAAAAGTCATAGAATCACACCATCAGATCCAGCGTATCAGAGAACCATACTGTAGAAGTTTCAAGCTCCTATCTTCAAGAATGTGGAATTTTGTATTTTTTGTTTGTTTGTTGTTTGTTGTTTGCTTATTTGTTTGTTTGTTGTTTTTTTTTTTGTTTTTTTTCCAGGGGTGATCGTATCGACCCAGTGGTCCTAGAATGTTGTAAGAGGGCTCATTCTAACGCAAATAAAAACTTCTAGTGCCCTTTTTAAGTGACCAAAAAAATCGGAGGGCACCTAGGCCCCCTCCCACGCTAATCATTTTCCCAAAGTCATCGGATCAAAATTCTGAGATAGACATTTTTTCAGCATAGTCAAAAAACCTTTTAACTATGTCTTTGAGGACGACTTACTCCCCCCATAGTCCCTTTGGGAGGGGACTATTTAAAAAAAAACAATAAAAAAATAAATACGAAAAAGTTTTTTCATCTGAAAGTAGGGAGCAGCATTAAAACGAACAAAAATTATTACGCATATGATGGGATTCGTCCCCTCCTCAATACCTCACTCTTTACGCTAAAGTATTTTTAGTAATTTCAACTATTTATTCTACGGCCTTTGTGATTCAGGGGTCATTCTCAAGGAAAGATGTCTATGGATATGGTGTCTCAGAGCTCTTATTTTAAATCCCGAACGGATCCGGTGAATGGGAAGTTGGGGGGGGGGGGTTTGGAACCTAAATTATTGGAAAACGCTTAGAGTGGAGGGATCGGGATGAAACATGGTGGGAGAAATAAAGTCCTAGATGCGGGATTGACATAACCGGAACGGATCAGCTCTCTTTTGGGGAGCTAGGGGGGAGGGTTGATTCTAAAAAATTAGACAAAATGAGGTATTTTTGACTTACGAAAGAGTGATCGTATCTTAATGAAATTTCATATTTAGAAGGACATCGAAACTCAGATCTCTTATTTTAAATCCCGACCGGATCCAGCGTCATTAGGGGGAGGGGGCGGAAATATTGGAAAACGCTTGAAGCGGAGATCAGGATGAAACTTGGTGGAAAGAATAAGCACAAGCCCAAGATAGGTGACTGACATAACCGGACCAGATCCGCTCTCTGTGGTGGAGTTGGGGGGGGGAGTAATTCTGAAAAATTAGAAAAAATGAGGTATTTTTAACTTACGAACGGGTGATCAGATCTTAATGAAATTTGATATCTAGAAGGATCTTGTACTTTAGAACTCTCATTTTAAATCTCGGTGACATTGAAGGGATTTGGAGGGGGAAACCGGAATTCTTCGAAAACGTGAAAATCGAGGTATCTTACGAGTGGGAGATCGGATCTTAATGAAACTTGATATATAGAAAAATCTTATGTCTCAGATACTCCATTTTCAATTCAAATCGGATCCGGGGACCTAGAGGGTTGGAGGGGAGAAACAGAAATCTTGGAAACGGGAAAGTAAAACAGTTCAAAATAAGGATGAAACCTTTTAATTGACAGTGAACAGATATAAAATTTTTTGACTGGATATTTTGAACACATATACAGTGTTCATCATCAGCAGTAAAAGTTTACTGCTGATGATGAACACTGTATATGTGTTTGAAATATCCAGTTAAAAATTTTTATATCTGTTCACTGTCAATTAAAAGGTTTCATCCCAATTTTGAACTGTATTACTTTCGTCTTGGAAAGGCAGTGTGATCTTCGAAGTTATTGGAAACGGGAAATCTAGGAAAACCCTAGGAGTAGAGAGATCGATATGAAACTTGATGGGAAGAATAAGCAGAAGTTATAGATACGAGATTGACATAATTGGTACGGATTCGTTCTCTTTGAGGGAGCTGGGGATTGTTAATTTCGAAAAATCAGAAAAATTGAGGTATTTTTAGCTAAAGTACGGGTGACCAGATCTTAATGAAATTTGATATTTAGAAGGAACTCATGTCTCAGAGCTCTTATATCAAATCCTGACCAGATCTTTTGACATTGGAGGGAGTTGGAGGGGAAAACCGGAAATCTTGGAGAACGTTTATAAATGTCGTAGATACGTGATTGACGTAACCGGACTGGATACGCTCTCTTCGGTGGAGTTAGGTGGTGGGGTTCAGTGCTTTGGCGAGTTTGGTGCTTTTGAACGTGCTAGGACGATGAAAACTGGTAGGCTTGTCAGGGAGCTGCACAAATTGACTTGATAATGTTGTTTTGCCCGACTTGACCATCTGGGGGTTGAAAGGAGAGGAAAAATTAGGAAAATTGAGGTATTTTTAACTTACGAGTGGGAGATCAGATCTTAATGAATTTTGATATTTAGAAGGACCTCGTGTCTCAGAGCTTTTATTTTAATTTCCGACCAGCATTAAGCCTCTGATTTTTCTTTTAAAGCAATCTATTGATTTTTAAAATTTTGCTAGAGCTCATACCATATGAGCTCTTGGCTCTTCCGACCTCGTTACAAGTTCCATATGAGCTCTTAGCTCTTGTATCTTAGTAAAACTCCCCTGAAAAAAATCTATTTGTAAACCCTCCTCCCCGAAATAAATCGTGGATACGTCCCTGAGTGCAATGGTTTTTTCACAGAATGCCGTAAAACCTTTAGTACTTCTACAACTTGAGACTTTATCTTACGTTGTGTAGTCTTATGGAGCAAGTTTATCCGTAACGTAGGTTCTACCAAGTGGAATCTCTAGGTTACGTTATTTTACGTAATTTTATTTCTTTACGAAATTTTTGTCTTTAGTTATTTTATGCTTAATTTTACGTTACATCAGTTTATGTTACGACGTTCAGGCAACAAAGGGAAATTTCTGGATGAAAAATCAACAAATTTTGAAAAAAAACAAACATTTCCTAAAAAAGCCCTTCATGTCTGATCAGAGCTTGAATCTCCATTCCACCACCTTCATTCTGCTTTTATTTTATTATTAGTTTACTTGTGATATTTGTGATGATTTTAGACGATGATTATGATGGTTTTAGGAATTCTTAAGTTTGGTTAGTGTGAAAGGACATGCTGAAGTATGAAAAGTTTCACCTTACGTAGCACAACTTAAGCATTTAGCATGCAAGATGCCGTATGTATGATAAAAGCCGCTGAATTTATCGACCTCTTTTCAAATTTAGATAATTACGTAAGGGCGACTACCCTCGACTGAAATTCTTATTATTTGCAATATCACTGAACAATTATCGGCACGCAATAGATACAATTTTGATATTTGAGGCTCATTTACGTGGGTGTGTCCTTGATCTTACTTCTAGTTGCTGAAACATTTGTAAAACAATAACTGCGGTTGGGCTGCGGCTATTCGATTGAGCTGGAAGCAATGCATCATCATTTCGCGCGTAACTAATTGATGTGAATTTGTGGGTTATAAACAACAGAAAAAGTAAAGACCTTGGTTCGATTTGTCCGTGAACATTCCTATTTGTGTTAAAATTGTAAAATTAATTAAAATCTATTGTCAATCATCTGTCACGCAATTCTGTAAATTTAGAAGAATTTTTCTTTCAAAAAAAGCGAAAATCGAATTGTATAAAAATTTGTTATTTTAGAAGTCAACGAATATTTCCAAATGTCTTCGAATATTTCAAAGAGATCAGAATTCATGCATCATCAAAAACTTCCATAATTAAGTAAAAGCAGGTGCCGTGAAATAAAATAGTGGAATAATAGTAGAATAATAAACTGAAATAAATAGTAGAAGCATTAAAACATCTTTCATCTTTACTCAAACCATACAGCATAGGCTTCACATCAAAGTAAAATTGTATAGTGTCTCAGTCAACTATGACATGGTGATAGAGAACTTAAATACATATTGATTCATCCTTATCGAGAGGGCCGCGAGGATGTTCCCTACGGAGGGGCAAGAAATATCAGGAGGTTCGATCTTACCAAGATTTAAAGTGGAATATTTCTCTCTTCCCTGTTTTATGCATTTTTTAATATGCTCTTGTTTACCAGGGGAGTATTACCCTTTGTCCCCCACCCTTACCGGGATCCATGATTGATATATTTTCACTGACCGTGAGTAATTCATGAGTCATTCAATTTAGCATGTATTTTGGGCTAGCATAAAAATTAAGATTAGACTTGACAGGGCATTATGAACTTTTGCAATTGACATCCTTTTAAATTCAGTTAGAAATAAATTCGAGAATTTATTGAATCTTAAAAAACCATTGGAATCACACCAATATTCATTTGTCTGTATAAAATTGCTGTCAGCATTGAAACTTAATTGACGCACACAATTTTACAGATTGATAAGTTCTCACAAATTCTGAAAGTTGCTTTATTTTCAACAGCAGTTTGAAAAGCAACTTTTGATCATCACAATTCTGGCGATTAGAAGAAAGTGATGCTCAATAAAATCAGATGTCAAGACCATAGAGATAGAAAGGAGGGTGCTTTTGTATTATCCAGTACACACTTGAGAAGTAAAGTTACTTCTCAGTAAGGGGTAGAGACAATTTGCCTCACGACCTTCCTTCATTCCAAAGAACACTTTCTGACAAAGGCCTTAACATTAGAACATCTAGGTGACAACTCCCAATCTTATAGCTGCAATTTTGCAAATGTGACATAAAAGTTCCCATCCACATGCTTATCTACAAGGAAGAAGAATAGGCTTAGAAAAATTGTTCTAAGAACTCCACTTGAAAGTGATGAGAATAATTTTAACCCTAAAATTTTCTTTTTTTATGGTCATCCTTAAAAGGGTTGTACTTTTTTATGTGTGATTAGTAATATTAATGCACCCCCATACATATATTAAATTTGAGCATAAACACCCATTATTAAGAGTTAGCCTTCATCCTATTCAAGAAAGCCCCGGATTAAACATTATATTTTAATTTTGCTGTTCTTATATACGCTATTACAACAGATTTTATAAATGAAAAAATTATAAACAACTCCTAACTTAAAGAAATTCCTGCAAACTTAAAGAAATGTGTTACTCACAAACTGCTGGCCATTTCTCCCAAAAAATGAAACAACGTTAGAGGATGTTGCTAAAAGAATTCAGCATGATGTACAAAATAATTCGAACCATACGAATAAAACATTTTACTTTCTTTATTTAGCGCTTATTCTCTTTTGCTTCTGGGTTTTACAACTTTACCTTTATTTTTCCTTTTTTTCAGTTTTAAATCTCTTCTAACGTATTTTTCCATTTTAAACTTAACATTAAATCATGTGTTTCAGTGAATTATCAAGAAATACTATTTTTAAAAATAGTCTTGTAGCAAAAAGACCCCGTTACCGTTTACAAAAGAATTGTTGTCAACAGTTGTTAGTAGGATTGGGGACGGTGGAAACACCTTTCTAGACGATTGTCGTCAACTTATTCCTTTTAAGACACTGAAAATTTTAAATCATCCATATGGTTTAATGCTAGTAAGTAATTTTCGTAAGAAAAAAATCATAAAAGAAAAAAAGAAGAGGAAGTTAAAGCGTAATTCACACAATTCTAAAAGAAGAAGTTGATAAAAAATAATGATTAGATTTTCATAACGAGAAAAAGAGCTTAGCAGTTTTAATAGCATAAGAAATGTTAGAAAGAGGCAGGTTGGTCAACTATTTGACGGTGAAATTATGTACTTATGAAATGTATTTATGGTATTCCCCATAACATTTTTATTCTTCAGCTCCTTTGATGACCCTATTTCTTCCTCCCCCAAAAAAGAACTGGTGTTCGTATTTGATTTAAGATGAATTTTTTCTGTATCTTACAAAGACTTATTTTAAAGCTAAATATGTATAGAAAACATTGTATATTTTCTCTTATAGTCTACTCTATTCATCAAAATTAACTGTAAATATTAAACAGGATGTTAGTATAATGTGTTGTTTTGTACCTAATTTTTGTTCCTCAAGACACTTTGTGTCTTTACTAAAATTATGAGATATGAAATTATTTGTTGCAGCGTACTTTCAAGCAATACAATCGGAATAACTCAAATCCTTCACCAAAATTAAAGAAAATTGGTTCAAAATTTATATTTCCCATAGTAAAAACCCTTTTCGTATAAATGCAAGGACAAAGATAATTTTTTTTTTTGCCTGTGAAAGTGAAAACGGCCGATTTTATAGGCTAATTCACATTGTGAAATATCAAACAGTTCGTGGTAACGACCTGTAAATAAGGAGCGACCCGGCTCAATAGTAACCGAAACTCTAAAAAATGGAATTTTGATACCAATAGTTATATCAAAAGAATTGTATTTTAATGCTGATTTTAAATATATAAGTTTCATCAAGATTAGTCTTACACATCAAAAGTTACGAGCCTGAGAAAATTTGCCTCAGTTTAGAAAATAGGGGAAAACACCTCCTAAAAGTCATACAATTTTAACGAAAATCACACCATCAGATTCAACGTATCAGAAAACCCAATTTAGAAGTTTCAAGCTCCTATCTACAAAAATTTAACTACTTTATTATCTACTATTAACTACTATTAGTAGTTATTTATCTTAACTACTAATTATCTACAAAAATTGCATTTTAATGCTGATTTTAAATATATAGGTTTCATCAAGATTAGTCTTACACATCAAAAGTTACGAGCCTGAGAAAATTTGCCTCATTTTAGAAAATAGGGGAAAACACCCCCTAAAAGTCATACAATTTTAACGAAAATCACACCATCAGATTCAACGTATCAGAGAACCCAATTTAGAAGTTTCAAGCTCATATCTACACAAATTTGGAATTTCGTATTTTTTGCCAGAAGACAGCTCATGGAGGCGTGTTTATTTGTTTTTTTGTTGTCTTTTTCCCGGGGTGATTGTATCGACTCAGTTGTTCTAGAATGTTGCAAGAGGGCTCATTCTAACGATAATGAAAAGTTCTAGTGCCCTTTTTAAGTGACCAAAAATATTGGAGGGCACCTAGGCCTCCTCCCATGCTAATTATTTTCCCAAAGTCACCGGATCAAAATTCTGAGATAACCATTTTATTCATCTTAGTCGAAAAACCTAATAACTATGTCTTTGGGGACGACTTACTCCCCCACAGTCCCCGTGGGAGGAGCTACAAATTACAAACGTTAACCTCCGCTTACATATAGTAATGGTTATTGGTAAGTTTGGTTTGGGGGGGGAGAAGTTGAGGGGGATTACGTGGAAGGATCTTTCCATGGAGGAATTTGTCATGGGGCAAGATAATTTCATTGAAGGAGGTTCAGGATTTTCTAGCATTATTTAAAAAAACAATGAAAAAATAAATATGAAGAGTTTTTTTCAACTGAAAGTAAGGAGCAGTATTAAAACTTAAAACGAACCGAAATTATTACGCATATGAGGAGTTCACCTCCTCGTAATACCGACCTTTGTGATTCAGGGGTCATTCTTAAGGAATTGGGACAAAATTTAAGCTTTAGTGTAAAGAGCGAGGTATTGACGAGGGGGTGAGCCCCCTCATATACGCAATAAAAACCTACGAATATAGAAGTTCGTTCCGTAAGTTAATTCGTCAGTTTATTTATTTACGTATATTTTTTTACTAATTAAAGCGTTTGTAAAAAATTAAAAGTTCTAGTTACCTTTTTAAGTAATCAAAAAATTGGAGGGAAACTAGGCCTCCTCCCTCGCTCTTTTTTTCTCAAAATCTTCTGATTAAAACTATGAGAAAGCCATTTAGCCAAAAGAAAAAATTAATATGCAACTTTCGTTTTAATTATCTATGTGTGGAGAGCCAAGATCAAAACATGGATTAATTCAAAAACGTCCTAAAATTAAATAAAAAAAAAAGTTTTTAACTGAAAGTAAGGAGCGACATTAAAACTTAAAACGAACAGAAATTACTCTGTATATGAAAGGGGCTTTTCCTCTTCAATACCCCGCTCCTTACGCTAAAGTTTTTTACTGTTTTAAAAAGTAGAGTTAAAAGAAAGAGTCAAACTTCAGCGTAAAGAGCGTGGCATTGAGAAGGAAAAGCCCATTGCATATACGAAGTAATTTCTGTTCGTTTTAAGTTTTAATGTCGCTCTTTACTTTCAGTTTAAAAAAAAAACTTGTTTTCTTTTTATTTAATTAGTACAGGGACGGGATTCAGGTGATGATCAGCGGAGCTAAGCCTCACATATAAAAATAATAACTTCAAGAAAGGGGAAAGTCTCTTTAAAATAAGGTTGCGCTCATTTCTCCGGTAAAAATAAATATTTAGTATTTAACCCAGTATCACCTTTTTTTAAAGCATGACTTGTCATTTCCCAGCATTTATGGTTCACCAAAATAAAGAATAGAAGGAAAATGTTTGCAGATCAAAAGAAGGAATAAAAACAAACTACGAATCAGCAAGGACATAGGCATAGCAAGGACGAGTACATAGGTTTTGTGAGCCCACCTTCCCCCGAAACACCAAAAGCATGTAAAATTACAACCTTTTGCAATATCCCGAAGAACTGAAGCTCATGTAGCTATTTTTCTACGGTTGCCCCTTGGAAATATTCTGTGGCGTCCCCCTCCCAGGATTTTTTTTTTTTTTCATGAAGCAGTAGAACCAACGACATCACTATCTCGAGATGAACACACATTGAATTGTTTCGTCAAAGAATCTCTTGGTACGAGGGGCCCTACGGGAAATTTTAGAGAGGTGGGCTAACAGTGTCCCAGAGGGATCAGTTTGAAAAAATTCACAGGAAAGATTAAATTTTGTATTTTCTAATATTGTTAAATACGGTGCTGCCAATCCCTTCGAACCTCATATAAGCTTGGATGTCGTTTGAACTCTTCTGGAAATAAAGTTTAATTCAACATACTGCAAACTTTTCAAAGAAAACTCTATTTTCCCTTGAAGGAAATTATCAAACAGTTCATGGTAAATAATTGTAGTAAGGAGGGACCTGGCTCAATAGTAACTGAAACTCTTAAAAAATGGAATTTGGATACCAATAGATACATTAAAAGAATTGGATTTTAATACTGATTTTAAACATATAAGTTTCATCAAGTTTAGTCATACCCATCAAAAGAGACGAGCCGGAGAAAATTTACTTTATTTTCGTAAAAGGGGGGAAATACCCCCTTAAAGTCATAGAATCTTGATGAAAATCACACCATTAGATTCAGTGTATCAGAGACTCTACTGTAGAGGTTTCAAGCTCCTATCTGCAAAAATTTGGAATTTTGTGCCAGAAGAAAGATCGCGGATGCATGTTTTTTTTTCTCCAGGGGTGATCGTATCGACCCAGTGATCCTAGAATGTCACGAGAGGGCTCATTCTAACGGAAGTTAAAACTTTTAGTGCCCTTTTTAAGCGGCCAAAGAAATTGGAGGGCAACTAGGCCCTCTCCCACGCTCTTTTTCCCAAAGTCATCGATTCAAAATTTTTAGATAGCCATTTTGTTCAGCATAGTCGAACAATCTAATAACTATGTCTTTGAGGACGACTTAATCCCCCCGGTCCCCGGGGGACGGGTTCCAGGCTCTGAATTTTCCCCATTGTTTACATATAGTAATGGTGATTGCGAAGCACACAGATGTTTTCAGGGGGAATTTTTCTACTGATGGGGGGATTGTGGGGAGGGGTTTACATGGAAGGATCTTTCCATTGAGGAATTTATCATGGAGGAAGAGAGTTTCCATGAAGGGGGCGCTGGATTTTTCAGCATTATTTAAAAGCAATGAGAAATTAAATAAAAAAAACAAGTTTTTCAACTGAAAGTAAAAAGCAACATCAAAAATTAAAACGAACAAAATTATTACATATAGGAGGGGGTTTGTCCCCTCGTCATTATCTCGCTCTTTAAGCTAAAGTATTTCTAGTGATTTCAAAAGAGCTATTTATTCTATTTCAACGGCCTTTGTGATTCAGGTGTCATTCTTAAAGAATTTGAACAAAATTCGAACTTTCGTGTAAAGAGCGAGGTAAGGAGGAGGGGGTGAGCCCCCACATATACGCAATAAAAATATACGAATATAGAAGTTCGTTACGTAGGTAAATTCGTAAGCTTCGCATATTTATTACTAATAAAAACATTCATAAATAAATTTAAAGTTCTCGTGGCCTTTTTAAGTAATTAAATAAAAAAAACAAGTTTTTTTAACGGAAAGCAAAGAGCGACATTAAAACTTAAAACGAACAGAAATTACTTCGTATATGAAAGGAGATGCTTCCTCAGCAACTCTTTCTCTTAACTCTACTTTTTAAAACAATAAAAAAAACTTTAGCGTAAAGAGCGGGGTGTTGATGAGGAAGCATCTCCTTTCATATACGAAGTCATTCCTGTTCGTTTAAGTTTTAATGGCGCTCCTTACTTTCCGTTAAAAAAAACTTGTTTTTTTATTTAATTTCTGAACGTTTTTGAATCAATGCATGTTTTGATTTTGGCTCCCGCAGATGAATAATTAAAACGAAATTTGTATGTTTATTTTTTTTGCTAAATGGCTTTCTCATAGTTTTGATCAAATGATTTTGAGAAAAAAGGAGCGGGGGAGGAGGCCCAATCGCCCTCCGATTTTTGGTTACTTAAAAGGGCAACTAGAACTTTTAATTTGTTTACGAATGTTTTTATTAGTAAAAGATATACGTAACTTACAAATTAGCTTACGTAGCGAGCTTCTGTATTCTCATGTTTTTATTACGTACTAGCTGTTAGGGTGGCGCTTCGCGCCACCCCAACACCTAGTTGGTGGGGGCGCTTCGCGCCCCCCCCCAAGCCCCCCCGCGCGCGTAAGTCGTTACGCACCATTGTAGTTGTGTCCCTATGTCCCACCTGTGAATATAGATATATATAGATATATATATATTGTGAATATAGATATATATATATATATATACTAGCTGTTGGGGTGGCGCTTCGCGCCACCCCCAAGCCCCCCCGCGCGCGTTAGTCGTTACGCGCCATATTAGTTACGCGCCATTGTAGTTGTGTCCCTATGTCCCACCTGTGAATATAGATATATATATATATATATATATATATATATATATATATATATATATATATATATATATATATATATATATATATATATATATATATATATATATATGTTTTTAACTACGTAAAACTTGCGAATATACAACATTCTTTGCTGTCCCATTGTCTGTGCATATAAATAGATTGTCAGGTTTACCGACTCTTGAACATGCAACATATAATGGTCCATGGGAAAACAATCCGTATTCAGATCTATACCTCATGATTCTAATGATTGCCCTTGAGCTTTGTTGATGGTGATTGGTAATCGACCATTCCCTGAGTCGCCATCGTCATATATCCATCGTCATTTATATATCCCCCTGTGCACCCCGGCTTCCCCTTTGTAGTTATGTCCCTGTGTCCCGGTCGTCATTTATATTCCCTATGTCCCGGTCGTCATTTGTGTCCCGGTGCTCCAGTCTGTGATTTCTCTTTGAGTGTCCCGGGCGTCATTTATATTCCTTGTGTCCCGGTGTCCCGGTCGTCATTTATATCCCCCTGTGCCCCCCGGCGTCCCCATTGTAGTTGTGTCCCTGTGTCCCGGTCGTCATTTATATTCCCTGTGTCCCGGTCGTCATTTGTATCCCGGTGTCCCGGTCTGTATATACATTCGTTTTTTAGTTTTGTTTTTCTCCTTTATTTTTTTCCTTTTTTCTTTTTTTTCTTTTTTAGTTTATTTAGATTTTTAGATTTTTTAGTTTTTTTATTAGTTTTTAGTTTTTTTGTAGTTTTTACCATTTTTTTAGTTTTTTTAGGTTTTTTTTTACTTATGTCCTGGTCGTCATTTATACTCCCTGTGTCCCGGTCGTCATTTGCGTCTCGGTGCTTTGTTGATTGCTAATTTATATTATATTTATTTTTATATTTTTTATATTTATTAATATTTTTTAGTTTTCTTTTTCTCTTATTTTTCAGTTTTTTCCTTTTTTTTAGTTTTTTCTTTTTTAGTTTTTAGTTTTTTTTTGTTTTTTACCTTTTTTTAGTTTTTTTAGTTTTTTTAGTTTTTTAGCTTTTTTAGTTTTTTATTAGTTTTAGTTTTTTTTAGTTTTTGCCTTTTTTTAGTTTTTTCAGTTTTTTTTTAGTTTTTAGTTTTTTACCTTTTTTTAGTTTTTTTTTAGTTTTTTAGCTTTTTTAGTTTTTTTTCTTTTTAGTTTTTTTTTGTAGTTTTTACCTTTTTTAGTTTTTTTTCTTCTTTTGTATTAGTGTGAAATAATTCAGACGTCATATGCGGACAAACACGACGTCACTCGACAGACAGACAGACAGACATAACCCACAAACAACTTATTTTTATATATATTTATTCATATTTTTTTAGTTTTCTTTTTCTCTTTTATTTTTCAGTTTTTTCCTTTTTTTTAGTTTTTTTCTTTTTTAGTTTTTAGTTTTTTTTAGTTTTTTACCTTTTTTTAGTTTTTTTTAGTTTTTTTTAGTTTTTTAGCTTTTTTAGTTTTTTTATTAGTTTTTATTTTTTTTGTAGTTTTTGCCTTTTTTTATTTTTTTTCAGTTTTTTTTTAGTTATTAGATTTTTACCTTTTTTTAGTTTTTTTTAGTTTTTTAGCTTTTTTAGTTTTTTTTTCTTTTTAGTTTTTTTTTGTAGTTTTTACCTTTTTTAGTTTTTTTCTTCTTTTGTATTAGTGTGAAATAATTCAGACGTCATATGCGGACAAACATGACGTCACCTGATCCACAGATCCACACACAGACAACTTATTTTTATATATATACTAGCTGTTGGGGTGGCGCTTCGCGCCACCCCAACACCTAGTTGGTGGGGGCGCTTCGCGCCCCCCCAAGCCCCCCCGCGCGCGTAAGTCGTTACGCGCCATAATAGTTACGCGCCATTGTAGTTGTGTCCCTATGTCCCACCTGTGAATATAGATATATATATATATATATATGGTTTTAACTACGTAAAACTTGCGAATATACAACATTCTTTGCTGTCCCATTGTCTTTGCATATAAATAGATTGTCAGGTTTACCGACTCTTGAACATGCAACATATAATGGTCCATGGGAAAACAATCTGTATTCAGATCTATACCTCATGATTCTAATGATTGCCCTTGAGCTTTGTTGATGGTGATTGCTAATCGACCATTCCCTGTCCCGGTGTCCCGGTCGTCATTTACATCCCCCTGTTTCCCCCGGTGTCCCCGTTGTAGTTGTGTCCCTGTGTCCCGGTCGTCATTTATATTCCCTGTGTCCCGGGTCCCGGTCATCATTTGTATCCCGGTGTCCCGGTCTGTGTATACATTCGTTTTTTAGTTTTGTTTTTCTCCTTTATTTTTTTCCTTTTTTTTTCTTTTTTAGCTTATTTAGATTTTTAGATTTTTTAGTTTTTTTTATTAGTTTTTAGTTTTTATTTCTTTTTAGTTTTTTTGTCCCGGTCGTCATTTATATCCCCCTGTTTCCCCGTTGTAGTTGTGTCCCTGTGTCCCGGTCGTTATTTATATTCCCTGTGTCCCGGTCGTCATTTGTATCCCGGTGTACCGGTCTGTATATACATTCGTTTTTTAGTTTTGTTTTTCTCCTTTATTTTTTTCCTTTTTTTTTCTTTTTTAGTTTATTTAGATTTTTAGATTTTTTAGTTTTTTTATTAGTTTTTAGTTTTTTTTTCTTTTTAGTTTTTTTGTAGTTTTTACCTTCGTTTTAGTTTTGTTAATTTTTTTTTTTTATTTTAGTTTTTTTATTAGTTTTTAGTTTTTTTTTCTTCCTTTTTCCTTTTTATTCCTTTTGTCCTGGTCGCTTTCTCTTTGAGTGTCGTCATTTATTTTTTTCTTTTTTAGTTCTTTTAGTTTTTACCTTTTTTAGTTTTTTTTTTTAGTTTTTAGTTTTTTTAGTTTTTTACCTTTTTTTAGTTTTTTTAGTTTTTTTAGTTTTTTAGCTTTTTTATTTTTTTTATTAGTTTTTAGTTTTTTTGTAGTTTTTGCCTTTTTTTTTAGTTTTTTTAGTTTTTTAGCTTTTTTATTAGTTTTTAGTTTTTTTTGTAGTTTTTGCCTTTTTTTAGTTTTTTTTAGTTTTTTAGCTTTTTTATTTTTTTTTATTAGTTTTTAGTTTTTTTTGTAGTTTTTGCCTTTTTTTAGTTTTTTCAGTTTTGACGTCACCTGATCCAGTTTTTTCAGGTGACGTCACCTGATCCACGATCCACAGATCCACAGACAACTTATTTTTATATATATAGATAGTTTTTTTTTTTTACTTATGTCCTGGTCGTCATTTATACTCCCTGTGTCCCGGTGCTTTGTTGATTGCTAATCGAACATTCCTTTTGTCCTGGTCGCTTTCTCTTTGAGTGTCGTCATTTATTAGTTTTTTCCTTTTTTTCTTTTTAGTTTTTTATTGGTTTTTACCTTTATTTTAGCTTATTTTTCAGTTTTTTCCTTTTTTTAGTTTTTTTTATTTTTTATTTTTTTTAGTTTTTTACCTTTTTTTAGTTTTTTTAGTTTTTTTAGTTTTTTAGCTTTTTTACTTTTTTTATTAGTTTTTAGTTTTTTTTTGTAGTTTTTGCCTTTTTTTAGTTTTTTCAGTTTTTTTTTTTAGTTTTTTATTGGTTTTTACCTTTATAGTTTTTTTAGTTTTTTAGCTTTTTTATTTTTTTTATTAGTTTTTAGTTTTTTTTGTAGTTTTTGCCTTTTTTTAGTTTTTTCAGTTTTGACGTCACCTGATCCAGTTTTTTCAGGTGACGTCACCTGACACATCCATCCATCCATCCACAGACAACTTATTTTTATATATATAGATAGATATATATCTATCTTCTATCTATATAAAAATAAGTTGTCTGTCTGTGGATGGATCAGGTGACGTCACCTGAAAAAACTGGATCAGGTGACGTCAAAACTGAAAAAACTAAAAACAGGCAAAAACTACAAAAAAAACTAAAAACTAATAAAAAAAATAAAAAAGCTAAAAAACTAAAAAAACTAAAAAAAGGCAAAAACTACAAAAAAAACTAAAAACTAATAAAAAAGCTAAAAAACTAAAAAAACTAAAAAAAAGGCAAAAACTACAAAAAAAACTAAAAACTAATAAAAAAAAATAAAAAAGCTAAAAAACTAAAAAAACTAAAAAAACTAAAAAAAAGGTAAAAAACGAAAAAAACTAAAAACTAAAAAAAAGGAAAAAACTGAAAAATAAGCTAAAATAAAGGTAAAAACCAATAAAAAACTAAAAAAAAAACTGAAAAAACTAAAAAAAGGCAAAAACTACAAAAAAAAACTAAAAACTAATAAAAAAAGTAAAAAAGCTAAAAAACTAAAAAAACTAAAAAAACTAAAAAAAGGTAAAAAACTAAAAAAAATAAAAAATAAAAAAAAAAATAAAAAAAGGAAAAAACTGAAAAATAAGCTAAAATAAAGGTAAAAACCAATAAAAAACTAAAAAGAAAAAAAGGAAAAAACTAAAAAAAATTTTCATCTAAAAAACTAAAAAAAACTAAAAAAGGTAAAAACTAAAAGAACTAAAAAAGAAAAAAATAAATGACGAAACTCAAAGAGAAAGCGACCAGGACAAAAGGAATGTTCGATTAGCAATCAACAAAGCACCGGGACACAGGGAGTATAAATGACGACCAGGACATAAGTAAAAAAAAAAACTATCTATATATATAAAAATAAGTTGTCTGTGGATCTGTGGATCGTGGATCAGGTGACGTCACCTGAAAAAACTGGATCAGGTGACGTCAAAACTGAAAAAACTAAAAAAAGGCAAAAACTACAAAAAAACTAAAAACTAATAAAAAAAATAAAAAAGCTAAAAAACTAAAAAAAATAAAAAAAGGCAAAAACTACAATAAACTAAAAAAGAAAAAAAAAGGAAAAAAATAAAGGAGAAAAACAAAACTAAAAAACGAATGTATATACAGACCGGTACACCGGGATACAAATGACGACCGGGACACAGGGAATATAAATGACGACCGGGACACAGGGACACAACTACAACGGGGACACCGGGGGAAACAGGGGGATGTAAATGACGACCGGGACACCGGGACAGGGAATGGTCGATTAGCAATCACCATCAACAAAGCTCAAGGGCAATCATTAGAATCATGAGGTATAGATCTGAATACAGATTGTTTTCCCATGGACCATTATATGTTGCATGTTCAAGAGTCGGTAAACCTGACAATCTATTTATATGCAAAGACAATGGGACAGCAAAGAATGTTGTATATTCGCAAGTTTTACGTAGTTAAAACCATATATATATATATATATATATATATATATATATATATATATATATATATATATATATATATATATATATATATATATATATATATATATATATATATCTATCTATATTCACAGGTGGGACATAGGGACACGACTACAATGGCGCGTAACTATTATGGCGCGTAACGACTTACGCGCGCGGGGGGGGCTTGGGGGGGCGCGAAGCGCCCCCACCAACTAGGTGTTGGGGTGGCGCGAAGTGCCACCCCAACAGCTAGTATATATATATATATATATATATATATATATATATATATGTTTTTAACTACGTAAAACTTGCGAATATACAACATTCTTTGCTGTCCCATTGTCTGTGCATATAAATATATTGTCAGGTTTACCGACTCTTGAACATGCAACATATAATGGTCAATGGGAAAACAATCCGTATTCAGATCTATACCTCATGATTCTAATGATTGCCCTTGAGCTTTGTTGATGGTGATTGCTAATCGACCATTCCCTGAGTCGCCATCGTCATTTATATATCCCCCTGTGCACCCCGGCGTCCCCTTTGTAGTTATGTCCGTGTGTCCCGGTCATCATTTATATTCCCTGTGTCCCTGTCGTCATTTGTGTCCCGGTGTCCCAGTCTCTGATTTCTCTTTGAGTGTCCCGGGCGTCATTTATATTCCTTGTGTCCCGGTGTCCCGGTTTTTATTCTTAATTTTTTTTTATTAGTTTTTAGTTTTTTTTGTAGTTTTTGCCTTTTTTAGTTTTTTCAGTTTTTTTTTTTTAGTTTTTAGATTTTTACCTTTTTTAGCCTAACCAGGATTTGAACCTGGGACCTTCATTCTCTGTTCTGACACCCTCTCTCACCGATTGACTACTCCAGCATGTTCATTTTGGTGTTTTAAATGGTATATTATTAACCAAATTAATGTGTTTTACAATATACTAAGCATCGTCATAACAAAAATGACGACAACTAATTTCATGACGTCAGTCAACACAGAAATTAAGTTCTGAAATTAAGTCATGAAATTAGTTGCCGTCATTTTTGCTTTGACGGTGACGTCATTCAAGTTGTATAAGACATATGTTCACGTAGAAATCTATTAATGTTTAAGTTTACAATGACTGATGAAGATGCTCAAAGAGTCTATGCCAAAAAACTTGCTGCTGATAGAGAAAGTCAGAAAAGAAAGCGTGCCGAGGAACTATCAGCAGCAAGTTTTTTGGCATAGACTCTTTGAGCATCTTCATCAGTCATTGTAAACTTAAACATTAATAGATTTCTACGTGAACATATGTCTTATATAACTTGAATGACGTCACCGTCAAAGCAAAAATGATGACAACTAATTTCATGACGTCAGCCGACACAGAAACATGACGTCACCTGACAACTAATTTCATGACGTCAGCCGACACAGAAACATGACGTCACCTGATCCACAGATCCACAGACAGACAACTCATTTTTATATATAAAGGTGCTTTTTCATTAGTGATAACACAAGAAATAGAGCAATAGAAACTTATCAAATTACTGCATCTCAATTTTTAAACGTTCCATTGTAAGTTTCACTAGACCAAAGTTGGGACAGATTTTTATGAGTATTTTTAATTGGGTTGCCAGGGATGGATCGCCTAAGTTTAGTCCATCAGCTGTCTGTGGGAACCTGTCAGGGATGTAACCAAAAAGTCAAAAGTTCTTAGATTTGCTTGAAATTTTGTAAACAGGTACCTATACTCAAGGAGAATCTACACATGAAATTTTAAAGCACAGATTTTGATAATCTTGACTAAGTAGTCTCCAAAACTTCATATTTCGGGGAATCCCCGACTTATGACAGTTCGAACCCTCTACCTCGACCAGTAAAAGCCAGCTGCCTAATATTTGTCGGGTTGATTGATTTTGGTTGTATGCCCATCAAATTTCAAGCTGATCTATTCAAGCGGAAAATCTCGATAGGCCCCCGCAGCCCCACTGGGTATTGGACAAAAACATTGATACAGCTTTTTGAGTGTGATAGTATTGTCCTAGGGGAAAGAACACGAAAATGTAAAAATTGTTGCTTCGAGCAGGGGTTCCATTAATACGTTTTAGTATCAACATCAATCTGGTACTCGTGGTCAGTCTTAGGAAAAAACAGTATTCTAAAGAGTTACTGATAGACAGTTTCTTCTGAAGCCAAGAAATATAAAGAAATATAAGTAAAATGGAAAATAAAAATATGAAGTATATTTTTCGAATATGAAGAAGGAAACCCTCAGGTTTTGACAGTCTCCTTAGAAAAAACTGTGGCTTCTGCCTTACCCGCAATAGTATACTGGCTGCTTATAGGTTTGGAAACTTAGGTTATAGGCTTAATAATAAACCCTGTAAGGGCTATACGCGGGATTGTTTGTTTGGGGGGACAAATTCAAAAGGAAAGAAATATATGTGCGGATCAAATGGAAACCATAAGAAACCAAAGGGGCGTAAGAAACCAAACATAAAACCAAAACCAAGCTTAAGAAAACCTAACCATAAGAAACCATAAGAAACCAAGTTCTGAGACATGGCAAGCTGGCAGTAATTTATTTCGGAGAGGGGGGTAGAAATTTCAAAATGGGTAAATTATAGGAAAATGCAAGAAATCAGATGCCTTCTTTCAGACCTCTATCCCCCTAAGAAAAGAGCAATATGAAAGGTTCTCTGGCATTTTTTGTGGAAGTCACTGAGCGGGATTCAAGAGTGCGCCCCCTGCGTAAGCTGCTACGCCCAGTTCCTACTTTACTTAAGATTTCTGCCTCCTTGCTTCTGCCTTTATTTAAGATTTAGTGACAAGCCTGCAGCTGCAAGCTGCACTGAAAAGACATTATACTCACACTCATATCACTGTATTCATTACTTTCAGTTCTATCCATTCAGAGGGGCGGGTAAATGTGGTCCTCCAGTCTCATTTGCGTACCCTCCCCCTCCCGTATCGCTATTTTGGCAACCTGTCTCAAATTTGGACCACTGTCTGAAATTCTAGACAATCTGTCAAAAATTTCACCCTCACAGGGATCAGTTTTAGGGCCTCTGCTATTTTTCATTTATGTAAATGATCTTTTTTATGCAGTAATAAAGCAGAAGCTTATTAATTGCTGTTGACTTTGTCATCCTAAGCCTTCCCTTGCCCATAGTGGCAACTATAGTTAGCCTTCTTCTAATGTCCTTGTTCGTTTTGCCGATGACTGCACGTTTGGCACTTAAGGAAATTGCGAATCAGAGCTTTGATTAAATTTGGAAGATTTGTTTGAGAGAGTAATTTTATGGCTTGATGCTAATTATCTTACCTAAATTTTTCTAAGTCCAGTTTTTTTTTTCACGTGTTTCTCAGGTTTATCCCCAGTTATCTGAAATTCACCAGCCAAATGGGATAATTCATAGATCTAAAGATCGATATGTTCGTTTTTTGGGCATTCTTGTCGATAAAACCTGTCTTTCAAGCGTACTTTGATTTTATTAAAATGAAGACATGCAGAAGTCACGGTATTTTAAGGATTAAATTTAAAAAAACTAGTTTTTTTTAACTGAAAGTAAGGAGCGACATTAAAACTTAAAACGAACAGAAATTACTCCGTGTATGAAAGGGGCTGTTTCCTTCTAAACGCCCCGCTCTTTACGCTAAAGTTTGACTCTTTCTCTCAATTCTACTTTATTAAACAGTAGAAAAAACTTTAGCGCAAAGAGCGGGGCGTTGAAAAGCGAACAGTCCCTTTCATATACGAGTAATTTCTGTTCGTTTTAAGTTTTCCTGTCGCTCCTTACTTTCAGTTAAAAAAACTAGTCTTTTTATTATTTTTGAACGTTTTTGAATTAATGCATGTTTGATTTTGGCTTTTCGCATATAAATTATTAAAATGAAGTTTGCGTATTAATTTTGGCTAAATGGCTTTCTCTTAGTTTTGACCAGACGATTTTGAGAAATAAGGGGTGGGATAGGAGGCCTAGTTGCCCTCCAATTTTTTGGTTACTTAAAAAGGCGACTAGAACTTTTAATTTTTAACGAATGTTTTTATCAGTAAAAAATATACGTAGTTTAAGAATTATCTTACGTAACAAACTTCTATATTATTATATTTTTATTATGTAGATGAGGGGGATTGTCCCCTCGTTAATACCTCGCTCTTTACACTAAAGCTTAAGTTTTGTCCCAATTTTTTAAGAATGACCCCTGAATCAGAAAGGCCGTAGAATGAATGGTTGAAATTACTAAAAATACCTTAGCATAAAGAGCGAGGTATTTATGAGAAGAAGAACCAAACCCCTCATATCCGTAATAACCTCTGTTCGTTTTAGGTTTTAATGCTACTCCTTACTTTCAATTGAAAAAAAAAGTTTTTCATATTTATTTTTTAATTATTTATTTTTTATAGTAATGCTAGAAACTCCTGCACCCTTTTCATTGAATTTCTCTTCCCTCATAACATATTCCTCCAAGGGAAAATCCTCCCATATAGCCCCTCCCCCCAAACCAAAAAATCCCCCTGAAAATGTCTGTACACTTCCCAATAACCATTACTGTATGTAAACACTGGTCAAAGTTTGTAACTTGCAGCCCCTTCCATGGGGACTGTGGGAGAGTAAGTCATCCCCAAAGACATAGTTATTATGGTTTTCGACTATGTTGAACAAAATGGATATATCAAAATTTTGATCCGTTGACTTTGGTAAAAAATGAGCGTGGGAGGGGGTCTAGATGCCCTCCAATTTTTTGGTCACTTAAAAAGGGCACTAGAACTTTTCATTTCCGTTAGAATGAGCCCTCTTGCGACATTCTAGGACCACTTGGTCGATATGATGACCCCTGGGAAGAAAAAACAAACAATAAACACGCAGCTGTGATCGGTCTTCTGGCAAAAAATACGAATATCCACATTTTTGTAGATAGGAGCTTGAAATTTTTGCAAAAGGGTTCTTTGATACGCTAAATGCGATGGTGTGATTTTCTTTAAGATTCTGTGACTTTGGAGGGGGGGGGGTGTTTCCCCCTATTTTCCAAAATAAGGCAAATTTTCTCAAGCTCGTAACTTTTGATGACAAAGACTAAATTTGATGAAACTTATATATTTAATATCAGCATGAAAATCCGATTCTTTTGATGTATCTTTCAGTATCAAAATTAAGTTTTTTAGAGTTTCGTTTACTATTGAGTCGGGTCGTTACCACGAACTGGTTGAAACTTAAACATACTTTTCCTAGATCAATTTTGAAAATTCTTTTTTATTGTTTGATCCAATCTTACGTTTCTTACTGTCCAATAGTATGTATGTCAACCTGTCCTTCACTATTAAAACTACTTTCTAAGGTTTACAATAAAGCCAGAAACCTCATTCAGGAAACTAATCATTCAGGAGTTATCCTGTTACTTGATCTCGAGTCACTGTATATTCTTTCGTGTGCATGTTTTACTTTTTTCAGCTTCATACTGACCTCCCCCGGCCCCTAAGTGTTCAGACATCTTTTACTTATGATCAGAATTATTAGAATCTTCACAACACAAAGAATCATATTCAAGTTCCTTTTACTCCTTGTGTAAGGTCAGATTTTAATCCTTTAATGGCGAGTCATATTGTTGCCTGAACCAGCTCGAAGATGCCACTCTTTCAGTTTGTTAAAAAAGAATGTAAAAAATTCTTTGGCTTCTTAGAAGTTATTTTTATCTATTTATTTTTTTTTCTTATTTTTTTTTTGTTGTATTGGATTGGATTTAATATAATTAATTAACTCAGTCTATTCAATCTATTTAGTTTTATTTTCTATGGTTTTTATTTTATTTATAGTTTCTTTTCTTCTCTTTTTTGCTCTTCTCTCTGTGAGTAAGTGACTATTTATTTTTGTTTTGTTTTTTCTTCTCTGAATAAGTGACTCGTTTGTCTCCCTTCTTTACAGGCCAATGAGCCTTTGAGGGAATAGTAAAATGTAATATTATATATTTAATTCACGATGAATAAATTTTATCTTACCAGGGAAGAACCATTTGATCAGTTGAGACTGAAGTCGTGCGATCCCTTTCATCCAATCAAAGACTATTTCACGATCCATCTGCTTTGAATTTAGGACTTCTGATACAGTTTCCAATACCCACAATACATGGCCATGCTCATTGACAGTGTACATGCATAATGGGCTAAAATAGTGAAGCTGGGGAGGGGGTACGTTTGTAAAACGGCCGTGTTGCATGTGAATCATGTTTGTACCCTAATTCACCGAGTCAGAATTATGATATTATTCAGACTTTCTCTTTGAATACTATTACTAATAGCTCACTGTAGTACCAAGCCGCCTGAGGCCAACACAGCTGCGTTCCTCCTGAATCCCAACCACAGGAAGTTACAATTTCTTTTAAATTCATAATCATAACCTCCGTCCCACTTCATTCGGGAACGATCTACTTTTCGTTTGGCCCTAGATGGATGGCAGAAAAGGACAATCCTTGGCAATCTGTCATAGTTCATCCACAAAATGTATCCTAGACATGTTTACCTTACTCTCATTATAACCAAGAAAGCGGTTTCCCTTTTCAACAATTACATAAAAAAAACTAGTTTTTTTTTAACTGAAAGTAAGGAGCGACATTAAAACTTAAAACGAACAGAAATTACTCCGTATATGAAATCGATTGTCCCCTCCGCAATCCCTCGCTCTTTACGCTAAAGCTTTTAATTGTTTTAAAAAGCAGAATTGTGGCAAAGAGTCAAACTTTAGCGTAAAGAGCGAGGGATTGTGGAGGGGACAATCCATTTCATATACGAGTAATTTCTGTTCGTTTTAAGTTTTAATGTCGCTCCTTACTTTCAGTTAAAAAAACTAGTTTTTTTTTAATGTAATTTCTGAACGTTTTGAATTAATGCATGTTTGATTTTGAATCTCCATACGTAAATTATTCAAATGAAATTTGCATATTAATTCCTTTTTTGGCTAAATTCCCAAAGACATAGTTATTAAGGTTTTTGACTATGCGGAACAAAATGGCTATCTCAAAATTTTGATCTGTCGACATTGGAGAAAAAATGAGCGTGGGAGGGGGCCTAGGTGCCCTCCAATTTTTTTGGTCACTTAAAAAGGGCACTAGAACTTTTCATTTCCGTTAGAATGAGCCCTCTTGCGACATTCTAGGACCACTTGGTTGATACGATGACCCCTGGAAAAAAAAAACAAAAACAAACAAATAAACACGCACCCGTGATTTGTCTTCTGGCAAAAAATACGAAATTCAACATTTTTGTAGATAGGAGCTTGAAAATTTTGCTATAGGGTTCTGTGATACGCCGAATGCGATGGTGTGATTTTTGTTAAGATTCTGTGACTTTTAGGGGGTGTTTTTCCCTATTTTCTAAAATAAGGTAAATTTTTTCAGGCTCATAACTTTTGATGACAAATACTAAATTTGATGAAACTTATATATTTAAAATCAGCATAAAAATCTGATTCCGTTTTTTAGAGTTTCGTTTACTATAGAGCCGGGTCGCTCCTTACTACAGTTCGTTACCACGAACTGTTTGATTTCAACCAAATATAAATCTATTTTTCAATCTGAAACAATGTAAAGCAAACTTAAAATTCGGCTGATGAATTAGTAAAAATGCTGGTTTTGTTGAAGCATTAAAACGATAGAATGACAGAAAAATAGCTATAAACTTGAAGAGAAAACACAACCCTTGAGGAAAAAAACAAATCGTTGGATAAACTTTTAAGATAAAGGCAAATAGCATAAAGGACATTGCTCTATTCTACTGATTATTTTTTCTACTATCTCATATCCTGTTTGTTAATCTTAAAAAATAATTTACGTAGGCTGAAGTTCAATCATTATTGTAGAAAATATCCGGTTTACATTTATCTTTAAGTAAATTATCAATTACTTAAAAAAAGTCAAATCGTGAATATTTTTTTGCTGTTGAAATTTCTGCGAAGCGTAATCACAGATTTTTTTTTTTTGGATTTTCAGTGACTTTCCGAGGAAGCCTGTTTCGGCGAACTCATTTTGAGGTATCTTTCTTGAAATTGCCTAAGAATGACTTTCATTCTACTTTTTTTAATGTCTCCTTGTCTTTGTTTTAGAGCGTGTTAGAAGTTACTCAACGATCGCGATTAGAGTCGGAAGCAGGCGTCAATACTTCCCTCCTAAGACCTGGCTACCTTAGTGCAAATTTTACAAAAAGACAAGGTGTTTCGGGGGAGTCAGAACAATCCAATGGAAAGGAATTACTCTCTCAGCAGCTCCAAATTCATGAAAAAGATTTCAGGTAAGATCTATAGCATAAATTAATAATTTCCGACGCATGTGTTGTCGAGTAATACTATTGTTTTTTCGTTCTTTTTTCATTAATCTGCAGTATGTAGCTCAGTAACGGTAAGCGATGAAAATCAGAAACTTTCTCCAGTAGGCTATGGATCGTAAAATAGATAAGAAGTGTCGGCACTTATAGGTTATATAATAGACACTCGGGAAGTGAAGTTCGATTAATGCTAATGAAATGAAACAAAATATGATGAATATATAATAGTTTAGAAGCAAATTTGGGCTATATATTTGCACATTAGGGGGAGGGGGTAAAGCATAGCATATATTAAATGCGTAAACTAACCATTGCTGTATTTGATATATTATATGCTTTACCCCCAAAACCCTCCCCCCTAATGTGCAAATATATAGCCCAAACTTTTGATAAAGCTAATCAAATAAAACAAAATATGATGAAAATATAATACTATATAATAGTCAAAGCAAACTAGCCGGTTATTATACCATATGATCTTTGCCATCCAAATGATCGACAGTATAAAGAAGTTACTTGACGAGTTTCTTGTGACAAAATTTTATAGTGTCTATTATATAACCGATAAGTACCATAAAATCTCCCTGAAGCTTATGGGTATAAAGTTTGGAACCAGAACTTGACTGAAATAAGGGCAACTGTGATGTGCCTGATATATAGGGGGGGGGGGGTTATAAAATCTAGCAAGAGGTTACTAGAATTCGACCAAACTCGGCAGACTCTGAATTTGTACGGTGACGATTATTAAATGTTTAGTGCCTATCTTTTACTGTAACAGGAACTGCCACTGATCGGCATGACAGTGTAAGGCGTTTTGACAATAAGATCGTTTGAGTCTTTACCACCTCTTCGTGTTAAACTGAAAATGTGAATGAGAAGTTCCTATTTTTGGAGCTAGAGAACTGGAAGCAAAACAAACATCCGCAATGCTTGTAGCTTTTGATGACGGGTTCATTTGACTTATTCATCACATATTGCTATTCAAGTAAACATGCTCTGTGAGAATCCGTCAATTTATAAATGGCGGTATCTTCAGAGTTTTCTTCTGTGCCGTATTTGCCGTTGGTAAACAGCCAATTTTTTATAGGATTATTAGGTGTAGAATGTGGGTACGTTTCAGAAAATTATCGATTATCAAACAATCGGGGAAGCTTTATACGAACTCTTTATATATATATATATATATATATATATATATATATATATATATATATATATATATATATATATATATATATATATATATATATATATATTATATATATATATATATATATATATATATATATATATATATATATATATATATATATATATATATATATATATATATATATATATATATACTAGCTGTTGGGGTGGCGCTTCGCGCCCCCCCCAAGCCCCCCCGCGCGCGTAAGTCGTTACGCGCCATATTAGTTACGCGCCATTGTAGTTGTGTCCCTGTGTCCCACCTGTGAATAGAGATAGATATAAATATATGTTTTTAACTACGTAAAACATGCGAATATACATCATTCTTCGCTGTCCCATTGTCTGTGCATATAAATAGATTGCCAGGTTTACTGACTCTTGAACATGCAACATATAATTGTCCATGGGAAAAACAATCCGTATTCAGATCTATACCTCATTATTCTAGAGTGTCCCGGTCGTCATTTATATTCCCTGTGTCCCGGTGTCCTGGTCTTCATTTGTGTCCCGGTGTCCCGGTCTGTAATTTCTATTCGAACAATCCCTGTGTCCCGGTCGTCATTTATATATCCCGCCTGTGCCCCCGGCGTCCCCGTTGTAGTTGTGTCCCTGTGTCCCGGTCGTCATTTATATTCCCTGTGTCCCGGTCGTGATTTGTGTCCGGGTGTCCCAGTCTGTAATTTCTCTTTGAGGTTCCCGGTCGTCACTTATATTCCCTCTGTCTCGGTCGTCATTTGTGTCCCGGTCTGTAATTCCTCTTTGAGTGTTTTTTCTTTTTAGTTTTTTTTTTAGTTTTTTACCTTTTTTCTTTTTTCAGTTTTCTTTGTCTTCTTTATTTTTCAGCGTCACTATGAAGTACATATCGACGAACCTTTGTTTTTTTAACTTAAATCTGGTAGGCATTGATGACCTTATCCAAGTCAAAATCCCAAACCCAATCATCATCGCTATCATTTTCAGTTTTGATATGTTTTGACTCTCGCTGTCCAGGTGGATTTTCATCTAACTGCGCGGTTTTGCGTTCTTTAGCCGCAAGCCTGTTTTCTTGCTGTTCTTGTGATTCCTCGGAACGCTTTCTTTTCTTACTTTCTCTATCAGTAGCAAGTTTTTTGGCATAAACTCTTTGAGCAGCTTCCTCGGCTGTTGCCATTGTAGGTTCTTCAGTCATTTTACAATTAAACATTTTTCCGTGAACAAATGTCTTAAATACCGTTAATGACGTCACCGTCAAAGCAAAAATGACGACAACTAATTTCATGACGTCAGTCAACACAGAAACATGACGTCACCTGATCCACAGACAGACACACAGACAGACAACTTATTTTTATATATATATAGATATATATATATATATATATATATATATATATATATATATATATATATATATATATATATATATATATATATATATATATATATATATATATTTATATATACTAGCTGTTGGGGGCGCTTTGGACACAGATTTCGGGGGAGGGGGGGGGGGGTTCAAACCCTGAGCTCTACCTGGATACGGCCTTGGCAACACATTTGTCTTAAAAAGGCCTCATACTTCGAGACTTGTCCCTGAGTCTCAATTTGTTTTGATTCAGCATAAAAAATCTGACCCGTAAAATGCATATAGCTCGATCTTCATCATTTGTCCTCTTATCGTAAGGATAGGTAGATATCTGCGCCATTAGATTTTATTACTTAATATTTAACCGTCGATTGTATTATTCATTAGACACCGTCTTATCTTCAATGAGCTCCTTTTATTCATGTTAATTATCTGCTTCAGCATTGTATATAAATGCATATGGCGATAGAAGACTTCACATTAATTTATTGTCTATCAATGCAACCATTTATCGCTGTAGAAGTGTATTTGCGACTGCTGATTCTAAAAAAAAGACGCAAGTAAAGCATCCACACTTTAATACTTCTGGGAGCTGATTTTTCATACAGACAGGTACACAGGAAGGGGGAAGTAACGAATCCTGGAAGTATCGAAATTCGAAAGATTATTTCCTATTTCTGCTACTTTATCAAGGATATTCTACCACCAGACCCAAATACAAGTCTCGTGCACGTACTTTTTTCACCATTTAAGTAAGTTTTAATCTCTACAAAAACTCTTGGACTTTTAAGATCTTCTAATAAATATAATAGACTTTGATTGTGGTATTGCCCCTTACCCAATGAACAAGATTACTTGTTCTAGGCATTACAGGTGCTAGAATGAAGTCGAGGAATCTAAAGGCAACTACCTTGAACATGAGTGAAGATAAGTAGTTTATCAACGACTATGGAATGCTACCTGTTCATTTTTCTGTACAATTTCAAAGTTCATGTATTTCTTTTTCGATTTTAATTATGCTAAATACCACTCCGCGAGCTTTTTATTATTTTTCCCGCTTACTGTGGTCGATAATATCGGTCCGCGCATTAGGCAAATATGACATCGTTCTAAATAGAGTTTTCTTTATCTTCGTCTTTTTTGGCGGGGAGGGGTATTTTTATAGTTTACAATCATTCCCGAGGTCCTAAGATTATTAGGAAACTGTATATACTAGAAACCTATATCGCTCCACTCGTTTCATTCGCTACAGTTGCCAGCTCCGACATTGGATCCTTGCAATCAAGCCTTAAGCCCTCCCAAATTTGCCAGAGCGAAAAATCTATGCATAAATCAAATGTGTGTTCTTCTACTAGTATGTGCAGCATGAACAAGCGTTCCCGACTTAAGCGACATCTGAAGAAAGCTGTTGAATGAACCCCTTCTACGATGGTCGGTCTTGTACCAACTCTTCAGCCAGAAGCGGAGCTAGAGTAAAATATTGGGGGAGGCCCAAGGGTACAAGGTTACCAATCAACAAAATCTTGGGGGGTCCCAATATGATAAAGGTGCCAATAATTAAACAAATTGTCAAATTTATTCTAAAAAGAAGAGTCAGAGAAAGGAAAAAACCAAGGAAAGAGGGTGTCAAAAAATTCTTTGGGGGTGAGGATGGGGCCCCTTAGCCCCTCTGGATCCACCACTGTCTTCAGCGAAATTCAGTCAGCATTTGCCCCAGTTTTGTCCAAATTTGTGGAAATCTCAAGCTGGGGCTGAATCTTGTTTAACTTGCGTCAATCCATGATTCTTTAGCTGGCTCCTTGTCTTCCTTTACCATGTTGTCAAGGGTTCAGTAAGCAGTGTCTGTTTGATGAAGCCATCCCAAGAGTGAGATAATGTGTGTTCAAGAAAGATAGCGGTGTCGGCAGAGTATGATGATGAATGTTGTACTAACTTCCTTTGAAGTCTGATCTGATATTTGGATACGTGAGATCGAAGTTTGGGCGTGGTGGTCACAAGTCTCCTGAGCACGCCTCTGAACGACTTTCATGAGCCACGATTCAATACTATAGAGCAGGACTGTCCTCACTGTCGACTTATATATATATATAGATATATATATATATATATATATATATATATATTTATATATATATATATATATATATATATATATATATATATATATATATATATATATATATATATATATATATATATATATATATATATATATATATATATATATATATATGTATTTAACCTATTCCCTAGCTCGTCTTTCGGTGCACCTAGAGATGCTTTCCGAGCAGAGCGAATACTTTCTGAGCTCTATATATTCTTCTACTGAAATCTTGATCACACCCTTCCATGGAAATTACCTTGGATCACAGATAAACAAAACTGTCACCTTTATCGATAAGTTAAGAGGGTAAGTCGATAGTCTATTGTGATGCTCAGATGAGGAACTTTTTTTCCTACTTATTTGTAGATCAAGTTAAGCTTAGAAATGATCCGCTACCTCAAGAATTTGGTCAACTGAGTCTGAGTTCGGCACGAGAAAATCTACAATGTCTGTGCGGACAGACAGATCTGTCAAGCAGATAACCTACCTGCTACCATTGCTTAAATTTAACAAAATTGCGTTCAGTCGAAAAGAGCTGGTGAAAATATGTCTGAAGGAACTGATGACGAGGGAAAAGAACTGGTGTTTGTGTTCTTGAATGTACATGTGCATGTGTGTGTACACTTAAAAGCTAACGTCAAATTAACGTTATTATTAAAACTATAGACGAACAGGAACTATCCGGTATGTAAGGAATGTTACCACCTTGTCCTCTCTTAATCCCCACCATTTTGTACGCTTAAGTTTAAATAATGCTTAGCTTGGTTAACAGGGTATTTTCTGTTCGATCTGAGCTTTAATGTTGCTCTTCACTCTCATCTGAAAAACTTGGTTTTTAAAGTTTAATTATAGTCTATGTTATAGAAGATTATCTGAAGTTGTTCCACTTTTGTTGCTTTGAGTCAAGTTTCTGCTTTCGATTGTTAAGTCCTGTTCTTAAGGGCAAGGAGGAAGAAACCAGTTTCAGTTAAAAAAAATTAAATAAAAAGTGCTTGAGACGCGTTACGGTCTCCTTACCGCGTCGCCAAATAAAGAAAATTTGATATGCAACAAGGCGCTTTATCTTATATGTGCTCGTGTGGTGCCATCAACTGTCACTAGCCATTTCTAATCCTTATTTCACCTGAGCATGTTAATGCATATCTGTATTTCGGACACTGGCAGAAAAAAGGATATCACGTATACCACCTAAAACTTAATATTTCTTTCATCGCCAAAGGAATCGTAGCACAGAAATTCGGATGCGACGGGCCGTGATTTGCTCTTCACTAAATTGAAGCTACTGTTGTTAACCAAAGGTAGGCAGGCAGCAACCTCTTTAGATTAGAAATATACAATGATTTTTACTCTGCATGATTAGAGTTACAAATTAGGGCCGTGATCCCAGAAAGCGCCAATTACCAACAATATAGGAGAGGCTGAGATTTTTTTTTTTTAATGAAGATATGAAAAAAATGTGTTTTTCGAAACTTAGGTTGGCAATTTTTTCTAATGAAAAAAAAACAAGACAAAAGTGTATTTTTCAAAAATCTAGACCCTCCCTAATTGGCACCCTGGAAGCCCTGGTGGCGTCAACATTGAAAGTGTGAAATACATTCCCCTCTCCATGAATTTTCGTGAATTGAGGTTGCCATGTAGCTCCTGCATCACACCCCTTATCGCAATCCACTTTTTAGCAGGTCGAAAGAAGTAACATAATTCTTTTGCTTTACTGCTGTCTATTTGTCCATAAAGACGGTACGAAGGAACCGAGAGATTCTTCTAAGCATACCAGCGGAAGTTATGGTTTTATTTTGGGAACATATTGACTAGATGTTTTCATCCTTTATTAGTTTTTAAATTTTATTAAATATATGTTTATTTTAGGACAAAGCAGCTAATTAAAGACGCACTACAAGAAAATGATTTCCTTAAGAATTTGGATACCGGGCAGGTCCGTGAGATTGTCGATTTCATGTACCCTTGTAACTTTGATGCAGACAAATATGTAATACGCGAAGGAGATGAAGGTAAGATACCTATTGTTCCTTAAGGTAAATCGCAGTGTCATTTAGGTCGCATTTAGGCAGTATCATTTTTGGTACTCTTAGTTGAAGCTGGGGAATTAATTTCAAATTTTTGTTAGTTTTAAAGTTGTTTAAAAAGTTTTTCTTTGCTTGATCAAATAGAATATTAAAGT
The DNA here is from genome assembly GCF_032884065.1 of Artemia franciscana. NCBI lineage: Eukaryota > Metazoa > Arthropoda > Branchiopoda > Anostraca > Artemiidae > Artemia > Artemia franciscana. Next base: position 35,969,033 of record NC_088872.1, on the reverse strand, counting down.
AATCTAATCAGGCTTAAATACCCATTTCATGGGTAGTTGAATATTTGATAAAAATTGAATATTTGATCAAAATCTATTTCCCTATCTATTTACGCGTTTTATCCATTTCTTCCGTGCGTTCATAGCCTTTTTGTTCTGTCACAAAACCGTCATAATTCCCCAGATATTGGCCCTGTATATGTGGAATTCTTTAGTTTCTTCCTACTGTTTACACTAAAGTTTGTTTGTGATTTAAAAACGCTTTTTGTTCCAAATAATCGGCTTTTTTGTGTCAACAGTCGTTCTATAGAATTGAGACAAAAAACTTAAGCTTTAGCGGAAAGAGCGTAGGATTGAGGAGGGGGAATCCCTCCCTCCTTATACTTAATAATTTCTGTTCGTTTCAAGTTTTAATGTTGCTCCTTGCTTTTAGTTGAAGAAAATTCTTGTATTTAATTTCTGATTGTTTATCAAATCAAGCTAGGAAATCCCCCTCAGATGAAAATTATTCCCACAGGAAATTATCCTACCAAAAATGTTTCGTATACTTTCCGATAAGAAATACTATATATTAACAATGAACGCCATCTGTTATTTACAGCTCTTTCCGTAGGGCTAGGGGGGCCATGAAATCCCCAGGGGCTTAGTTTGATGTCACTGTTCACGTCAAAGTCTTATAATAATTTATAAATACTTCCCATTCCAATAAACAACCCTTTTGTTTGAGCAGATTTCCTTAGAGAATGCAGACAAAAAGTTGCTCACCCACCTGTGCAATAATCAGGACGACCTACCTCTCCCCTTTTTGTGCCCTAAGTATGTGAATGTAGTATTGTATGTAACAAAAAATCTGTTCTTTTGGGTAAATAAAGAAATGCGTGTTATAACTTTTTTTTACATTTTGCCATCTCTTGAAAGGAATTTATCCGTAATAGAATGTTTTGTAAACATGACCTCTTTTTTAAGGATACACATACCTCCATAACAGCCTCAAATTGTCTCTTTATAGTCAATGTCGTTCAAACCCAAAATTAAAAGCTTTCACAATACAAGTACCACAGAAGAGCTTCATTAGTCATGAAACAAAACTTTTTCCATGCTTACGGGAGTCTGCAACCTTCCTGAAATAAAACACCTTCCCTGTTATGGAATCGGACAAATCAGCTGCAGTCTGAAACCATATACTACATCATTATCAAAAAGAAGTACTCGAAGTTCACTCCATTCGTTTAAAACAGAGGTCAGAAGCCTTTTTAGCTAAATACCCAATTGTAAACAATACGACGATTAATTAATATGTGAGAACAAATCTGTTCATTAATGTATCAAAACTCTATTATAACTTTAGACCTTCATTAAATTACGTGTACCCCCCCCCTCTCCATATATATGTCTTATATATTAGAGATGAGCTAGATTACCTTATCTTATTTTCCCTATGACTGCAAGCTCCTTTTTTTTATAGAATTTTTCGAACTGATGAAATTCACCCTGTCGTCTGCTTGGGTTTCATTTTGATTCGAGAACATCCTGAATCGAGAGTTTTCATTGTGTTTTTATTGTTAACTCTTAATTTTCAGTTGGTTGTACTTGATGCACAGGGAGTTGTTTTTGTGACTTTTGGAAGTCGGAAGTAATTATTCACGAAAAAAGTATCAGTGTGCTTAGCTTATCTATTATCTTTATTGTGGCAAATAAGATCAGGATGAATTAAATAATTTATAGATGAAAGAATGCAAACAACTTGCGGAGAATCTTGAGGTAATTACATAAAGTTTGTTTCAGAGAAGAGCGAGCAACTAAAAGAAAAATTAGGCATAAGATGTGAAAAATAAGTAGATTTTAAGATTTGGAAGTGGAATAGTCGAAAAGTATGTATTCTCTCATACTAATGAGATGAAGTGAAAACACTGAATATAAAACATAAAAAACTTCGATTATGCAAATAAATGTATCCGAAACCCAGATTTGAAAGTACTTGGGCTCAAGACAAAGAAAAGTGAACTACTGACAATTTTTGGTTATTCAAAAACAGAACTATGTCGATGTTTTTCCATGAGGGTTGGTGATTAACTGACTAGCCGTGGAAAATACCCTCTCAGAAGGGACACTAGATGCTGGCGAAGCATGTCCTGCATTGACTACTTAAACTTCGTCGTGTGTGTGTGGTTCCCACAAACTTGCTTGATTCTGTCGTGGCAGAATCACAGGGACTGTCACGCCACTTGCATCTACTGATACAAATTCAGCAGCGAGCAAGGCCAATCCATCTCTCTTTCTATTTTGCTTTCAACTTCGAGAAGATCGTCAAAAGAGATTTACATTTTCTTAAAAATACGGATCATGGTATGTGGCAATGATGACGGGTGTGACCTGACCAAGGCTTATAAACCTAGAAGCAATTCTATCCAGCAACATTTTAGAGTCCACCCTCACTAAACGTAGTTTGAGAGCAGACTAGTAACTTGTTGTTGAAGTTATGTATGCTACGTATCAGTATGTATGAGTCATTGGATTGAACACGCTATTCTTCTTTTTCTTGCCCGTTTGTGACACAAATTTTCTATGCTAGATCTTTTCTGTTGGGTACTCACCGGTAGATAGCAGAAAAAGCTGAACATAGTCAAAAATTTCCAAACACCGTTTTCGATATCGGTAATTTGGTCAGATATGTCGATATCGAATATCGCCCAAAGCTAGCTGCCTCAGAATATTCAGTCGACACCTACTTAGCCCTTTTCGGGGCAAAATTGTGGTTTTGTACCATAAGATGGAAGAAAACGTCACTTTGCCGTAGCACAATCTTTTTGACTGCTTAAAAGGAGCACTTCTAATTCCTGTTTGAATAAGCTGTCTCTCGATTATCTATTAGGGCCTAGGGCCTACTGCTGATTCGATGCAATCACCCCTGAAAAAAATAACAACAAATAAACATGCACACATGAAATTCTTCTAAAAAAAAATATACTCTACATTTTCGCGGCAGGTTATCTAATATACTGAATTTTATGGTGTAATTTTTGCCAAAATCACTAGCCCTGTTGGGAGTGAAGTTTTATGTATTTGGATTCCTCATAAAAAGTTGATTCTTTTGATATATACACTTATGTAAAAACTTCTATTTTCAGAGTTTCAGTTACTATTGACCCAGGTCGTTACATACCTACAGTTCGTTACCATGAGCTATTTTGCGAGCTTCCCTAAGCTATAGCTCCACAATTCAGTAACTGCAACTCAATTTTTTCCTCCTCAATAGATTTTTAGTGCCAAAATTAAATAAAACAGTGACTATTTTATGAACAATAGCCGTATTAATGCTAAACAAAGTTTTTTAATTAATAACAAGGAATTTGTTCACTTTATTACTGAGCTCGGTATTTGTCGGTTATTGGAAACACACCCAAAAAGTTAAGTTAGTTTAATCCTAATGAAAAATAACAAAACAAGATGATAAAACGATATTTTGGAAGCAAAATTATGAAAACCTAACCCAACCTAACGTAACCTAACCCCCACCCCTAATGTCCAAATATTTAGCCCAAATTATACAAGTCCAATGCATTTTGTCTAAGTTCAATGCATTGTATCATCCATTACTTGTTTTTGTATTTATGAAACCGGTTTTCTGAGATGTAACCCAAGCATAATTCTTGAATGTGTTTCCAGTAACTGACAAGTACCCTAAACTCTCCCAATGTTCCTAAATAAATATCACATTCGTTTTTAACATTCTTATTTAGTTATAAGAGCAAACCCTATAATGAACATGTTGGACCGTTAACCACCATTATAAACAAGTAGGCTACTGCATTTTAGGTGTAGTTATCGCATATTAGATGCACACATAAATATATTGATTCTTCTGGAGTACATCATTATCATCGTGATTTATGAGCAGAACAATGGTTCTAAGTAAGCTTATATATTAAGTGAGTTTTAAAATACAAAAGATAATTGTCGGTTTTTGAAAAAAAATTATTTTATAAAAGGAAGTTTAATTTTTCGAATTAGGAGCCCTATTCTCTGAGAGATTCAAAAGACATATTTTGCATTATATTGATAATTCATAGTCTCATTTATTAAGGATTTAAAAAAAAATTTCTTCCAAAAATTCGAATATCTTTGTATCTTAAAAACATGTCTCTCGGCCAACCATCTAGGGCTAAACGGAAAGCAGGTCGTCCTCGTCTCAGGTGGGAGTATGTGATAAAGAAATATTTGAAGGAAATGAGAACTTTCCGGGAGGGTTTAAAGAGGGAGGCTTTGAATAGATTGGGATGGAGGAAGTGTGCGTAGCTGTGTTGGCCTCAGGCGGCTTGGTGCCGCGGTGAGTTGTTTGTAGTAGTAGTAGTAGTAGTTAAAAAATAAGAACCATCCTCAAAAAGAGCCCCGAAAAGATCTCATCAATATGTGCATGTTTCTATAAACTTACATGCATTAATACCAAATTTCTGCTTCGACTATTTTTCAGCTAATCATGACCGTAATAAATCGCTTTGGAGCCACTCTAGTGAAGAGAGATGTAATAAAAAAAAACAAGTTTTTTCAATTGAAAGTGAGAAGCAATGTTAAAACTCAAAACGAACAGAACTATACTGTAGTTAAAGAGGTAGCCCCCTCCTCAATGCCTTAGGCCTACTATTCACGTTAAAGTCTTTAGCACTTTAAAAAAAGCTTCCTATTCTAATTAAACGGCCCTTGTATTTAGGAGTAATTCTTAAAAAAAGTGGGTCAAACAGTTAAACTTCTGCGGAAAGAGAAAGGTATTAAGTAGGGGGGAAACTTCTTCCCATTGGAAATAATTTCTGTTCGTTTGAGCTTTAATGTTGCTCCTTACTTTCAGCTGAAAAACTTTTTTTTTATTTGATTTCTGATCGTTTTCAAATAATGCCGGTAGATATAGCTCACCATAACATACTTTCATTTGAAAAAAAATACTTTCAATGATAATCGTTTTTCCAATCACTCCGGAAACATACTCTTCTGTAGAAATTTTTCTCAGAAATCCAAACCCACTGAATATTCTCCCTGAACGTGTCCACATGCAAAAATGAGTTGGTAAAGAGAAAGTAAGACAAATAGAAGTAATTTCGTATAGGAATTCTGTCAAATCCGCCCAGTTTTAAATTTCCCCTGGAAATTGTCCTCCCCACGGAAGTTTCTTCCCATGGAAACCAAACCCAAGCACAAAATACCCCTCCCCCGAAAATTTATGTACACTTCCCATTAAAAAACTATTCGCGAACAATGGACAAATTTCATAACTTATAGTCCTTTCTCCTCGGGCTATGGGGGTCTTGTTACCCCAAAAGGCATAGTTAATGGATTTTTCAAGTATGCTGAACAAAATAGCTGTCTCAAAATTTCGATCGGATGACTTTGGGGGAGAAGGGACATGGGAGGGGGGTAGTTACCCTCCAATCTTTTTGGTCACTTAAAAAGGGCTCTAGAACTTTCAATTTCCACTCGAATGCACCCTCTCCGAATCTAATAGGACCATTAGTTCAATACAATCACCCCTAGGGAAGAAAAGAACAACAAATAAACAAGCAGCCGAGGTCTTTCTTCTGGCAAAGAAAAATCTAATATTTTTGTATATATGAGCTTGAAACTTCTACTATAGGATTTCCTGATACGCTAAATCATATGGTTTAATTTTCATAAGATTCCTTGACTTTTTAAGGACTATTTCCCCATTTTCAAAATCAGACAAACTTTTCTCAGGTTCATAGCTTTTAATGAGTAAACTAAACTTGACAATTCTTAGGTATTTGAAATCAGCATAACAAGCCGATACTTTTAATGGATTTATTGATGTCTAAATTCCCTTCTTTAGAGTTTCGGTTAGGCCTGCTATTGAGCAGAGCCGCTCCTTACTTACATTTCGTTACCACGAACAGTTTGATATCAAAAGGAACCCAAGAGTTAAGCCAATATAGAAAATAAAAAATGTGGCTCAATGCTCACAATCTGGATTCAATGTTGATTTGAAATGAACAGAATCTTATTATTCGCATGATGAAAGCAAACGTTTACAAAGTTATAAGAAAAACTGGATCAAAACAACAACTAAGAAAACAACTTGAAACACAAAGAAAACAACTTTGTAATTCAGGATTTAAATTTTAAACAGGAATATCAAGCTTTCCTTAATTTCCCATTCCTTCCGCTTTTCTTATGTTTTATATTGGCGTAATCCTGTTAGTTTCTTCTGAGATTTTGCGTAGTCATGTCTGGCTGATTCGATAAAAAAAAAAAAAATATCTTGGGTAATCTTATGAAGTCTTCAAGGCGAACAATGGAGAAAAATTTAAAATAGGATGTAGTGTATTCCTTGTTGTGGTTTTAATGTGCCGATCATCTGGCAGAAGAAATGTCATAATTCTAGAGGAATGTATGCGCTTGAGTACGAAGAACGTGGTTAACCACATCGCTGTATGAACTTAGTTTAACTGCCTTTTAAAAATCTACTGATGAATAACCAAATTCTTATTTATCTAAGTCATCCTCAAAGACATAGGTATTAGATTTTTCGACTTTGCTAAACAAAATGACTATGTCAACCTTTTAATCGGGCGGTTATAAGGAAAAAATGAGCGTGGAAGGGGGGCTAGCTGTCCTCCAATATTTTTGGTCACTTAAAAAGGGCACCAGAACTTTTATTTTCCGATCAAATGAGCTCTCTCCCCATCTTATGCGATCGCTGGTTCGATATGATTACCCCGGGGGAAAAAACAAACAAATAGACACGCATCCGTGATCTTTCTTCTGGCAGAAAATGTAAAATTTCACAGGTTCTCTGGTATGCTGAATCTGATGGAGGGATTTTAATTAAAATCATCTGATATTTTTGGGGGTGTTTCTCCCTTTTTCAAAATTGGGCAACTTTTCTTAGGCTCGTAACTTTTTATGGGTACCATTAAATTTGATGAAGTTTACATATTTTGAATAAGGATCAAAATTCGATTCTTTTGGTATATCAATTGTTATCAAGCCTCTGTTTGTTAGAGTTTCAGCTACTGTTCAGTTCGTCACCACGAACTGTTTGATTTTACTATTGTCAGTTAGTATTTTGTCATATAAATTTTAAGCCATTTTTCGACTACTACTGGGTGTTCAGTTACTTCCAAATTTATCAGTATATACGCTTCCGAAGTCAGTGCTAAAGTATAGCATCAAAATTGCCCCCTATTGTATACTCCCCCCTTGTATAAATGAAAAAAAATAAACGTTTGACTGGGCAAAGCAGAAATTATAAAACAAACACTATTGCACAAGATAGCGCTTGCGGCACTATTAGACTTGATAGCGCTGCGGCAAGAACACTTGCCTGTGGTGATTGTAACTTAGGTGCGAATATTAAAACAAATTTTAGTCTCAGAGAAGACTAACAATTGAAAATATACATACATACAAAACATACATACAAAAATATGTATAAATATGTATATAAATATGTATGTATACATACATACAAAAATTAAAAGAACTTGTTGGACTTAACGGGCTAAAAAGTAGAAATTTTTCTCGAGAATCTATAAATATAAGTGAAAACAAGAGGCACAAAACGAATTGGGTACTTGATCACTTTCTTTTCCACCAATTTTTTCCATCTAGGACTTTATTAAGCAGCTTGTGGTAACGAACTGTAAGTAAGGAGCGAGACGGCTCAATAGTAACCGAAACTCTAAACACAGAATTTTGAAATCAATAGATGTATCGATAGAATTGGCTTGTTATGCTGATTCCAAATACATAAGATTCATTAAGTTTAGTGTTACCCATCAAAAGCTATGTGCCTGAGAAAATTTGCCTGATTTTCGAAAAAGGTGAGAAACACCCTCTAAAAGCCAATTGATCTTAATGAAGATTAAATAAAAAAAACAAGTTTTATTTAACTGAAAGTAAGGAGCGACATTAAAACTTAAAACGACCAGAAATTACTTCGTATATGAAAGAGGCTGCTTCCTCATCAACGCCCCGCTCTTTACGCTAAAGTTTGACTCTTTCTCTCAATTCTTCTTTTTAAAACAGTAAAAAGCTTTAGCGTAAAGAGCGGGGCGTTGATGAGGAAGCAGCCCCTTTCATATACGAAGTAATTTCTGGTCGTTTTAAGTTTTAATGTCGCTCCTTACTTTCAGTTAAAAAAACTTGTTTTTTTTTATTTAATTTCTGGACGTTTTTGAATCAATGCATGTTTTGATTTTGGCTCTCCGCAGAGGAATAATTAAAACAAAATTTGCATTTTTTTTTTTTTGGCTAAATGGCTTTCTCATAATTTTGATCGAATGATTTTGAGAAAAAAAGAGCGGGGGAGGAAGCCTAGTTGCCCTCCGGTTTTTTGGTTAATTAAAAAGGCAACTAGAATTTTTGATTTTTTACGAATACTTTTATTAGTAAAAGATTTACGTAACTTATAAATTAGCTTAAGTAAAGAACTTTTGTATTCTCATATTTTTATTACATATATGAGGGGGTTCCCCCCTCGTCAGATCCTCGCTCTTTACATTAAAGCTTAAATTTTGTCCCAATTCATTAAGAATGACCCCAGAATAACAAAAGCTGTAGAATAAATAGTTGAAATTACTGAAAATACTTTAGCGTAAAGAGCGAGGTATTAGGAGGAGGTGAGCCCCTCAAATGGGTAATAATTTCTGTTTGTTTTAAGTTTTAATGCTGCTCCTTACTTCCAGCTGAAAGAACTTTTTCATATTTATTTTTTCATTTTTTTTTAAATAATGCTAGTAAATCCTGCGCTCCCTTCATGGAGATTTTCTTCCACCATGACAAACTATCGATGGAAAGTTCCCCCAGCATATCCCCCTCTTCTCAACCCCTCCCCCAACCAGAAAAATCCTCCTGAAAACGCCTGTACACTTCCCAATAACCATTACTATATGTAAGCACTGGTCAAAGTTTGTAACTTGTTGCCCCTCCCACGGGGACTGTGGGGGAGTAAGTCGTCCCCAAAGACATAGTTATAAAGTTTTTTGACTACGTTGAATAAAATGGCTATCTCAGAATTTTGATTTGTTGATTTTGGTAAAATAATTAGCTTGGGAGGGGGCCTAGGTGCCCTCCAATTTTTTTGGTCACTTAAAAAGGGCACTAGAACTTTTCATTTCCGTTAAAATGAGCCCTCTTGCAACATTCTAGGACAACTGGGTCGATACGATCACTCCTGGGAAAAAGAAAAAAAACAAACAAAAAAACAAATAAACACGCATCCGTGATCTGCCTTCTGGCAAAAAATACAAAATTCCACATTTTTGTAGATAGGAGCTTGAAACTTCTACAGTAGGGTTCTCTGATACGGTGAATCTGATGGTGTGATTTTCGTAAAGATTCTATGACTTCTAGGGGGCGTTTCCTCCTATTTTCTAAAATAACGCAAATTTTCTCAGGCTCGTAACTTTTGATGGGTAAGACTAAACTTGACTTATATATTTTAAAACTTATAAAATTTTAAACTTATATATTTAAAATCAGCATTAAAATGCGATTCTTTTGATGTATGTATTGGCATCAAAATTCTATTTTTTAGAGTTTTGGTTACTATTGAGCCGAGTCGCTCCTTACTACAGTTCGTTACCACGAACTGTTTGATCCCGTCGTCAGGTTAGGTGTATCTGAGAACTTTACTGTAGAGGTTTCAAGCTCCCATCTTCAAAAATATGGAATTCTGTATTTCTTGGCAAAAGAAAGATCATGTATACGTGTTTTTTTTATTTTGGTTTGTTTGTTTGTTTTCCCCAGGGGTGACCGCAACGAACAAATAGTCCTAGAATATCGGGAAAGGGCTTATTTGAACGGAACTAAAAAGTTCCATTGCCCTTTTGAAGTGACCAAAAAGATGGGAGGGTATCTAGCCCCCCTTCCACCCCTCTTTTCCCTCAAAGTCGTCTGATCAAAATTTTGTAATATCAATTTGGTTCAGCATATATAGTTGCAAGGCCCAATAACTATGCATTCGGAGATAACTTGACCCTCCCCCCCAGATGACCCTGCGGAAAGGTCTTTAAGTTATAAAATTTGCCCATTGTTTACGTATAGTATTTGTTATTGGGAAATATGCATACATTTTTTGAGTGGGGCGGGGTGGTGAAATTTCTGCTCTGGGGATTTTCCACGGGTAAAATATTTCAGGGGGAGTGAACTATCCATGAGAAATTTTACACTGGGGGTTTTGCCAGAATTTCTATACGAATCTCTTCTTATTAGTCTTCTCTTTGCCGACTCAATTTGACATCTGGAGATGTTAAAGGGAATTCTCCGGGGGGGGGGGAACCTTACCGGTTTGGGGTTATATAGTATATCTTTCCGTAGGAAGGGGGTTTTTCACGGGATAAATTTACCATACGAGATAAACTCTCCAGAGGGAATTTTCTGCGAGAGCAAATTTCTACTAGGGTGCGGATTATTTACGGGAAAACGGAGGAGGGGATTTTCGGCATGATTTTAAAAATAATTTTCAAATAAAAGTCTTTTAAATGAAAGTGCGCTAAGAAAGAATTTCAGCGAGAATGGAACTGTCTGAGAGGAATTTTCTAGGTCGGGGGGTATTTTACGTGGGAATAGTTTTCCATAGAGGGAATATCCGTTGGGAGGAGGAATTTTCCGTGGAAAGGAAGCCGAATTTCCCGGCATTATTTAAAAACGACCAGAAATTAAATATATAAAAAAGTATTTTTTCAGCTGAAAGTAAGGAGCAACATGAAAACACAGGAGAAACACAAAGTATTGCTTACATGAGGAAGGCTACCCCCTCTTCAATACCTCGCTCTTTATGCTAAAATTGTAATTTTATGTCCCAATTCTTTAAGGAAAACTCCTGAAACTCACCGGCCGCTTAATTGGAATAGTAAGCTTTTTTGAATGTTCTAAAAAAAAAATTTCCTACAGAGTGAGGTATTGAGGAGAGGGTAGCCCCCCTCATGTAAGGAGTAATTTCTGTTTGTTTTAAGTTTTGACGTTGCTCCTTACTTTCAGTTGAAAAAAAAGTTTCATATTCCTTCTCTTTTTCACATATTTGCATAGATTTTTGAGAAAAAAGTTCTACTATTAGTCAATTTTGAATTAGTGTTCAATTTTCTTTTTTGGGGAGGGGGGTGTATTAAATCTTCTGCTATTATTTTTATGGGTATATCCACTTATCTATAGGAACCTACAAGCCACAAGTGAATAAAATAATTAATAATAGCGAACCAGAAAGTAGAATAAACATTGAAAATAAAAACTAGCTTTTGGATTCTTATTGACTTGATTTTGAGCGGTCAAATAGAAGCTTTATTTTATTTTTGTTTTTGTATGACCAAATGTAAAATAGAGATTGACAGGAAAAGAAGAGGAACTTCCACACGTCAAAACAAAGAATGTAAAAAATATGTAAAACATATAATATGTAAAAAAAATATTAAAAAGATATAAAAATGAATAAATAAAACCAATAAGTGTCTTCTATATACATTAAGAAGAAGTTTCTACATTTTTGGGGAAACATCTGAAATAAGACATATTACTCACGTTTATTAATCGAGCTTACAGTTTTGTTAGAATTAAAGAACGTTTTTTTTCAACAACAGCAAAAAAAGACATGCGACAAACAGGACCAGAGAATGTTGGAAATAAATTTTGAATCTTTGAGGATCATGTTCTTTTTCTTATCTAAATGCAAGTTGACTCCCAAAGAAAGCAAACATGAATTTTTCTATATTCTTTTCTGAGCATCTAAGCCATGATTAACATTTTCATGGAGATATTTTTTCGATCTACCTTCCATGACGAAAAAGGATAGAAAAATGAATTTGTTTATTGGCGTTTTTTAAGGGAAATAATCAACGAAAACAGAATATGAAACTGTTTAGACTTAGTTTCAGAAAATACGTGAGGAAACAAGAAAAGTATAAAAATAAAATATGTACAAAAAAATAGATTAAACTAAGGTAAATTTATTAATCCCGGGCATCAACTTTGAAGTACTTGAAATACAAGTTATTCAATCACCAAAATGAAAATATAAGGTGTTTGGAAAGTCTTATACTGCTTAAAAGATTTGTTTATATCCACCGTTTGCAACACGGATGTTTAAACTGGTGCCAAATTGTTTCAAAACTTGTCCAGTTGTCTTATTGTAGGTTAGGAAAATATGGATGGCAGAATAGTAATTTCCCCCGGGGATTGGTGGCTAGGAATCAATAGATATGTCACATAAAACTTTCGTAACATGGCAAAATTTTGGTCCTCAGTGTCGGCTGCATTTTGGTATCCGTCTTTCAACATTGTCATGGACCACTAACAATTAAATCACCACCTACCTCCAAAGCGATACTTCTGTCGGAGGTCCTAGTCGATTTGCAAAATATCTTGGCTTTTCCAACAGGAATTTAGGGACTCCAGGTTTATTTGAAATTATTCTGTATATGAAAGGGGCTTTTTCTCTTCAAGGCCCCACTCTTTACGCTAAAGTTTAACTCTTTCTCTTAACTCTACCTCTTAAAACAGTAAAAACCTTTAGCGTAAAGAGCGGGGTGTTGAAGAGGAAAAGCCCCTTTCATATACGGAGTAATTTCATATAAGGAAGTATGCGCATATTGCCTTTTCGTCAGTTGTACATCCCCCTCATCATTCCCTGAAAGTTTCCACTTAATATTCTTAAGCCATTCATAAAATTAAAAATCTTTATTTCGATCTGAATGTCTCTATTTCTCATGATATCAGAAAAAAAACGTTATAACCGAGATTACCGAAAAAAATGAATTTAATTCAAACAAGATGCCTGCAGCATACTGATATGCTGCAGTATTGAACTAGCTCTCAAAGGGATTACACCTGTTTGAACTTTTGAATTGTTTGAACTTGATTCCTTAGCCATGAATTAACTCAGTGACTACAGAAATAGCGCAATCTGATGCTGGAATTTATCACACAATCAGATTTTTGGCGTTTTGAATTGAGAAAATCAGATACGATAGCCAAGTGTGGTGTGTTGAGAAAATTGGATATAATTTGCCTGCGCGTTAATTACACTTTTTAGTGTCCAGAAGGATTAGCAGTTGGGCCGACCTCGCACAGTTTGGACTGATTATTCACTTTCATACATTAGTGAGGCTCGGCCCTCACGGAAAGATAAGTTTCTTTCACTTTATAATCTTTCATTTACTAGGCATGAATCCTGCGAATATTAAAATCGGTGATTTATTCCTAGCCAAATTTGTGGGCTATCCCCTCTGGCCAATCCGAATCCGAGTTAATGACGACGAATACCGGAGACTGCAAATTTGCTGTTTTTTGCTACGGCAAAAAAGGGGCTGTTCCCTCTTCAACGCCCTGCTCTTTGCGCTAAAGTTTGACTCTTTCTCTCAACTCTAATTTTTAAAACAGTAAAAACTTTAGCGTAAAGAGCAGGGCGTTGAAGAGGGAACAGCCCCTTTCATATACGCGGTAATTTCTGTTTGTTTTAAGTTTTAATGTTGCTCCTTACTTTTAGTTAAAAAATCTTGTTCTTTTTATGTAATGTGCTCAACAGATTTATCGATATTTAAACGTTTGAATTGAACTGAAAAGAACGTTTGAGGTTTTTTTGTTGAGTTTTATCTTTCTTTGTTGTTTGTGGTCATGGCTGGCCAGTTCGGCTGAAGAACTTTCATTTGAATTGAATATCTGGAAATCACAAGATTAAAAAAAAATTAATTAGAAATCTATCACAGCTTGAAACCCTGAGAATTTAAATCACCAATCTATACATATCAAATACAAAAATAGCAAACACATAATTATTTGTTTTTTTAAGGAGTATTTTCACTCATATACTCAGTTTGAACCAAATATCTACTGCATCTTTATTAGAGCTTATATTTTTCTGACGATTTTGATGTTTATTCAAATATTTTAGAATGAAAAGTAGAGGAAGTACTAAAGAAGAGCTCTAAAAAGACAGGACTCTAGACTGACAGGACTAGCCATTATAAAGATTCACCTAAATATTGAGGTAGGCATCGGCCGTGTTATAAATAGATATGGTGGGAGTGGAAATAGAGAAATAGACTTTTTCTTATAAAATTATGAATTCTGTAATTTAAGCGAGATATATCGTGGAAAGATATCCTACGTTGTTATAAAAAGTAAAATTTTGATTAGTAATTTTTGAGATCTCGCCAAAGTTGACTCGGTTTGTTAAAACACTATTTTTTTAAAAGTGATTAGTTAATGCTTTATTGCCTATACTTAAAACGCTCATTTTAAATTCTTCCAAGTATTTCCATGTCTTTGTTCTATTTTTCTTGTTATATTCCTAAAAGAACTAGCAATTAATGTTTAATATATCTTTTACGAACATACAAATTTCCTACTCTTCTTTACTATCATAGTTACTAAATGATGCCACAAAGTTAGGAGACATAGTTAGGCACTCACAAAGAGTGCATGACCTTGAAAGATGGTTCAAGACCATATATATATATATTTTTTTTACAGTAAAAAGCGTAGCTCACTCGCTATAGTGGTCAGAAGTGCAAAGGCAAATATCATGCAAAAAATATTAAATATCATTTTTTTATAGATGGTGATCAGTTTTTTATTTTTCTTATGGCGGGATTATTTTTATAACTTACTATTTTTTGTATCAATATTTTTATACCATTTTAATTTCAATAGATTTATCAGAACTACAACCCCTCACCAGATTTTACATTAAATTTACGACCATTTCCACTACCTACCTGCGACGCATAATTGTTGAGGTTCTCTTTAAATTGCGGGTATTTCTTTGTTCGTAAGTTTATCCAGGCAACCTATTATATACCTCCCCTAAAGAAAATCCTGGATCCACCCCTGTCCTCCCTCTTAGAGGTTGCTTGTACCCTGATCACCAAAAGACACCGATAAAGTGGTAGGTACTACTTCCTTGAAAATTTGATTGGGATCGGATAATCTCTTCTCGTTGATGTGCACATTATAAGATTATGTAAATATCGTCAGTAATCATAGCATTGTGAATACGACCGGGCAGATAGGGGGTGTACTATTGGAACTACAATCCCCTCAAGACGGTATTACGTACACTTGGGTCTTACGTAATACTATAGTGCGCTTGTAACTTTTTACTACACCTTCATCTTACGTACTAGGCTTTGTTTTCTTCAGGATTTCATTGTTGTTACATAATAGAGGTAGTTTACTTTCGGTTGTTACATAATAGGACTTGTTAGAATCCGCCAGTTTGACGGGGGAGCGTACGTAAAACGGAATGTTTACTTATGTTGAGGGTGATTCAACATTGTGTGACTTGATAGATTTATCGGGAATCAGGCAATTTCGCATGACATGCTAGATCTCAAGGTCAGCTAGTGAAGCGGGGGGGGGGGGCTACGCAATATAGGATGTTTACTTATGCTTAGGGTGATCCAATCTTGCGTGACATGGTAGATCTATTGGGAAGGATGTAATCCTGCATGACATGCTAGACTTTAGGTCCCGTGGGGAATCCACGTATGTAACTAAGCATGGAACACACGTAGGGATTATGTAATTACGGCACACATGTGGGTTTTAGGTAATGGCGTTACTCTGTGAAATGAATAAAGTCACGAAAGATTGCATCACCTTTAAAATAAGTAAACATAAGTAATCTATTACGTAGGCTCCCCTTTCTGACTAACGAACTCTAACAACTCCTATTACGTAACAACCAAAAGTAGACACACCCTATTATGCAACAAACGAATAAATCCTGAAGAGAACAAACCTTATTACCTCCCTTACAGGTTTACTATACCACTATAAGGAAACTATATAATCGCGTAAGACCCAGGCATGTATAATAGCGTATTCAGGGGATAGCAGTTCCAATAGTATACCCTGTATCTGCCTGGTTGCATCCACAATGCTGTCACTACCATTGTCACCTTCCCCATCTGTAAGTTGGGCCATAGTCGCTCTATTTCGATCGATTTTCGGAGTCAAGCTTTGTATGCACATAAAATATGAAAAAAAACGAGTAAAAAGAAAAAAATTTGAGATCGAACTTTGCAGTACTATTTCCTAGAAATCAAGGAAAGATACTGAATTTTGACCTTATGCTGTTGAATAGATAATTTCATGTTCTAAACAGGTCTGATAATTCCCAAGCAGTGTACTTTAAAAGGTAGGAAACCTGGTGTAATTTGAAGAGGAACAAACCATATTTTGGCAATTCCTTTTATAGTTAGAATGGTGATGGCAATTGCTTCTCAATCTCCATACTCCATCTTCAGTCAATCGCCAGTGAGAAAAGTGGCTGAAGCTGTTTAAGTCTGTAGTGTAAAAAAAAATATTCATAAAATTATGAGAATTGTAGACTCTTAGACTTCTAGAGACCTGGTCAGGTCATTTAGCAGAGGAAAGTTTTAGATAGTTCATTGGGAGTTACCGCTTAAAATCAAGATTGTTCTGTCATGGCATGCCTTCGATAAGTTTCTTTCCTATTTATTAATCATCAGGCCCTGCACTGAATGCAGGGCCTCATAATGTTTTTATGATGTATTTAGGAATAACTTCTAAATTTTATCAGTGCTATGAAGCCTTGCAGAAAACAATACATTGTTTCTTTTACATAAGGGGTATTGTCAAGCTCTGTGTCCAGGAGTTTTTTTTTTTTTTTTTTTTGTTGCTGTTGAAGCCCCAGTTAATTAGCAAGATATACCTTTAGAACAGCCCTAATAGATGGCAACTGGCTTATTTGCAAAATTATTTTTCAGAAACGTGGTCTTAAAGAACACACCCGTTCAAAACTGGCCTGAAAAAATAGTCATTCTACGAGAATTCAAAACTAGGAGCAAGAAAAAAAGGGAAATATTCTCTGGCAGTTAAGAAAATTTAAACAAAATCAAATGCTGTACTTAAATATATTTATAAAGTCAGATGACCAAAAGTCATTTCCCATGCTGTCTTTTTTGATTTTGTGAGATTCAAAATGCAGAAATGGACCTACGGTTTAAATAATGTTAGAATAACTTTTTTGTGAAATGCAGAAAAACATTTGGAGATCACAGGCAATTCTACCCGTTTCTTCTTATAATTTAAAAATTCTGTGAAAAGACCGACAAAGGGAAAGGTAACGAAATAAGCAACCTTGATTATTCAAAACCGAAGGCTTCTAGCCCAAAATATAGGAAAAATTGAACTTTGTCATATTTAAACAGTCTGTGAATACTTTTTCTTGCGGCGGGCGGGATTGAACCAGTAAACCTCTGATCAAGAGCTACGGCCTGATCCACTGCAGACGTCATAAGGTTTTAGCCAATAACTGATTTATCAAAGAATCGGCTGACATACTTTTGATAGAAGTGATCAACCTTGTTGATCAAAGTAATACTTTGATCAACCATCAGCCTAATGGTTGATGTGCACCACATTTGAGTTATGTAGCTATGTATGCAAATATGTAGCTAATGGTTGATGTGCACCACATTTGAGTTATGTAGCTATGTATGCAAATATGTAGCTATTGGTAAAGGCGGTCGCAAAATATATTTTTCAAAGTCTAGTTTTTAACAAGAGACAGCATGACGTCATAGCTGCTGCTCAATTTTTGGCTGCTCAATTGTTATCATATCACATTTCAGCACTGATTTAATTTCTTCAAAATCCTGTGGAGGGGTGGAATTGGAGCCTATTTCCTACACCAAGCGAGAATGAGAGTTAAAACTGGAAAATGAGCCATATAGTACCATTAAGGAAAAGATATACTAAAGAAAACTGACCCATTTTTATCGATGCTTGAATTATGCAGGCTTATCTTAGTTTTGACAAGAGGTGGGAGCAACCCCCTGCTCCATAGCGAATCAGGTGTTTTGATTTGGTTTAAATAAATAAATTCGCTAAAGATAACTCGCCTATGATTAAGTTTTAAAATTAGGATTCGGTTACCAACATGAAAAAAGAAAAAAGAACTACGGCAGGGTAAATAATAATTTTCATTGGAACGACTACACAATTGTTTTCTCCACCTTCTCCATGAACAGGTGCTGCTTTTTACGGGAGGTAGTCAAAGGTCCTTTTTATGTTAATTATATATCGTATAAATAAATCCTCATCCCTTACGACCTGGTTCCTTAAATAAAACATTTGGCTGTAATTTTTTTGCTTTGCTTAGCGCAAAATTTACAGAAATAGGGCAACATTGTTACCCTAAAATAGCCCAAACAACATATTTTTTGATTCTGTATATTTTTTTTTCTACATAGTTTGTTGCAGGAGAATTGATACTTTCCCCTAAAACTAAACCGATTACGATCTTTACCCTAGCTGAACGTTTTTATTTTTTTTAGGATCCCATCTGTACGTATTAGCAGAGGGTGAACTCGAAGTTGAACAGAATGGCGTCAAGTTGAGAAGTATGGGCCCTGGAAAGGCTTTCGGTGAACTAGCTATCCTATATAATTGTACAAGGACAGCGTCCGTGAAAGGTAAACAACTTTGATAATATTTAACGGAGAGAAAGAGAAATTTTGAATTTGAAAATATCTGATAAGCATGGTTTTATATTGAACGGACACGCTCAATATATATAAATATATATAAATATATATAAATATATATATATATATATATATATATATATATATATATATATATATATATATATATATATATATATATATATATATCTATATATATAAAAATAAGTTGTCTGTCTGTGGATGTGTGGATGTGTCAGGTGACGTCACCTGAAAAAACTGGATCAGGTGACGTCAAAACTGAAAAAACTAAAAAAGGCAAAAACTACAAAAAAAACTAAAAACTAATAAAAAAAATAAAAAAGCTAAAAAACTAAAAAAAAACTATAAAGGTAAAAACCAATAAAAAACTAAAAAAAAAACTGAAAAAACTAAAAAAAGGCAAAAACTACAAAAAAAACTAAAAACTAATAAAAAAAGTAAAAAAGCTAAAAAACTAAAAAAACTAAAAAAACTAAAAAAAGGTAAAAAACTAAAAAAAATAAAAAATAAAAAAAAAACTAAAAAAAGGAAAAAACTGAAAAATAAGCTAAAATAAAGGTAAAAACCAATAAAAAACTAAAAAAAAAGGAAAAAACTAATAAATGACGACACTCAAAGAGAAAGCGACCAGGACAAAAGGAATGTTCGATTAGCAATCAACAAAGCACCGGGACACAGGGAGTATAAATGACGACCAGGACATAAGTAAAAAAAAAAAAAACTATCTATATATATAAAAATAAGTTGTCTGTGGATCTGTGGATCGTGTATCAGATGACGTCACCTGAAAAAACTGGATCAGGTGACGTCAAAACTGAAAAAACTAAAAAAAGGCAAAAACTACAAAAAAAACTAAAAACTAATAAAAAAAATAAAAAAGCTAAAAAACTAAAAAAACTAAAAAAAGGCAAAAACTACAAAAAAAACTAAAAACTAATAAAAAAGCTAAAAAACTAAAAAAACTAAAAAAAAGGCAAAAACTACAAAAAAACTAAAAACTAATAAAAAAAAATAAAAAAGCTAAAAAACTAAAAAAACTAAAAAAACTAAAAAAAGGTAAAAAACTAAAAAAACTAAAAACTAAAAAAAAACTAAAAAAGGTAAAAACTAAAAGAACTAAAAAAGAAAAAAATAAATGACGACACTCAAAGAGAAAGCGACCAGGACAAAAGGAATGTTCGATTAGCAATCAACAAAGCACCGGGACACAGGGAGTATAAATGACGACCAGGACACAAGTAAAAAAAAAATTAACAAAACTAAAAAGAAGGTAAAAACTACAAAAAAACTAAAAAGAAAAAAAAAACTAAAAACTAATAAAAAAACTAAAAAATCTAAAAATCTAAATAAACTAAAAAAGAAAAAAAAAGGAAAAAAATAAAGGAGAAAAACAAAACTAAAAAACGAATGTATATACAGACCGGTACACCGGGATACAAATGACGACCGGGACACAGGGAATATAAATAACGACCGGGACACAGGGACACAACTACAACGGGGACACCGGGGGAAACAGGGGGATATAAATGACGACCGGGACAAAAAAACTAAAAAGAAAAAAAAACTAAAAACTAATAAAAAAAACTAAAAAATCTAAAAATCTAAATAAGCTAAAAAAGAAAAAAAAAGGAAAAAAATAAAGGAGAAAAACAAAACTAAAAAACGAATGTATATACAGACCGGGACACCGGGATACAAATGACGACCGGGACCCGGGACACAGGGAATATAAATGACGACCGGGACACAGGGACACAACTACAACGGGGACACCGGGGGAAACAGGGGGATGTAAATGACGACCGGGACACCGGGACAGGGAATGGTCGATTAGCAATCACCATCAACAAAGCTCAAGGGCAATCATTAGAATCATGAGGTATAGATCTGAATACAGATTGTTTTCCCATGGACCATTATATGTTGCATGTTCAAGAGTCGGTAAACCTGACAATCTATTTATATGCAAAGACAATGGGACAGCAAAGAATGTTGTATATTCGCAAGTTTTACGTAGTTAAAACCATATATATATATCTATCTATATTCACAGGTGGGACATAGGGACACAACTACAATGGCGCGTAACTATTATGGCGCGTAACGACTTACGCGCGCGGGGGGGGCTTGGGGGGGGGCGCGAAGCGCCCCCACCAACTAGGTGTTGGGGTGGCGCGAAGCGCCACCCCAACAGCTAGTATATATATATATATATATATATATATATATATATATATATATATATATATATATATATATATATATATATATATATATATATATATATATATATATATATATATATATATATATATATATATATATATATATATTTATATATTTATATATATATATATACATATACATATATATATATATATATATATATATATATATATATATATATATATATATATATATATATACATATATATATATATATATATATATATATATATATATATATATATATATATATATATATATATATATATATATATATATATATATATACTAGCTGTTGGGGTGGCGCTTCGCGCCACCCCAACACCTAGTTGGTGGGGGCGCTTCGCGCCCCCCCAAGCCCCCCCGCGCGCGTAAGTCGTTACGCGCCATATTAGTTACGCGCCATTGTAGTTGCGTCCCTATGTCCCACCTGTGAATATAGATATATATATATATATATATATATATATATATATATATATATATATATATATATATGTTTTTAACTACGTAAAACTTGCGAATATACAACATTCTTTGCTGTCCCATTGTCTGTGTAGATTGTCAGGTTTACCGACTCTTGAACATGCAACATATAATGGTCCATGGGAAAACAATCCGTATTCAGATCTATACCTCATGATTCTAATGATTGCCCTTGAGCTTTGTTGATGGTGATTGCTAATCGACGATTCCCTGTGTCGCCGTCGTCATTTATATATCCCCGTGTGCCCCCCGGTGTCCCGGTCGTCATTTATATTCCATGTGTTCCGGTCGTCATTTATGTCCCGGTGTCCCAGTCTGTGAATTCTCTTTGAGGGTCCCGGGCGTCATTGATATTCCTTGTGTCCCGGTGTCCCGGTCGTCATTCGTGTCCCGGTGTCCCAGTCTGTATATACATTCGTTTATGAATTGGTCTTTTTTTTAGGTTTTAGTTTTCTGCCTTTTTTTTAGTTTTTTTTTAGTTATACCTCATGATTCTAATGATTGCCCTTGAGCTTTGTTGATGGTGATTGCTAATCGAACATTCTCTGTGTCCCCATCGTCATTTATATATCCCCCTGTGCCCCCTGGCGTCCCCGTTGTAGTTGTGTCCCTGTGTCCCGGTCGTCATTTATATTCCCTGTGTCCCGGTCGTCATTTGTATTCCGGTGTCCCAGTCTGTATATACATTCGTTTTTGAAATGGTAAATGATGAAATAAATTTTTTGTATTTTTCCCCTTTTTTTCTTTTTACTTTTTTTTTTGGTTTTTACATTTTTTAGTTTTTTTAGTTTTTTTTTCTTTTTTCTTTTTAGTTTTTTTTATTTTTATTTTTTTAGTTTTGTTTTTCTCCTTTATTTTTCTTTTTGTTTCCTTTTTTTATTTTTTTTTATTTTTTAGTTTTTTTTAGTTTTTTAGCTTTTTAGTTTTTTTATTAGTTTTTAGTTTGTTTTTTTTTCTTTTTAGTTTTTTTGTAGTTTTTACCTTTTTTTTAGTTTTTTTTTACTTATGTCCTGGTCGTCATTTATACTCCCTGTGTCCCGGTCGTCATTTGTGATGGTTTGTTGACGGTGTTTTGTTGATGGTGATTGCTAATTGAACATTCCTTGTGTCCCGGTCGCTTTCTCTTTGAGTGTCCCGGTCGTCATTTATATTCCCTATGTGCCGGTGTCCTGGTCGTCATTTGTGTCCCAATGTAATTTCGTAATTTCGTCAGTCGAAAACATGACGTCAGTCGACACAGAAACATGACGTCACCTGACACACAGACAGACAGACAACTTATTTTTATATATATATATATATATATATATATATATATATATATATATATATATATATATATATATATATATATATATATAGAGAGAGAGAGAGAGAGAGAGAGAGAGAGAGAGAGAGAGAGGGGGGAAAGGAAAGGTAGAAAAACGAAAAAAAAAAGGTAAATGAAAAAAAAAAACACTTTTACCATTTTCTACTTAAATGCACTATACTATTTTTATTAAGATCTGGCAATTTCCTTAGGTTGTAATTTTTGTTAACATTATTTAGA
Source organism: Artemia franciscana (assembly GCF_032884065.1). NCBI lineage: Eukaryota > Metazoa > Arthropoda > Branchiopoda > Anostraca > Artemiidae > Artemia > Artemia franciscana. Next base: position 35,946,314 of record NC_088872.1, on the reverse strand, counting down.
ATTGTATATTTTTTGGGGCAATATTTCAGAAGTAACTCGAAACGGGTACCTACATATGGAATTGGACCGTGTCCCTTCCCTAAGAAACCTAGAGGGTTTTTCTTTTGCCCAAAAAATTGTCTGTATTTTCTGGTTAATTCGTCCGTCATTTTTGCGTCTTAGAACTGACTCATTGCTAATGCTCAGACGAAGGACATTTTCTCTGAGGGCACCTCACTTTAGTATCTGAGCATGGGGCACATATTAAAAAAAATGGGGGGCATTATACGAAAGATGTAACAAATTTTTGGAATGGTCATAAGGTTTCCAAGAATTTGGAGGTGTCAAACTGGATCAGACGCTCCACGTTGCACTTATATCCCCTAAATAAATCCTTATTGTCTCCGAAATAAATACTTTTGGTCCCTTATTGTCCCCGAAAAAATTCACTTGCGTGCCTGGCCCCAAAAATTTGTTACCAAATTTCATGCCATGTCATACTTTGCAAAATTATTGACATTAGTCAAGAAACAAGACTATCGCCTTAATCTAATATAAAGATAAAAGGCTAAAAGCTAATATTAAGCTGATCAAAAGAGAAAGTAGGAAAAAATAGTCATTAGAAAAATGATAATTGAATTTCATCTTGTCACTGATGCTACTGTATAGCGTCCTATTATGTACAATAATACCTGCCCAGAGGGGGGGGGGGAGATTGTTAGAAGCCCATCTCCTTCGTCTGGGAAATCTGAAAATTTTTAGCATAAAAATGCACTAACTCCAGTTTTTAAACTCAATTTCATTAGGAAAAATCCATTTGACACAATTCCTTCCCCTAGGGTCGGAAAATAGTACATTTATGTATCGGATTCCGTAGTTTTCTTTTCGTCACTAAAAGTTTCACGTTTAATTGTTCCTCCACAGTAGAACTTTATGGGCTCTAAAAGCCCCAGGAAAGGTAAGACTAGATTAGATTTATTGGTTATATCTAGGGAATGATAAAAATGGATTTTTTAATGGTGCCAACTTGGGTTTTTTTTTTCTTATTTTTTTTTAATGCCAACTTATGGATTTTTATTGGCTAATAGAGCATTAGCCACCTTCTTTGATCTGGAAAAAGTTCAAATAGAGCCTAGACAGAGTTTTTAGAGGCAGTACTCAGCAATGGCCTATAACATTTTTACCTTCAATTTTTTACTGTCAGTGGATTTGAGAGCAAGACGAATAAAAATCCGTAAGAAGATTTGGCCTTCCCTAATATCCCTTGGAAATATACTTAATTTGTTCAAGTGGATTAGACTATTCTTGTTTTCACTTTGCATATCTTAGACCCAGCCTCTAGCACATAAATTCCCTAGGAATTAGATCCCCCCATGCATACCATAGTAGAACTATAAATAGACATAAAGCAGAAAATCATGTGATATTTGAAACAAATTTCATGCTGTTCAGAAAAAAGGATTTCATATAATGCTTTGAACCAACCCAAAACCAAAAGTAGCAAAGCTTTCTTCTGTGGCTTGTCAATGTTTGAGCTTCTGTAAACGCTTACATTCCCACTAATAAGGTTGAAAAAGAGAAAGCTCATAAATCTGGAACATACTATTACCAATCCTTGGATTTATAATAAAAAAGTGGATCGTTCGAAAGAACGGGACGACTCGTATCTTGCATGATGGTTTTGTTACTTGCGGTTCTGAGCAAACGTCAGTCAAAATCAAATTCTTGGATAACATGAGTTCAGACTAAATATTTCAACGAAAATGCTCGAACTGAATAACCAAAAAAGACTTCGTTAAATGTGCAAACCAGTGACTGTCTGTCATGATTTTATAAATCTTTTGCCAAAATTGAGAGTATTTATTCGAGCAATCAAATAAATTCTTCAAAGAATATTTTTCTTTTCAAATTACTATCTGAAAAACATGTCCTCATTCAGTTCAGATATTTGTGATTCAAGTCGGATAAAAACGCCACGAGCTTTTTACAGACAGCGCTCCTATACAAGCTTAATAAAAATATTGACAAATTTTTTTCGAACGAAAGTAAGGATTGACATTAAAACGTAAAACAAATATTGTTTAGTCTTTATATAAAAGGGGCCGTTTCCTCCTCAACTCCCTTACGTTACAGTTTTATATTTCTTAAAAAATGCTTCTTTATGTAATTCAACGACCCTGGTGGTAGAACAGGCATTCTTCAAGAATTGGTGCAAAAGGTCAGGCTTTTGCATAAAGAGCGGAGAGATAATGAGGCAGTCCTCTCAAACACGGAATAATTTCAATTCATGTTTATTTTAATGTCACTCCTTACTTTCATTTCAATTTTTTTTCAAAATTTCTGTTCGTTTTAGTAGCATACCCACTGGGTGTGCTGTATTAGAGGAACCCAGGGTTCCTCTAAATACAAGGAAGCTTACCTCACCCCACAAAGACGACTCTTTGAAGGAAAATTTAAGTTTTGCGGGTGATGCTTTGAGAAAAAGAACTCAAACGAGAATTGTATATACTTAAATAAGAATAAATATACGGTGTAAAAGTAACGATCGCCTAATATATCAAGAAAGAAGAAAATGAATTTCAATTGGATTTAACACTAAGTTATAAAACGAAAAATTGATAAATAAAGTCATTAAGGTATTCTGTTTATTTTGAATTGGTAAACTATTAATTGGTAAATTAAATTGATGATGATGTATTATTCGCAACAGATGGCTTTTAAAAGAAAGCCATTTTTCAAACGAAAATAAAGAATTGCATTTAGACTTCAAACGAATAGAATTTGTTTTTCTCCTTTATTTTTTTCCTTTTTTCTTTTTTTTTCTTTTTTAGTTTATTTAGATTTTTAGATTTTTTAGTTTTTTTATTAGTTTTTAGTTTTTTTGTAGTTTTTACCATTTTTTTACTTTTTTTATATTTATTAATATTTTTTTAGTTTTCTTTTTCTCTTATTTTTCAGTTTTTTCCTTTTTTTTTAGTTTTTTCTTTTTTAGTTTTTAGTTTTTTTTTGTTTTTTACCTTTTTTTAGTTTTTTTAGTTTTTTTAGTTTTTTAGCTTTTTTATTTTTTTTATTAGTTTTTAGTTTTTTTTTTAGTTTTTGCCTTTTTTTTTAGTTTTTTTTTAGTTTTTAGTTTTTTACCTTTTTTAGTTTTTTTAGTTTTTTAGCTTTTTTAGTTTTTTTTCTTTTTAGTTTTTTTTGTAGTTTTTACCTTTTTTAGTTTTTTTTCTTCTTTTGTATTAGTGTGAAATAATTCAGACGTCATATGCGGACAAACACGACGTCACTCGACAGACAGACAGACAGACATAACCCACAAACAACTTATTTTTATATATATTTATTCATATTTTTTTAGTTTTCTTTTTCTCTTTTATTTTTCAGTTTTTTCCTTTTTTTAGTTTTTTTCTTTTTTAGTTTTTAGTTTTTTTTAGTTTTTTACCTTTTTTTAGTTTTTTTTAGTTTTTTTAGTTTTTTAGCTTTTTTAGTTTTTTTATTAGTTTTTATTTTTTTTGTAGTTTTTGCCTTTTTTTATTTTTTTCAGTTTTTTTTAGTTATTAGATTTTTACCTTTTTTTTATTTTTTTTTAGTTTTTTAGCTTTTTTAGTTTTTTTTTCTTTTTAGTTTTTTTTGTAGTTTTTACCTTTTTTAGTTTTTTTCTTCTTTTGTATTAGTGTGAAATAATTCAGACGTCATATGCGGACAAACATTACGTCACCTGATCCACAGATCCACACACAGACAACTTATTTTTATATATATAGATTTTTTATATTTATTAATATTTTTTTAGTTTTCTTTTTCTCTTATTTTTCAGTTTTTTCCTTTTTTTTAGTTTTTTCTTTTTTAGTTTTTAGTTTTTTTTTGTTTTTTACCTTTTTTTAGTTTTTTTAGTTTTTTTAGTTTTTTAGCTTTTTTAGTTTTTTTATTAGTTTTTAGTTTTTTTTTAGTTTTTGCCTTTTTTTAGTTTTTTCAATTTTTTTTTAGTTTTTAGTTTTTTACCTTTTTTTTAGTTTTTTTAGTTTTTTAGCTTTTTTAGTTTTTTTTCTTTTTAGTTTTTTTTGTAGTTTTTACCTTTTTTAGTTTTTTCTCTTCTTTTGTATTAGTGTGAAATAATTCAGACGTCATATGCGGACAAACACGACGTCACTCGACAGACAGACAGACAGACATAACCCACAAACAACTTATTTTTATATATATTTATTCATATTTTTTAGTTTTCTTTTTCTCTTTTATTTTTCAGTTTTTTCCTTTTTTTTAGTTTTTTTCTTTTTTAGTTTTTAGTTTTTTTTAGTTTTTTACCTTTTTTTTTAGTTTTTTTTTTAGTTTTTTTAGTTTTTTAGCTTTTTTAGTTTTTTTATTAGTTTTTATTTGTTTTGTAGTTTTTGCCTTTTTTTATTTTTTTCAATTTTTTTTTAGTTATTAGATTTTTACCTTTTTTTAGTTTTTTTTAGTTTTTTAGCTTTTTTAGTTTTTTTTTCTTTTTAGTTTTTTTGTAGTTTTTACCTTTTTTAGTTTTTTTCTTCTTTTGTATTAGTGTGAAATAATTCAGACGTCATATGCGGACAAACATGACGTCACCTGATCCATCCACAGATCCACACACAGACAACTTATTTTTATATATATAGATTAGAAAATGCAGTCAACTTCGGTATTGCCTGAATTTTTTCATATTTAAAAAAATTTGAGTCGTTCGGATGAAAAAATCCTCAAGCAAATACAATAAGCTATATAGATAAAGTTTAATCACATTTTCAAATTTATCACGCAAATGTGTATACCCAGTACAGTTTTTAACAACCAAAAAAAAAAAAAAATTTTTAACAAAAAGATTCAAATGTTCACGAAAAATTTGCAGGCGAGAAAAAACGATTACATAGTCGAATTCAACATCAAAGTTTTATTACCGTTTACGAAAATTCGCTTTGGTTTTCACTGTTTTTGCAGTGTGCATTTAAAAATTCTAAAGTTTGGAGGAGAATAATGCTGATGGGTTTTAATTCATAGTATAGTATTTTTTTGTGTGTGGAAATGATAATGTAAAAAGGAAAACTAAATTAGCCACATGCCAAAAAGCGTTATTTCAGCATTTATCAAAGACTGATAAAAATAATATTAACGTAAAAGAGCTAGAAAAGAATACAAAAACGCTGAGTATTTCAGAAATGTTTGTTTCAGCATTTTATGAAAAGGATTGGACTTCAATTTATTAAAGAAAATCTTTTTTTAAAAGGGTGTTTAGTTTCATTACTGTCCAGGCCTGAACTAGAAGTCTGACTACACTTTTGAGAATGAATAATCAGTTAATCTAAGATACAATATTTTCAAGTTAGATGGATAATTCAAAAGTTTGAAGAACAAGAATAAACTGAAAAATTTCTTCAGTTGAGAACTAACTTTGGATGAAATTTGTGTTCACAGTTTTTTTTTTTTTTTTACTGCATTTTTAAAGTGTTTTGAAATTTGAATTCCTACTTTAAATATTTGTTTTACATTTCAATATCCAGTTTCTAATTTCCACACATCAAACGCATCTCCACTCACTGTCAAACAGTTCGTGGTAACGAACTATAGTAAGGAGCGACCCGGCTCAATAGTAAACGAAACTCTAAAAAACGGAATTTTGATGCTAAAAGATACATCAAAAGAATCGGATTTTCATGCTGATTTTAACTATACAAGTTTCATCAAATCTAGTCTTTGTCATCAAAAGTTACGAGCCAGAGAAAATTTGCCTTATTTTGGAAAATAGGGGGAAACACCCCCTAAAAGTCAGAATCTTAACGAACCATTGTCATACTCTTTGCCACAATTCTATTTTTTAAAAGAATTAAAAACTTTAGCGTAAACAGCGAGGGATTGCGGAGGGGACAACCCATTTCATATACGGAGTAATTTCTGTTCGTTTTAAGTTTTAATGTCGCTCCTTACTTTCAGTTAAAAAACTAGTTTTTTAAATTTAATTAACAATAAGGTATTGCTAGTTATCAATCCTGTTCTACAAGCTAACGAAATGTTTCTTTTTATAACAATTGGGGATACTTGTATAATATACCCCCTGCAGCTCAATTCGTGCATGCATTGACGCAATGTAAACCGTTTTCTTTGGCTAGTTTCTTTCTACTTAGCCTGAGAAAAGAAAATAGAATTGACAGAATAGATTGGGAATGTATAGTTTTGCTGTATATTTGCAAATTATGGGGGGAGGGTAAAGTATTTGGACAGTGGGAAGTCAGGAAACTATTCTTACTTCATAATATCTGAATAATTGTAGCTAACACATTTAGTATATTACAAAATGGTAAAGTACCAACCCGCTGTACTTTATCCCCCTCCCTAATGTACAAATATAAAGCCCAAACATGTTTCCAAAGTACTATATTTTTATCATGCTTAGGTATGTTTTATTAGGATTAACCTAACTTCACTTCTTGAGCTGCAGGGGTATATCACACAAGTATCCAATTGGAATTGTAGAAACTAAGGATTATAATTTTTCGAGTTCCTATTCTTCTATTACATCTCTATGTTACGTGCTTCAAGCGAATTACGACCCCATTATTTTATCTGTCGATTTGTTGTAAGATAAGTAGGAAACAATTGACGAAAGGTACCATTAAGTGCATGAATTACTAGCACATGATGAAGACGTTCTGTCTCTAAACATGAATTCCGACTAAGAAGCTCATTCAAAATGTACGCCTCTTTCAACTTTTACAAGTGAGAATTTTATATTTACAGCCACAAAGCCGTCGCTCGTGTGGGCGTTAGATCGTCGTGTATTTCAGCATGTTATGAAAAGAACTGGACTTCAGCGTATTGATGAAAATCTTTTCTTTTTAAAGAGCGTTCCATTGTTGTCCAGGCTTTCAACTGGAAGTTTGACCAAATTAGCGAGCGTACTAGAGCAGGTACTGTTATTTATTTATTATCTGAAAAAATACCTTAGATGATTGTAGATAGTTATTTATTATAATAATTACTTACTTTTAATAATTGTAATTGTTCTACATAAAACCTGACATCTGTTGTCCTCCTTTGATTTACAAAGTTATTTGTAGCCACCGGGATACGACATGACTTACTTGACTTCAAGCTCCTGCTCGGCAGCGTCCCCGTCGTAGAGGGAACCACATATCCGTGCCGTTACGGCCAGTCAAAAATTTCATATAGCAAAATATACTTCTAATATGACTCTGCCACCCATTACAATAATTTGAAATAGATTAAATGCAAGTGAAATTTTGAACCACAAAGGAAAAATGCTAAAGTCATAAGTTCCTGCAGTGTTTATCAGGTCAAGTGTAAGCGTAAGAATTTACAGATCTTTAAATTTGTTTCATTTTTGTGTGTGTGTGTGGGTGTGTCAGCACCTTATCCAGACATTATGGGTTTGCTTACTTAGTTAAAGTGTACATAAAAACCAGTATGACGACATTATTAAGAAAAACAAAGTTTTACTAAGAGTAAAAAAAATTGTGGAAAGATTTCGAACCCTTTTGCCCAAGAATTACAAACTTTTGAGAAAACATTTCCCCCAAATTGTATTGTTGGAGGAAAAAAAGGGGGCGGACTCTTGACTAAGTTCTGACCGAATGTGGTGCGTCCCCCCTCCACCTTGCGAAGAAAATTAGTTAGCACTTACTAGTTGGGGTTTAAGGTTTTGGTTATTTTGAATTATTATTTCCAGTTACAAACTAATTATGAGACTCAAAAAGAAAATAGCTCGACAACCGTTAGATCATTAACACAATCATAAACATAATATAATCACACAATCAATGACATAATCTGCAGCTCCTACATATACTGTTGGAAAGTCTGGACCCAAAGACAGTTTGTTGACCTCATATTTGGACCACCTCTAGATTACGATAAATAAGGAAAACACTTTTTTCCAACTGAAAGTAAGGAGCAACATTAAAACTTGAAACAAACAGAAATCATAACGTATATGAGGGTGTTCGCATCCTCGTCAATATCTAGCTCTTTACGCTAAAGGTCGAGTTTTGTTCCAATTCTTTCAGAATAACCGCTGAATCACAAAGACCGTTTAATTAGAATAAACAGCTCTTTTGAAAGTCCTAAAAAAACTTTATCGTAAAGAGAGAAGTATTGAAGAGCGAGTGAACCCTCTCATATATGTAATAATTTCTGTCCGTTTTAAGTTTTAATGTTGCTCCTTTCTTTCAGTTGAAAAAGCTTGTATTTTACTTAATGTCTAATCAACTTTTAAATAATGCTGGGGAATCCGGCGCCCTCTTGATCGAAAATTCCATTCCCCATGGAAAATTCCTCCATGAAAATATCCTCCATCGTAAAAACCCTTCCCCTCCTCCACGCCCCACAACAGAAAAACCGCCCTGAAAACGTCTGTATACTTTCTAATAGCCCATACTGTATGTAAACAATGGTGAAGTTCATAGCCTGTTGCCCTCCGCCCGAAGACTGTGGGGGATCAAGCTACCTCAAAGACAGAGTTATTAGATTTTTCGACAATGCTGTGCAAAATGGCTATCTCAAAATTGTGATCAGGTGAAGTTGGAAAAATATGTGCGTTGGAGGGGGCCTAGTTGCCCTCCAATTTTTTGGTCACTTAAAAGGACACTAGAACTTTAATTTCCGTTCAAATGAGCACTCTCTAGATATTTTAGGCCCACTGGGTCTATACGATCACCCCTGAAAAAAAAATATATCCGTGATCTTTCTTCTGGCAAAAAAAATACAAAATCCCACATCTTTGCTAATTGGATTCTGAAACCTCTACAGTATGTTTCTCTGATACGCTGAATCTGATGGTGTGATTTTCGTTAAGATGCTATGACTTTTAGGGGTAGTTTTTCCCTTTTTTCGAAAAATAAAGCAAATTTTCCCTGGCCCGGAACTTTTGATGAGTAATATTAAACTTGGTGAAACTTATATATTTGAAGTGAGCATAAAAATTCAATTCTTTTGATGTGTCTATTGGAACAAAATTCCGTTTCTTAAAGTTTCTGTTACTATTAAACTGGGTCGCTCCTTACTTAGAATTCGTTTCCACATACTGTTTGAAAATCGTTTCTCGTGAACAGAAATCGGTTTTGAGGACGATAGGACAAATGAAAAGGCTTTAATGCTATGAGTTAGAATTTTTTTCGCCGAAACATCTAAGAAACAACTAAACAGATAACATCGAAATCCAACGCCTGTTGTAGGTTCTATCTTATCATAAATAGTTGACGTATATTTGCTTTTTTATAAATGATAAAATAAATATGTTTATTGTAGAATGAGCTTGGTGTCTATATATATATATATAAATAAGCTGTTTGTCGACTGACGTCATGTTTATCCACTGACGTCATTATAAGGATTGAGTATTATGACGTCATGTATGCATTTTGTATGTTTGTATATGACGTCAAAGGCTTTGTATATGACGTCAAAAGCTTTGTATATGACGTCATTATAAGTATATAAGAAGGCGTTTCAAAAATAAATTTTTAGTATAGATCTTAAAATGACAGAAGAAAGAGCCGAGGAAGCTGCTCAAATAGTCAATTCAAAGAGAAATTTAGTATAAATCCTACAATGGCAGAAGAAACAGCCGAGGAATCTGCTCAAAGAGTTAATGCCAAAAGGCTTGCAGCTAAAGAACGCAAAACCGCGCAGTTAGATGAAAATCAACCTGAACAGCGAGAGTCAAAACGTATCAAAACTGAAAATGATAGCGATGATGATTGCGTCTGGGATTTTGACTTGGATAAGGTCATCAATGCCTACTAGATTTTAGTTTAAAAAAAACAAAGGTTCGGCGATATGTATTTCATAGTGACGAAAGACAAGCCAAGGTAAAACAAAGCAAACAACTTGAAATTGATACCGATGATAAAAAAAAACGACGTTGAAAGGACTATCGTTTCCCAGTTGCAACATCTTTTCCACAAAAATAATAATTTAGTGCTTCTGTTCAAAACAGCGATCGAATTGATGCCTACTGATACGCAACTATCAACGAAGTGGCAATCGTTATGGTCGGTGATCAGTTCTTACCTCGAGATAATATTCTTTATAGGCGAAACAATCAGTTGACAAGAATTGCTTAAACTCATCGATGCTACGATGCCCTACAGTATCCTGTCATTTTTTGGGATGGAGCCGACGGCTATCACTTTAATATTAAATTGATAAATCCAGCCACTAACAAAGAAATGGATAAGAAATGCAGCGCAATGCAATATTATGCCTATAAATTAATGATTCGTCATTTATTACATTTACATATAATCCATCTTGGGATTAGATACAACAGCTTTTACATCCTGGACAATCGCCGGTTCATAGACATGACATTACGGCCCGTGTCTTCCGGCAAAAGTTGCTCTCCTTCGTCTCCTACAGAGTTATGGGAGAAATACAAATCGCAAATGGCCGAGAATATACTCCACCGAATACGGCTAGAAAGGTCAGATATGACCTTGGACTTTACAACAGAAATTTATAACTGTTGTAACTATATTAATATATTAATAATATAATATTAATATAATATATAATTAATATATTAATATATAACTATATAAATAGTTATAACTATTGTCGTATGTTACAGACCAGGAAACAAGGAATATAAATGACGACCGGGACACTCAAAGAGAAATTACAGACCGGGACACAAATGACAAGCGGGACACCGGGACACAAATTACGACTGGGACACAGGGAATATAAATGACGACCGGGACACAGGGAATATTCGATTATCAATTACCAGTCGTCATTTATATCCCCCTGTTTCCCCCGGTGTCCCCGTTGTAGTTGTGTCCCTGTGTCCCGGTCGTTATTTATATTCCCTGTGTCCCGGTCGTCATTTGTATCCCGGTGTACCGGTCTGTATATACATTCGTTTTTTAGTTTTGTTTTTCTCCTTTATTTTTTTCCTTTTTTTTCTTTTTTAGTTTATTTAGATTTTTAGATTTTTTAGTTTTTTTATTAGTTTTTAGTTTTTTTTTCTTTTTAGTTTTTTTGTAGTTTTTACCTTCTTTTTAGTTTTGTTAATTTTTTTTTTTACTTGTGTCCTGGTCGTCATTTATACTCCCTGTGTCCCGGTGCTTTGTTGATTGCTAATCGAACATTCCTTTTGTCCTGGTCGCTTTCTCTTTGAGTGTCGTCATTTATTTTTTTCTTTTTTAGTTCTTTTAGTTTTTACCTTTTTTAGTTTTTTTTTAGTTTTTAGTTTTTTTAGTTTTTTACCTTTTTTTAGTTTTTTTAGTTTTTTAGCTTTTTTATTTTTTTTATTAGTTTTTAGTTTTTTTGTAGTTTTTGCCTTTTTTTTTAGTTTTTTGTCCTGGTCGCTTTCTCTTTGAGTGTCGTCATTTATTAGTTTTTTCCTTTTTTTTTTTAGTTTTTTATTGGTTTTTACCTTTATTTTAGCTTATTTTTCAGTTTTTTCCTTTTTTTTAGTTTTTTTTTATTTTTTATTTTTTTTAGTTTTTTACCTTTTTTTAGTTTTTTTAGTTTTTTTAGTTTTTTAGCTTTTTTACTTTTTTTATTAGTTTTTAGTTTTTTTTTGTAGTTTTTGCCTTTTTTTAGTTTTTTCAGTTTTTTTTTTAGTTTTTTATTGGTTTTTACCTTTATAGTTTTTTTAGTTTTTTAGCTTTTTTATTTTTTTTATTAGTTTTTAGTTTTTTTTGTAGTTTTTGCCTTTTTTTAGTTTTTTCAGTTTTGACGTCACCTAATCCAGTTTTTTCAGGTGACGTCACCTGACACATCCATCCACACATCCATCCACACATCCACAGACAGACAACTTATTTTTATATATATAGATATATATATATATATATATATATATATATATATATATATATATATATATATATATATATATATCTATATTCACAGGTGGGACACAGGGACGCAACTACAATGGTGCGTAACGACTTACGCGCGTGGGGGGGGGGCTTGGGGGAGCGCGAAGTGCCCCCACTAACTAGGTGTTGGTTTGGAGCGAAGCGCCACACCAACAGCTAGTAGGTAATAAAAAGCTTATTTTGTCTCTGAATCCTTCTTCTACGGATATATTCGCCTTTCTTGAAAACATGTATTAGGACCTCATCCAAAATTTTGTTTCATCCACAGATTCTAACCCTACTTATTTGCGGTTGGCGGTGGGGCACAATACTCCTCAATTAAGTAAAAGATCTTTATAATGTCTGTGTGGTGATCAATGTGAAATATTAAAACATAGCCTTTAGGGTTTTGGGATGAGGGCAGTAGTGGTTCTGGCCTCTCTTGTGCCTTCGTCAAAACCTTGATTAGTCCTCTCCCCCTGTTTCTAACTAAATTTTCAGCTAAAATTTTAACAAAATATTAATTTATTAGCAAAATTATTTTCAATTTATCGATTAATCAACAATTTATTTTTAAATTATTTAACACTAGTTTAAGGTATCTTGTCGAAAATTTATTTTGTTTTGATTTATTTTTATTTTATTAATAAACAGTAATTTGTTGAGTATTTACATTTATTAACCATTTGCATCGAGTAATCTATTGAGTATTTACATTTATGTTCTCTATTTTATTAATAAAATTTCAAAAGTCACAAAATGATTATAACCATTAGATTATTTGTTTTTAATTTTTCGCTCCTCAATTTTTCTGTGTCCGGGGCAAGACCATGTGCCCTAAATCCGTGCCTAGATGAAGGAGGTCCTGATACTTACCCCTGTAGATGATCCAAGCATCAATGTTCATAGGATGATATTCAAACACCACAATTTCCATCGCAAACTTTCAAGCTTTTTAGTTTGTTCAAATGGCCAATATCAATGCTAGCTGCCACCCAAATTGCTGAACTAAGGCGACGATTCTTTGATTTTTGTGCTCAACCGAAAACTCTAAGACGTTGTTGTACTTTGAAAAAGAGTTACTGAACTGGGGGAACACATCTATGTCAATAAGGGAAAGAGGAGATGAACAGTACCATCTCGGTTTGAAACAACTTGATATTAGCAATGAAAACATTTAAGGCCTAGCCAAAGTCCAAGCATTCAACTCCCTAGTCAATTTTTTTTCTTAGTTTGCAACTCGGTCAAATACAAAGCTGTCAGTTTTCTTCGTCGCTTCAACTAAACAAACATAAGAAGGTTGAACTTAAGGGGTTTCTCACTCAAAATTACGATTAAGTGCAGGGTATCCTTAGCATTCTTCTTGTAATTATTTATATAATATAATTTTGTATATGTATTTATTAACCGGCAGTTTGATGTCTACTCACCACTTATTCTCTAGATTCTGTTTAAACAGGTTACAAATAAATAATACCTGACTGAATCGCTCCTGAACAATCCGAGTGGTTAGTCCCTTGGTGTAATTTATGCATTCTCACACGCTCCGATTACAGCTGGATCTAGTCTTTTGAGGGAAATATTTGACTTCGGAACACAAAAATGTAAGAATATAATATAGGGAGCCAGGGAGCCTACTATAGGGAGCCTATGCCAGGAAGTATATATTATAGAAATTAGTTTCTGATTGTTGAATAAGAAATTTTTTGCTCTATTTTTTATACCCCACAACAACAATGTCAAATATAGCAATCTAGAATGCAAACCCGAAATAGGTTTTATAATTATTTTGGAATTATAAAAAAAAATAATTGTCGGCTTTAAGATTTGATTAGATCATAATATTCTCCACATTTTTTTTTATTTCTATTGACATAAAAACCTCCGAAATCACTAATTCATGAACGTCAGGCGAACTCCAAATGTTTAACATGGGAGGTATAGGAAGATTCCTTGAGAGTGTGTCCTTCATTAAGCATCATGGTCGATAACAACCTTAGCAGGTGGTTGTATGTCAATTCCAATATGAAACAGCGTCGCGTCCTTTCTCCATTCATTGAAGCTGTTCTGACTGATTTATTTTGGCGTAAAATGCAAGGGGGGGGGGACGGAGTATTGAAGAAAATACAACGTGTTTTCTTAACTTTGGAGTGTATGGGAGATAGTAAGGACCCTATTCGTAGGGGTATTCACATCAACACTGAGGTGTGGACTATGCCGCAGAAGCATTAACGCTAAGGAAAGAACAGGGTGCGGTACTAGACGTTCAGAAAGCATTTTTTCTAGGATAGGAACAAGGCTTGTCGATTTGTTGCGAAATAAGACTTCTTATGCAAGAAGTGGTCCTAGCCCTGCACATATAGATATGCGTCATAAAAAGTGACTTAGATAGCTTAAGCATGTTGTGCTTATAATCAAAGGTCACCTCCCTAGAAAAGTTCTGGTAATTAGTCCTCGAAGTGGTAATGGAAGTGCAAGACACACAGATAAGCCTGGGACAAGACTATAAAAATTCCTAAAGTTTCTGAGGATTTTTTTGCGAGACGGCACTAATACGGAATTTTCAAGCATGGTAATTTCTCCCATTCTGTTGGCACTAAACAGCTCAAAGCTGTGGTGAGCTCGTGGGTGCAGGAGTAGTACTTAAGCAGATAATAGTAATATGGTTTTTGCACTTTAAGGGCCCAGGTATCTCATTATTCCGAGTGCCCAATTATCCCATCATACCGAGTGCTCAGGAATCCCATCATTCCTATCGCACTGTACACCCATCATTACTACGATACCTATTGCGTTATAATAAATTCTGGGCGATAAGAAAATTCCTGAAAATGCATGCCAGCTGTTATTTATTGGTGAAAAGGGCCTTTGGATATAAACAGCTAGGGACAGAGTACCCATCACGCAATCATTGGTATAAAACTTTGATGGTAAGTTTCTTAGTGTCACAGTTCTGCTTAGACATTTGATTAGTTTACACTGTTTCAAATTGGAAAAACGTTCCAATGTTTTAAAAATGAGTGGTTTTACACTACTGCAACTTGAAGGAGTTGACAATGACAATATGACGACAAGAGATCCAGCCGTTGAAATTGGAAAGGTTCGTCGACTAACATTTGAGTGGGATGAGATGTTGGTAGATGGGTTATATCTTTGAGTAAATTCAAGTCAGAAGAACAGACGTTTTTCAAAGCAAAAGTGAATATAATGCATTTATTTTGACTATAACATGGATTGAATGTAATCGTGAAACACATTGAGGACAATGGACTGACTCACCTCATGAAAAAAGAGTGAAAATGTATATTATTCTTTTCCTACATTTCTGACAGTAAAATAGGTCTTATAATGTTTTGTTTTTTTGTTAGATATTTTAGTCGATAGTTTTCTCCTCTCTCTAGGGAACCAATAGGCATTGAGAGTATGCACAAAGTAGAAACTTACAATTGTTAGTTTAGTCTGTAACGGACAATGGGAATATCAAGAACCAAAAAATGAATAGATTGAGAAATAGACAATCTTACGGAATCTTGTAACACTGGAAGAGCGTTTGAATATAAATGGTCAGCTTCAGATGTTAACCGTGCAAAAGAAAAATATTCTCTGAAAAAATGCTTGACATAATAAAGGAAAATTATTCTCCAACTTTGGATTATTGTATGAGGCTTTTACGTTGTGGACCAAATGCATTTACTCGCTCCGTTGACATACTAATTTAGACAAAAACAAAAGGATAATGTGGATTTGCTTTTGAACACTACCTAAAAATTTACCAGTTTTCATGATGATTTTTTTCAGTCTCTGTTTTTTTTAAGCAGTCGACGATTTCAAAAAGCCT
Organism: Artemia franciscana; assembly: GCF_032884065.1. Classification (NCBI taxonomy): domain Eukaryota; kingdom Metazoa; phylum Arthropoda; class Branchiopoda; order Anostraca; family Artemiidae; genus Artemia; species Artemia franciscana. Next base: position 35,930,663 of record NC_088872.1, on the reverse strand, counting down.
GTCCAAAACATATATAATTGATTTTAACGTCATTTGATTACTCCTGTCTCTCTATAGAAGTAAAAAGAACATTCCCATTGTTCTCATGTTAGTTTCCATTTGTTGGTGTGAGAGTCAAAACTGTGAAAAAATGTTCTACACATGTATTCCAAGTTTATATACATTTGTCAGTTGGTTAAATGTGATAACTGCACTACAGTTCATGACTATGGCGAAAAGTGTGCATTATGCAATCCATGTAAATTGCATAGAGGATATGCTGTACAAATTAAGGGTTACTCTCACCTGTTAGGATAACTACTGCTCCAGTTGTCACTATGCCAAGTACGATCAATGGGAAAATACTTATCCTGGCATGATTGGAAAAAGCCCTAAAAGTGATTCCTATTTATTTCTAAGGGATTGGTATCGTCATGATTTAAATTTTTTTGAGATGAAGAATTTGAAGCATGTTTCAATTATAAAAGTAGAAACATCAAAAGAGTATGGCTTCTACGTCATAGTTGTGGGGACAATGGTAGTTATAATTATAAACCCACTGAATTTTTATTTAGCTGTTACAGAAATTGCTTCTTCATATGAGAATATCGTGTGTGAGACTTCATCGAATAAGTAAATTGAAACATAGGAATTTTACAATACGAATCATAATAGCATCACTGACTGTACAAAGAGATATAAGAAAAATCAAGTTACATTATATTTTGGAAAATATGACCCTCACTCTGCACACCAAGATCAGTACAAGTTGAATCCGAACGATCTGCCACCACTAATCTTTGTCGACGGCGACCATCTAAATGATAAAGAAGAAGAAGAAATCCAAAAGATGAAGACAACATACTTTTTTATTGTACATGTATGTTTTATTAATAAACAAATTTACATAATTATTAAAACATTTCATTCTTTTGACACGAAAATCAATATAATACAGGTACGATAGGGTATTTTCCTCTATGAAGTCATTCAATCGAGGATTTTCTACATAAATGTTGAGAAATTCACTGTAAGTACAGTCACGACATGGAAAATAAAATATAGTAATGCATGATTAATAAGTCTTGTACAAACTTCAAATTTTGAATAAATAATTTCCCACCTCCTTCTAGGATGTTTTTGATTTGAGTTGTGTAGAATGCATATGCTTGGCCAAGAGCATCAAAATTTCCCTATTCTTCGCTATTTGAAAGATGCATAGCCAATGCCCCATCTGCACAGTCGATGGACTACTGTTAGTAATGATAATGGCATTGCTAGCACTATGAATAAGTTCAAGGAAATACGAGGGCACGCAATAGGATTTGTATTTTGAAACCACATGAAAACCACAGCTTTTGGCTGATAAATCTTGTACACGCTTCAAATTTTGAACAAATAATTTCTCACTTCCTTCTAGGAAGTTTTTGATTTGAGTTGTGTAAAATGCATTCGATAGACCAAGAGCATCAAAATTTCTATATTTTTCGCTATTTGAAAGATGCATAGCCAACGTTCCGTCTGCACAGTCGATGGACTACTATTAACAATGATAATGGTATTGCTAACACTTTTTATAAGTCCAAGGAAATGTGAGGGTATTTAGTAGGATTTATATTTGGGTATGTGTGGATCCAAGTCAAATACGTCGATTATTTGATTTGTGTTCATTGTGCCAAGTCTAATAGAACACTACGGTTGGGGGGTAATTTCTCACTGGGTTTCAAATTGAACTAGTGAGATTAATGCTACACTATTCGTCAACGGTTTGAAAAAGGTACACTCTAGACCTACAGTGCCCGTTCGAACAATACTCATATATTGAGTACCATGCAAGTCCAAAACAATAATGCCGTGACTTTTAGCGAACATTGTATCAGTTTTACCACTTTAAAATAGTTATAAATCTTGATCCAGGGATTGTATTGTCAATTCATATAGGGTCCTATAGGATTTACCAAAAGATAAATTGTAAAAATAAATTCCATTTGCTTTACATACAAGAGAGGAAGCAAATCAAATTTATGGGAAGAACTGGTCCATGATGCAATGGCACTGGAATTTTTTACCAATGCCAAAGCAAGTATTGAAAGAATTTTACCATTGATACATGAAGAGTCGGTGTCGATACTTGAAACAGTGGCAATATGTCGTCGACTGGTGATTGTGTAAGGAGCGAGTAGTTTGATATTATTTCCAGAAGGCTCTTAATGTTTCATTTGCCAAAGTAACAGAACTCATAACATTTTGTTTTCGCACATAAATTATTGTCGAGGTGAGATTGAAATTTGCATCGGGTGATGCATCAAGTGTTTTTCTCAAGATAAAATTTGACGGTGCGAGTTGTAGCTTTGTGTCAATCTTAACAAGAGGCATTAATTGAGGTATATTAAACATTTCATGATTTAGCTTACCAACTAAATGATACTACTTGCTCACCACCCAAGTGGGTTCACCATCAGTATCAACAGTCGATCTCTAATCATAGCCCATTGCCAAACCTTTGGAGTCTCCTTAGGACATAAGAATCATCAATATAAATTGTATTTAGCTTGCAGACCTCTGTAGTCAGACCTCTGGAGGACTTTGGAGTCATCAACATAAATTGAATTTAGCTTTCATAGTTTGATAGATTGTTGCTAGTGCTCGTCAATGTTCCATTTATGTAGACATATTTGTCTAAACAAATTGTGTAGTACACAATTTTCATAGGATAACCCATGGATAGTGGTGGGTGTTTAATTATGAGACTTTTTCCTCACCACAAATTTAAAACCAATAAATTTGTATAATAAATCTATGAAGTAGTCTTCAGTGGAATAACTTCAGTGGAATATCCCCCCTTTATTAAAATATTGTTTGAGAAAAGTGTCAAGTGTATTACCATCTCCTCGATGATGTTCTATAGGGCTAGAGATGGAAAGGGATCGACGAGGATGTTGATTATAAATCGATATGATTTTATCCAAATCATGAATAAAATCAGCAGTATTTTTCAATGTAAAATATCTTGAAATTAAAAGTCGGATAGTTCTTATCAATCGTTTAGGCAATGCTGCCCGTTTTGGACTATGACTATTATAGAGCATTGTATTTTATTTTAAAAGAACCTTATTGACAATACGGATTAAAAAATTCACTACCCTGATCCGTTTGAATCTTCTTGTAACAATCCTGTTCAAAGATGGTTTCAAGAACCTTAGTAACTTCATCACCTCTTTTTGACCGCAATTGGCTGGCATATGCATAGTAACTAAAAATACTAATTGCAAGTAAAATATACTTGTATGGCTCATTGTGGCGCATTGGGTCTAATTGAGAGTCAAAAGATCTGTTTGTAATATGTTCAATGGTAAAAAAATAAGTTTTTCGATAGTGACTTTGGTTTTCGATATGATTACGATATAGGATGTAACTTAATTCATTCTGTAAATACTCTGTCACTAGCTTTTTTTCAAGTTCAGTGACTTGAGCAAGTATGATGGGTGGACTTAAAGTTCCCACTTCTCCAATATTCTCATAAACATGTTTCAAAGTTCCAACCATTTCGAACGTAAACATGCACAGAAGTGTCCACCACCCTTTTACGTACCAACCGGTGAGGGTTATGCAGCGATATTCCCCACTCTCGTCAAATCATCGTCACTTGGCGTACTAGTATTTTCCAAGCAGGATTTAAAAACATCTTTTGATATTTGACTAAATTCGTGTAATCTTTTAAAAATATGATTATTGGCAAAAAGGCTTTTGGGGAACTTTAACGAGTTTAAAAGTTTATGCAAATGACACAAGTCTTTTGCGATTTATTATCAAATCTGATAACAAATCAAGAAGAATGTAGGTCTTGCTATGGATCATAGCTTGATTCCCATTGCCATTAATTTGAACATGTTAACTTTCAGTAAGAAGTTAAGAGTATTTTGCACTGCCTACGATAGAAATGATGCATTAGCTTTGCAACACTTGTCAAAAATGAAGACAAATCTTCTTCTTTTTGAGGTGGTGGTGGCGAGGGTTGTGCTGAGTTCTGAGTAATTTCCTTTTTGTGATCAATACATTTACATTGAGTTGCCTCTCACGGTAGAGTTTATGTTTGTCAACTCCTCCGGAGGCATTTTGAAGCAAAATTAATTTTTCATCGTCGGCAATTGTCTCTTTGTTAATGAATTTATTGGGAATGTCCTCGAAATGCTCCATTGACGAAAGAGCCAACTCATCCTCTAATGATAGGTTAATCGGAAAGGATATATCGAACAGCCGTGAAATTGACTGTTGTTGTTTTAGTAAGTGCCTTCATAGCTGCTCCCATACGATCTTCCCCACCCAATCTCCGAAAAACCTCTACCGATGGCATGTTATTACACGATTCTCTTCTTGTGTGGTCATAAGAGACTGCAATGGTCTCACATTTTTTTTTACCATGATTTAGATTCGGTGGATTGGACACATCTTTTGAGTTTGACTTCGCAGTCTAATTCCCCCTTGTCACTCTTTAGGAGTAAATTCTGAAAGTTATTAAATCTCAAGATTGTCCTGTCGTCGATCTTCCGCTCCCAATCTCTCAAAAACCTCTACCGATCGTTTGTTATTGCACGATTCTCTTGGTCATAAAAGACTGCGATGGCCTCATTTTTTCTTGCATGATTTAGATTCGGTGGATCGGACACATCTTCAAGTTTTACTACGCAGTCTAATCCCACCTTGTCACTGTTTAAGAGTGAATTCTAAAAGTTCTTAAATCTCAAGTTGGCCCTGTCACCGCTAACTGCTTCTACAAATTGTTGTCCATGACGCTTGCAGTGCCTCATATGATGTTTTAACTTTTATTTAGTATAGAATCTAGAAGACATGTTGGACAATAGTAGCATGCCCCCCTCACGCTTTTCACCCGTACTTAAAACTCAACTAATATCGGGTATTGGAAAAAATTTCCAATGAATGGAGTTAACTGGCAGGCAAAGAACCATACCCAGTGTTTTACTGATTCAGTGGATGGAGTCCTGACTGGATATATTAGCCCCTTTATATTACTGTGTTTACCCTCCTCAAATTCTGTATCATATTATAAAACAGTAATATTAATCTTGAAATTTTCGTTAGCCTTTTGAAAAATATTTATCTCTTTCAGTATTACTGAATATTGACCATTTAAACAATTAAAATCTACTTTAGGGAATTTTTGGCCCCTATTAACTGCCAAATTGTCCAACTTCGTCTTAATAGCGTCCTATTGCAGGTGTTTGAGCTGCCACAAGGAATCAATATTTGAAGCACTGAAGCCCTGTGTAGAAGGCATTTTACATTTTTAGGCCCCTTTAAATCTGCATTATAATTTATACCCATCTCCCCTCTACCAAGTCTTATAATAAAATTCTTTTTAAATTTACTCACATTAACACCTAGACTGTCAACCAATAAAACTACCGTCCCGCTACACCTGTCACTATAAGTGTCCATTTTCGTCACTATGTTTTCCACCCAATCCTTAGATACACCCTCACATTATGTAAGTGTGGATGAAGTTCTAGCTTTTCAGTTTACGCATAATGCCAATATACCTCATCCGCCTTTTCATGCAATGGATGTCTTAATCCCATCCCTCCAACCCCCTCCTCGAATCACTCCTTCAACAAGGGCTCGAAACGTGCCCATACAGGAGAGCACTATGTTTACCGGATACGTCATTATTCTGCTCTCCATTAGTGAATTCAATGGATTCCTAAAATCAGCCCTATAAATATTTTGCAACACAGATTCGGTTAAAAAACTCAGGCAAAACTCCCGATACCCCTGTCACTATAAGTGTCCAATTTTGTCACTATATTTTCCACCCAATCCTTAGATACACCCTCAAATTATGTAAGTCTGGATGAAGCTGTAGCATTTCAGTTTACGCATAATGCCAATATACCTCATCCGCCTTTTCATGCAATGGACGTCTTACTGCTATCCCTCCAACCACCTTCCCGAATCATTCCTTCAACAAGAGCTCAAATCTTGCCCATACAGGAGAGCACTGTGTTTACCGGATGCGTCATGATTCTACCCGCCATTAGTGAATTCAATGGATCCCTAAACTCAGCCCTATAAACATATACATTGTGCAAAACAGATTCGGTTAAAAAACTCAGGCAAAACTGGGGGCGTTACGGGAATTTCATGTACCGTGCTAATTTTTCCGCCTTCATTGTGAACGGTAGGGATGTTGCGCTGTATGAAATCCTTCTGCTCACTCAACATACTCTCTAATGTATCAGGACTGAGGCGACCAGTCTAAGCAAAAGCATTTTCTGATACAATTTGGAGTTCAAAGGTAGTTGATTGAGCCGAACCCCCTGTTAAAGTGTTTGTTTGTGTATCACTATTGACAGTACCGAAAAATCCGCGTACATATTTGTTTAATATGATGTTATATATATATATATATATATATATATATATATTTCTTGTGCTGTTTTGAAGACGGCCCTTGGATATAGGGCCGAAATATTTATTGAATTGAATTCCACCTTCTTGAGAAAAAAATTTCCCTATTGTTTCTAAGTTGTGTTTGGTTGAATTTTAGATTCCTTTTTTCAAAAATGCTAAGCTAAAAAAAATTTTAAGCCCCTCCCAAAAAAGAAATGTCACTACAAACACAGTTTTTCTAATAGAAAAATCATTATTGACGTATTTATAACATCTTCATTTTTTACTTTTGAAATATCATGGCTATTTTTCGCTATAAGTATATTTAATTTGATTTTAAGACAAGAAAAAAAGTTAAAAAAAATTTAGTTTCAAAGTTTAATAAAAAACTAAGTAAAAAAATGTCACTACATGCATTATTTTCTAATAAAAAATCACGGCTGATGTATTCATATCATCCCCGTCTTATATTTTTTAAATACCACTAGTGATTTTTCTCGTTATAAGTATATTTAATGTAATTTAAGACATAGGAAAAAATTCCAAAAAATCTCGGTTTACTAGTTCAATAAAAAAAATACGTAAAAAAATGTCACTACAAGCTTTATTTTTCTAATAGAAAAATCACGACTGACGTATTTATATCATCCCCGTTATTTTAATATCACTAATGATTTATTCTTGCTATAAGCATGTTTTGTGTGATTGTAAGACATAGAAAAAGAGTAGAAAATTTTCAGTTAAAAAATTTAAGTAAAGAAAAGTTAACCCCCCTTAAAAATTTGAATCCCCCTCTTCTCCGAGGGGCATGTAATCCCTTTCATGTTCATTGCGATACTATGTCCATTCACTTCTCGTTCACAACCAGAAAAATATTTAAAGGGGAGATGGACCCTGTCATGCTCATAATAGGTATTCTATTAATATTCATGTTAAGGCTTGAGTTCAAAATAATCTACGGACTGAATACAAAAGTTTAAGAATAACTAGCAGGGAGGTTTTTTTTAACTAATGACTATTTGATGTACAAACACATAAAATTCAGTAAGTGTTCTTTTTTAGACTTGATATTGCTCTTTGCCGTCCCCTGAGGTTTCAGGCTCAAATATTCGAGTGAGTTCAATAGGTCAAGAATAGGTAGTAAGAGGGAGGATTTCAAAACCATAGATGATGTACATACAATTCGCTAACAAAATTGGACTGTCAATGCCATTTGATAAACCTAAACTGTATAAGAAACAATTCCCACCCTCTAATAGTAAAAAAAAATATATAGATTACAAACCTCTTGTATATATGAGAGTCCTTGTTAAGATTCCGTTTAGACATCTCGTTAGTTTAAGCTCACTTCATCAAATGAAAACGACTTGGACGAACGTTGTTTATATCAAAATATTTGTCTGAGATATCTTACACAATGGGGGTACTGTGCGCTTGTATCAATGGCAATGTTTCAACAAGAGCTAAGAGCTCATGGCACTTGTGACGAGGCGAGAAGAGCTAAGAGCCAAGAGATCATATAGTATGAGCTCTAACAAAATTCTATGAATCAATAGATTGATTTAAAAAGGAAAATAAGAGGCTTAATGCCGGTCAGGATTTAAAATAAGAGCTCTGAGTCACGATGTCCTTCTAAATATCAAAATTCATTAAGATCCGATCACCCACTCGTAAGTTATAAATACCTAATTTTTTCTATTTTTTCCTCTCCTTTTAGCCCCCCCAGATGGTCGAATCTGGGAAAACGACTTTATCAAGTCAAATTGTGCAGCTCCCTGACACGCCTATCAATTTTCATCGTCCTAGCACGTCCAGAAGCACCAAACTCGCCAAATCACTGAACCCCTCCGCCCAACTCCCCCAAAGAGAGCGAATCTAGTACGAATCTGTCAATCACGTATCAAGGACATTTGTTTATTCTATCCATTAAGCTTCATCCCGATTCCTACACTCCAAGTGTTTTTCCAATATTTCCCCCTCCAACTCCCCCCAATGTCAAACGATCTAGTCGGGATTTGAAATAAGAGCTCTGAGACATAAATTCTTTCTAAAAATCAAATTTCATTAAGATCCGATCATCTATTCGTAAGATAAAAATACCCCAATTTTCACGTTTTCCAAGAATTCCGGTTTCCCCCTCCAACTCTCCCCAACGTCACAGGATCTGGTCGGAATTTAAATAAGAACTTTAAAGCACAAGATCCTTCTAAATATCAAATTTCATTAAGATCTGGTCACCCTTTCGTAAGTTACAAATACCTCAATTTTCAAAATTACCCCCCCCCCTCCAATTCCACCAAAGAGAGCAGATCCGGTCTGGTTATATCAGTCACGTATCTTAGACAGGTTTTTATTCTTCCCATCCAGTTTCATCCTGATCTCACCGCTTTAAGTATTTTCTAAGATTTCCGGTCCCCCCAACTGCCCCCCCCCCAATTACGCTTGATCCGGTTGATTATTTTCCCCACCAAGTTTCATCCTCATCCCTCCAATCTAAGCGTTTTCCATGATTTTAGGTTCCCCCACCCCAGACTCCCCCAACGTCACTAGATCCAGTCAGGATTTAAAATAAGAGCTTTGAGACACGATATCCTTCTAAATATCAAATTTCATTGAGATCCAATCACCCGTTCGTAAGTTAAAAATACCTCATTTTTTCTAATTTTTCAGAATTAACCCCTCCCCCAACTACCCCAAAGAGAGCAGATCCGTTCTGGTTATGTCAATCATGTATCTAGGACTCGTGATTATTTTTTCCACCAAGTTTCATCCCGATCCCTCCATTCTAAATATTTTTCAAGTTTTAGGTTTTCCCCTCCCAACTCCCCCCCCCCCCCAATGTCACCAGATCTGGTCGAGTTTAAAATAAGAGCTCTGAGCCACGATATCCTTCTAAATATCCAATTTCATTGAGATCCGATCATCTGTTCGTAAGGTGATACGACCAAATAGTCGTAGGAATGGTGATGTGGATATGGGAGATGTATGTGCTCTGACTAATGGGATATATGTGTGCTGGTACCAATTGAAGGGATATGGAGGGTTTAAGAAAGTGCCGGTACCAGGGATCGGAAAAGTATGTGTGCTGTCGGAGTGCATATAGGGACGCTACTCGTACTTGTCGGTTATTGAAAACACATTCAAGAATTACTCTTAGGTCACGTCTCAGAAAACCGGTTTCATAGCTACAAAAACAAGTGACGGATAATACAATGCATTGGACTTAGACATTATACATTAAACCTTTATAATTGGACTGTATATTTGCACATTAAGGGTAAGGGTTGCTTAGGTTAGGTTAGATTGAATTAGGTTAAGTTTCCATAATTTTGTTTCTAAAGTATTATTTTATTATTATGTTTCGTTATCTTTCATTAATATTAACCAAACTTCACTTTTTGGGCATGTTTCCAATAACCGACAAGAACCCTCAACTATATTAATTTCTATTGATTTTGGCACTGAGTACATTTCTCCAACGAGACACGATTCAACCATGAATTTCGCTCTAAATAGAAGCTTATCTTCTTATGGTGAAAATCTTAAAAGATTGATTTATTTTAGCTTCCTATACCTTACCAATTACAATGGTAAAATCAGTGACTGTTTTGATTAAATATTCTAGACAGGTCCGGAGCAAAATGTTTGAAAGTGAGACCACCTTGTCTCTCTTTGATTCCCTTTGTTTGTATATTCATTCCAAGGACCTTACTCTTAGTCTAAAGAATACAAATGAAAACTCCTAGCCAAACTATAAGAATTGTACCTTGAAACCTGACTTCCTTAGAGAAGTAATTTTCAGTTGGTTGCTTATTTTTATTTCAGTTTGAGCCACGGTGTTGATTTACTATTAATTGGTGAAGAAATCTTTTTTTTTTCATTTTATTTTTTTTTTCATAAATATTACTTAGACAAGTTTGCAGTGACTACGTTGGAACGTTTCTAAAATTTTCCTTTCGTTTTATCATTATGCAAACTGACAAAATACGATTGGTGTTTGGCTAAATAGTGTCTAAACTAAGAATTAACATACAATGATTCTTATTTTAAATAATGGGAGAAATAACAAGATTAATATGTAAAATAATAACTGTGTATTTTTTTCAGTTTATTGAACTTTATTCAATAAATAAGGCACAAAATTTGACAATGGCGAGTACAGCTTCAATTTCATCTTGTATTGGGGTTGAGGTGTTGGGGGGGGGGTTGTGGTAGTACGAGGCCGAACCTCCAGAAACTTCTAAAGTTGACTATTTTTTATATAGATAGGTGATACAAATAAGCAAAATTAATAAGTAGATGCAAATAAATAGAAGAAAACTTCTATTTTCCATCCTTTAAACCCTTTAAAATAAAATTGCCTATTGGCACTATATATCTAGGAGGCGTTGATTTAAGGATTCCCAGTAGAAGCTCATCATTTCCACCATTAAACCAATAGCCCCTTGGATTTGTCTTGTCATTGCACCTAAAAAGAAAATTTAAACAGTTTTAAAGATATACAAAATAGTTTTCTTTAGTGTCCATTTTTGCAGTAGCTCAAAACTTTTTTTCCTATTTTGAACCGGTGAGATTTTTAAAGGTTAGTTAACACATATAAAGCAATCACATAGTCATTTTGATGCCATTTTATAGAATTTTTTATATAAAGGAGTGAAATATGATGCAACAAGTGATAACGCTAGTTTTACGCGAAAACACTAATTTAAACCCAAAACTAGGTTAGTAGGGAAACTCCAGTCCATAGAAATTGTACATTGTAATAAAGGGTCATGCTGGTAAGGCCAGGAAGTGATGACAATTAAAGAGGGGATTATTTTTATCCTAGATCTCTCCCCCCCCCTATATTTGAAAAATATCTGTTTGCGCGGTACTTTTATTAGAAAATGTTTTTTTTTGTATTTTTCATTGATAAAATTAAAAAAAAACTGTAGCTTTGCCCCTATAGGTTTTGGAAAATAAATTCCCACCTCCCACACACACTTTCACGAATTGACGCAATGGTAAGATTTTTTGTTAGTTTTATTTGGAAAGCCTCATATGCACTTAAAAAAAAATAACAGCCGTTCTAGAATATCTTTACCAGCAGAGGGGTCAAAATTGGAAAAGAATGTATACTGACGCCAAAAGTCCCTCTAAGGTTTCCACTCAGATTTTACTGGTTGTTTATTTAAAGGCTCGCAATGTCTTGCCTGAAAGAGAAGGTGTATCACAATTTGTTTCAAAAGAAGTTATTGATTCACAAGAATTGGTGGAGAACGACAGGGACTGGGAAGATAAATATTTTAGCATCTTTAGCTCAAGAACTACCTAAGAAATTTCATGTACTGCATGCTAAAATAAAGCTGCATTATTTAGCTTCACACCGTAATTCCAACATTTTTCTTAGTAGAATACTTAAGCAAAAAGTCTTCTTACCCTCAAGAAAAAACTCTAACTTTTGCTCTCCCGAAAATCACTTGCGAGTTCCGAAAATCGCTTACGGACATGCGATTTTTATTTATTTATTTATTTATATATGTAAAGTAGCTGATTCATGTGCTTTACCGCCAATGAAGCATGTCACGGTCAATTGCTAGAGCAGAATGTAAGAAACAAAAATTAAGTTATCTAAAATCTCGGTACCTTATCCTTGTTGGCATCTTCTAATTAAGCATTGAAATGTGTAAAGCGAACTAGAAAGATTAATCACTGCTAGCTTGCTAAGTATCTTATCTGATACACCTTTCTTTTATATTCAATGTCAGAAAGTTAAAAATTTATCTTATACTTTTCACGATTTCCCTCGGATAGAACTTTATGAATGGAACTGATATACAGTTTGGTGTAATTAATAATAATACCTTAGATAATAACATTCTCCATACCCAGCATAATATTGACTTAAGTGTGTTATAATGCTTTGAGATAAATGATAGTGTTACTTTTAGTGCCCTTAGACATGACATATGTTCAATTAAATAGATTTCTGTTGCGCAGCGATTTTATTACATTCTGCATGCCAATCGAGGGGGAGGATAGGCCGTATCTAAGGGTGGGGGTAGGGGTTTTGAACCCCACCCCGAAATGTTTGTTTGACTTGTGAAAACGTATCAAAAATGAATGTAAACAAGTTTTTGATGCGTTTTCAAATATTTTTTTTGTAAACCCCCTCCCCCTTTCACCCGAAAAAATTGTAAACCCGCTTCCCCTGGAAAAAATCCTGGATACGACCCTGGTACGTGCACAGGAATAGCATATAGTGAAATGTGATTCTTTGGTTACAGAAAAAGAAACATCTAAAAATATATAATCAATAGTGATCTTATTCTTTTACATATTATATAAAATAGTTGTCCATAGTGAATATACTTCTACAAATTTACATCTTCCAGTCAAGGGCACACCCAGATTTTTGTTCATTGGGTGGGGATACAACAAAAACCTTAAAAAACGTATCAGAAATTTCTTTATGTGCATTTTTTTCTGTTTTTAAGAGTCATACAAAATTTCGTGGAGGGAAGGTCAAACCCCGTAACCTCTCCCCTGGATATGGCCTTGCTTCCAGGTTTTGTACTCAAAATTTCACTAGCAGATAAATTTTGCAGTAAAACTATGAGTATTTGTTTGTTGTTTTTTTTTACTACCAAATTTTCCACGAAGATTTTTCACACTTCGCTCAACTTATAATTTGTTCGAATCTCTGAATTCAGCCCTTAAACTATACCATCTCAAGAACACTAAAGCCATTTATAGGTTGCAATTTCTAATTACAAAAAAAAAGTTATATTCAACTATTATTAAGCCTATCATCTAAGTTTCTTAGGCAATTCAAGGCCTATTGCCTTTTTGTAACCCTCACGAAAATGACCAGTTTTGTTGAATTTTTCAAATCCAACTTTTGTTGAATATTCATTAAATGATACACTTGTTTCTATTTTGTCCTTTGTCTTTTAAGCCGTCATTAACCATATTCAACCATGATTGAACGATTGCATTATTAGTTACTTAATAATAAGTCATGAATTTTGAATTTCGAACTTTTGTGGATGGAACATATTAGATTATTAATTGAAAATTAGTAATATTAACTTATTTTTAATGATGAATTTTTTTTAGGAGTCGTTTTCAGCTGGTACATATATCATCCGTCAGGGTACAAGGGGCGATTATTTTTACATAATTTCGAGTGGAAAGGTTAAAGTCACACAGCAAGTTCCCGGTGAGTCATTAAGTATATGTAATACAAGTTGCCTAAATATAAAATTTTAATTAAACTGGCCTGATCATGTATGTCTACTAGTATGGTTAACTTAACTGTATTTTTGATCGGTTGAATGTTTCTATTCTCTTCCAGTGTCGATAAACTTTAATGTTATGTTCTTCCGAAACAAAGAAGATAATTTTGTTTATGCTATTTCATCCTCTTGTCCGTAGTATGTTGAACACTTGGATACTATTATCAACACCATAGCGTGGACATAGTAAAGAGTGATATTTCTTTCAAGTACTATTTCTTCATTTTATTTAAATTTTTTCACCTGCCACTTTGTATGTAGTATGGTCATAAAATTGGGGAGGGATGTATTCAATCAGTAATTGTAAGTAATACAAAATACGTCTAGATAAGCCCAAGTTAAGGACTGACTCTTGAGCGAAATTAAATAAAAAAAACTAGTTTTTTTAACTGAAAGTAAGGAGCGACATTAAAACTTAAAACGAACAGAAATTACTCCGTATATGAAATGGGTTGTCCCCTCCGCAGTCCCTCGCTCTTTACGCTAAAGTTTGACTCTTTGCCACAATTCTACTTTTTAAAACAACTAAAAACTTTAGCGTAAAAAGCGTGGGACTGCGGAGGGGACAACCCATTTCATATACGGAGTAATTTTTGTTCGTTTTAAGTTTTAATGTCGCTCCTTACTTTCAGTTAAAAAAACTAGTTTTTTTTATTTAATTTCTGAACGTTTTTGAATTAATGCATGTTTGATTTTGGCTCTCCGCACATAAATTATTGAAATGAAATTAGTATATTAATTTTTTTTTGGCTAAATGGCTTTCTCTTAGTTTTGATCAGACGATTTTGAGAAATAAGGGGTTGGGAAGGAGGCCTAGCTGCCCTCCAATTTTTCGGTTACTTAAAAAGGCTACTAGAACTTTTAATATTCAACGAACGTTTTTATTAGTAAAAAATATACGTAACTTAAGAATTAACTTACGTAACAAACTTTTATATTCTTATATTTTTATTATGTGTACGAGGGGGTTTGTACCCTCGTTAATACCTCGCTCTTTACACTAAATCGTAAGTTTTGTTCCAATTCTTTAAGAATGACCCCTGAATCAAATAGGCCGTAGAATAAATAGTTGAAATCACTAAAAATATTTTAGCATAAAGAGCGAGGTATTTATCTCCTCCTAAATACCTCGCTCTTTATGCTAAAGTATTTTTAGAACCCTTCATATGCGTAATAATCTCTGTTTGTTTTAAATTTCAATGCTATTCCTTACTTTCATTTGAAAAAACGTTTTCATGTTTATTTTTTCATTGTTTTTTTTTTTTATAGTAATGCTAGAAAATCCTGCGCCCTTTTCATTGAATTTTTTTCCCCCATGGCATATTTCTCCAAGGAAAGATCCTCCCACATAGCCCCCTCCCTCAACCCTACCCCCAAAACCAAAAAAATCCCCCTGAAAACGTCTGCACACTTCCCAATAACCATTATTATATGTAAACACTGGTTGAAGTTTGTAACTTGCAACCCCTCCCCCAGGGACTGTGGGGGAGTAAGTCATCCCCAAAAACATATTTATTAAGATTTTCGACTATGCCAAACAAAATGGCTATCTCAAAATTTTGATCCGTTGACTTTGGGAAAAAATGAGCGTGGGAGGGGGCCTAGATGCCCTCTAATTTTTTTGGTCACTTAAAAAGGGCACTAGAACTTTTCATTTCCGTTAGAATGAGCCCTCTTGCGACATTCTAGGACCACTTGGTCGATACGATGACCCCTGGGAAAAAAAAAACAACAAAAAAACAAACAAATAAACACGCACCCGTGATTTGTCTTCTGGCAAAAAATGCAAAATTCCACATTTTTGTAGATAGGAGCTTGAAACTTCTACAGTAGGGTTCTCTGATACGCTGAATCTGATGGTGTCATTTTCGTTGAGATCCTACGACTTTTAGGGGGTGTTTCCCCCTATTTTCCTAAATAAGGCAAATTTTCTCAGGCTCGTAACTTTTGAATACTAAGACTAAACTTGATGAAACTTATATATTTAAAATCAGCATTAAAATGCGATTCTTTTGATGTAGCTATTTATATCAAAATTCAATTTTTTAGAGTTTTGGTTACTATTGAGCCGGATCGCTCCTTACTACAGTTCGTTACCACGAACTGTTTGATAGTAATTCGGGGCAGAAACTAGCTTGCTGGTTTGGTGTAAAAGCGAGCCAAGTCCTGATTCGTTTCAAAAAACAAGCCAAGTCATGACTAATCACAAAAACGAACTAAGTTATAACCGGATGCATAGACGATTTAACTTCAAGCCGTTAAAAGACGATTTAACGTTTAAAAAAACCTATATCCTGACTCTATGCAAGAGCAAACTAAGTCATGATTTGCATAAGCAAAATAAGTCCAAGCGACAGAATTCCGGAGAATAAGTTCAAAAACGACCTCTGTTCGAAATTCAGTCTGAAATTTGGTCACATAGCACAAAATTGACCTTAATCCCGACTCGGTGCACAGGCAAGCTAAATCCTGAGTCGATGCAAAAACAAGCCCAATTCCTGACTTTGTGCAAAAATGAGCTAAATCCAACCTATAAACTCGCTGCAAAGACGAACAAAGACCTGAATTGATGCTGTAACAACAAGCAGTTAAATTATGACGAGCTGCGGATTGGTTCAGTGCAAAAACTAACACAAGTTGTGACTGGGTGTAGAAACGGGTTTTTCCCAAATCATGGAATTTTTGTGGCGCCTTGCAAAGTAACAGTTTCAACGCATTAAAAAATGACATAAATCCTAGCCCGATGACAAAAAAAAGAAAAAAAGGTAAATCCTGAATTGGTGCAAAAATGACCTAGGTCAAAACTGTGAAAGTTTAGTGACGCAAAAACAAAATCTGTCTAATCTGTCAAACTTCTGTGATTAAAATGAGACAAATCCATCCTTCATTTTGACTGACTCAGTACAAAATGAAGTTTGTCCCGGTTCTTTAAAACATCAGGCTCAATCCTCACTCTATGCAAAAATGAGCTAAAGGCACAACAATGAAAAAAATATCCCCTTGCTACCCCCACCCCCAATATAGCCAAGAAATGTAGTCGAACACATAGTAAGTATAGGCAAAAACAGACACAGCTTTATACTGCTGTGTTGAACTTAGGTGGCTGTGTGCTGAGAAGAGTTTCTTTTTTCTCTGTTGAATTACTACTTGATTTCATATAATAGCAAATTGTATTTTCACAGTTAAAATTTATATTAGTAATTGCTTATGATTCAGATGTTTAGATCAATGAGCTGCCTTATAAATCATTCTATCCTTTAGGCTACTTAATGAATTTTCAAATACGAAAATAGAATTTTCGTAACTGAAATGACATGCAGAACAGTGAAAGATGAACGGTGGATTTTATAAATGAGACTTTTGTTTTCTGTGCTCTGCTTTTGAATTTTTCTGCTCTTAAGAGAATACCTTGGTTTTTGGGTGGATTGTGTTTTCTTGAAAGTGCTAGTTTTTCAAAATTGTGCAAATACACGGGAATTTCATTATTTGGTGTATTTGAGCTAGTTCTGTAGATACATCTTACAGAGCAACGAAACAATTATTTTGTTTTGTTTTAAATTTAAAAGTTCTCTATTCATTTCCATTAGAAAACTTTGTTTTTGCAACTTACCTTTTGCTCGTCTGTGGGTTATTTTCTGTTATAAAAATAAACTGAAAAAAGTCTTTGTCAAAGTTGGGTGATAATATGAACAAAGATTGCCATCAGCTTTGTTAAAATACCACATTAAGCATTTATTTGAACCCTACTTCTCTGAAATTTCCCGACGAAATATGGACAACTTTGTCATATAGTTAGGAATCCCAGGGGGTATATTATCACCATTGTGTCTGAGAAGACATGGATGAAAAATTCAGTCGTTTTATATTATATTTTTTTTTACTGTTATGTTTTAAATTATATTATATATTTATATTATATTGTTTCATATACATCAATTATTCTACACTATAAGGTTCAAAGACTTAGCTTATAGCATCAGAAAAACTTGTGAAAAATTCACCACCCAAAAACAAGCATAGTCTATATAAAAAAAAATCGAAAAATAAAAACAGTCTTTCGATACCCACACATGACTTTGCCTAACAGCTGTTTAAATCCGCGAGAGGTTTACTTTCCATATGCTTGCAGTATAGAAAGAAACCAGGTTGAATTTATAAAAATAATATAAATATGAATATCTCCCAACCTATACTGAATGGCGACTTAGAGTATTTTGACAAAAACTACTGCAGTAATCGCTTTTGAAAAATTGGAAAAATAAACTGAGCGAAGCCAGGAAAATCAGGAAAAGTTTTTTAAAGGATATTACAAGACGCCCATGAAATTCCTTATCGACCCTTCTTAAAACTAGCATCAGAGTAGTTAATCTATGGAAAAGACAATTTTTCTTGTGAGAATGAGAATAGGTACACTATACCACAAACAGAAAAACAAAACCAAGGAAACAAAAACCAAGCTTCTTTTGATTTTTTTCTATTTCATTTCAAGCCAGTAAGTTTGTAGTAGCTCTAAATTTGCTGTTAAATTACATTCTACTTTCTTGTAAAGATGATTCAATTAGTGCTTGGAGATTAAGACTAAACAAATTAAGACTGGTTTGGAATTTTTTTTTCATATTTTCTGGTTCAATTAGACTTCAAATTGTTTTCGCTTCATCATGGCGAAGTGACTCACAAAAAATCTAAATTTGCTCTAGGAATTCTCCAAATTATTAGTTGTATGTCAGACTTTAATTTGAGACTCTTAAAACGACTTAACTGAACATGCGAGCCTTAAAGTTATGTCTCAATAATAGTCAGGACAATTGATACAAAGTAAGAGTAATGGATACAAATTAATCAAACAGTTCGTGGTAACGAACTGTAGTAAGGAGCGACCCGGCTCAATAGTAACCAAAAGTCTAAAAAATGGAATTTTGATACCAATACCTACATCAAAAGAATCGCATTTTAATGCTGATTTTAAATATATAAGTTTCATCAAGTTTAGTCTTACCCATCAAAAGTTACGAGCCTGAGAAAATTTGCGTTATTTTAGAAAATAGGGGGAAACGCCCCTTAGAAGTCATAAAATCTTAACGAAAATCACACCATCAGATTCAGCGTATCAGAGAACCCTAATGTAGAAGTTTCAAGCTCCTATCTACAAGAATGTGGAATTTTATATTTTTTGCCAGAAGGCAGATCACGGATGCGTGTTTATTTGTTTTTTTGTTTTTTTTTTTGTTTTTTTCCCCAGGGGTGATCGTATCGACCCAGTTGTCCTAGAATGTTGTAAGAGGGCTCATTCTAACGGAAATGAAAAGTTCTAGTGCCCTTTTTAAGTGACCAAAAAAATTGGAGGGCACCTAGGCCCCCTCCCACGCTAATTATTTTACCAAAGTCAACGGATCAAAATTCTGAGATAGCCATTTTATTCAGCGTAGTCGAAAAACCTTATAACTATGTCTTTGGGGACGACTTACTCCCCCACAGTCCCCATGGGAGGGCAACAAGTTACAAACTTTGGACAATGCTTACATATAGTAATGGTTATTGGGAAGTGTACAGGCGTTTTCAGGAGGATTTTTTTTGGTTGGGGGAGGGGTTGAGAAGAGGGGGATATGCTGGGGGAACTTTCCATCGATAATTTGTCATGGGATAAGAAAATCTCCATGAAGGGAGCGCAGGATTTACTAGCATTATTTAAAAAAAAACAATGAAAAAATAAATATGAAAAAGATCTATCAGCTGGAAGTAAGGAACAGCATTAAAACTTAAAACAAACAGAAATTATTACCAATTTGAGGGGCTCACCTCCTCCTAATACCTCGCTCTTTACGCTAAAGTATTTTTAGTAATTTCAACTATTTATTCTACGGCTTTTGTGATTCTGGGGTCATTCTTAATGAATTGGGACAAAATTTAAGCTTTAGTGTAAAGAGCGAGGATCTGACAAGGGGGCGAACCCCCTCATATATGTAATAAATATATGAAAATACAAAAGTTCTTTACGTAAGCTAATTTATAAGTTACGTAAATCTTTTACTAATAAAAATATTCGTAAAAAATTAAAAGTTCTAGTTGCTTTTTTAACTAACCAAAAAATCGGAGGGCAACTAGGCTTCCTCTCCCGCTCTTTTTTTCTCAAAATCATTCGATCAAAATTATGAGAAAGCCATTTAGCCAAAAAAAAAAAAAAATGCAAATTTCGTTTTAATTATTCCTCTGCGGAGAGCCAAAATCAAAACATGCATTGATTCAAAAACGTTCAGAAATTAAATAAAAAAAAAAGTTTTTTTTAACTGAAAGTAAGGAGCGCCATTAAAACTTAAAACGAACAGAGATTACTTCGTATATGAAAGAGGCTGCTTTCTCATCAACGCCCCGCTCTTTACGCTAAAGTTTTTTACTGTTTTAAAAAGAAGAATTGAGAGACAGAGTCAAACTTTAGCGTAAAGAGCGGGGCGTTGATGAGGAAGCAGCCTCTTTCATATACGAAGTAATTTCTGTTCGTTTTAAGTTTTAATGTCGCTCCTTACTTTCAGTTAAAAAAAAACTTATTTTTTTTATTTAATTAAGTACAAAGAATAAGTACAAAGGAAAAAAACTAATAGAGAAATCCAGTAATAGTTGGTAACACGAGCTTATGCATTTCTAGAAGAAATATTTAGGAACTCGTTGATACCCAAGGGCGATATAATTAACACCAAAATGAACCTTTAAAGATTTATTTTCTCGAAACAAGTCTACACTTTGTTTTGTTTATACGCTTCTTAGTTAAGCTCATTTTGAGGAGTATTTGTTTTGTCTGCATGCTTCGTTTAGCTATGATAGAAACATAGTTAAGAGCAACATCTATGATAATTTAAATCTTCTCTTACTGTAGTCATTTCATTCCATTTTTTGCGTTTCATTCCACACAGAAAAAAAATAAGGTCCAGATTTTGCGAGGCTTTTTCATCAACTGGAGTAGCGCGCAAATTTAAAATCATGGTCGCAATTTTAAGAGTTTAGCGAAGTAGCAGCAAAATTGTTGTCATGACTGTATCAAGAGGGGGTTACCAGGTTCGAAGACCCTCCCTCCTTCCCTGGAAATTGTGTTTGACTCATAAAAACGTGTCCCCCCGAGCAAAATCCTGAATAAGTCCTTGTTTTTTATCGTCGTTTTTTCGTAGACCACACAAAAGCAAAGTCAACAGCAGACTTAACTCCTGAAATTACGAGAATGATTTCACACTTAATGACTCTGGGCTCTCGGCAAAGACTGAACGCGAAACTTTCAGAATCTGGTGTATTCTCTTTTATCTCTATGAGTATTTCCGTTTAGTATCTAGTATCTAATATCGAGTTGATAGGTTTTGCAATATAACATTATGCCTAAAACATTTCATAACTCGGATTAGAAAAAAAGTCCAATGGAAGTATCTAATATCGAGTTGATAGGTTTTGCAATATAACATTATGCCTAAAACATTTCATAACTCGGATTAGAAAAAAAATTCAATAGAAGCAAGAAATGTGGGAGAGAGAGAAAGAGGAGATAAGAGGGGGAGTGAAAGAAGGGATAAGATGGAGAGCATGTGTGTTTGCAAGAAGAGGTAAGGAAGAGGTTAATTTAGAATTGAAAAAGAAAGAGCAGTACATCTTGTAAAGATATCTATTAACTGGATCGATTGACAGTAAAAATTGTTTGACCTCAAGTAATGCTAGTCTTTGCAATAAGCATAAGCACATACAATTTAAATCCTTAAGGTTGTTTTACTCCAACGAAAGTATCCACTTCTTTTAGTGTAACCTTATATATATATATATATATATATATATATATATATATATATATATATATATATATATATATATATATATATATATTATATATATATATATATATATATATATATATATATATATATATATATATATATATATATATATATATATATATATATATATATATATATATTTATATCTCTATATATAAAAATAAGTTGTCTGTGTGTCGAGTGACGTCATGTTTGTGTGTCGACTGACGTCATGTTTGTTGACTGACGTCATTATAAGGATTGAGCTGTAGGCGTCATGAAGTTGTTTGTCGACTGACGTCATGTTTTTCAACTGATGAAATTACATACCGGGACACCGGGACACAAATGACGACCGGGACACAGGAATATAAATGACGACCGGAAACCTCAAAGAGAAATTACAGACTGGGACACCCGGACACAAATCACGACCGGGACACAGGGAATATAAATGACGACTGGGACACAGGGACACAACTACAACGGGATCGCCGGGGGCACAGGCGGGATATATAAATGACGACCGGGACACAGGGATTGTTCGAATAGAAATTACAGACCGGGACACCGGGACACAAATGACGACCGGGACACAGGGAATATAAATTACGACCGGGACACTCAAAGAGAAATTACAAACTGGGACACCGGGATACAAATGACGACCGGGACACAGAGAATATAAATGACGACCGGGACACAGGGACACATCATTAGAGTAATGAGGTATAGATCTGAATACGGATTGTTTTTCCCATGGACAATTATATGTTGCATGTTCAAGAGTCAGTAAACCTGACAATCTATATATATGCACAGACAATGGGACAGCGAAGAATGTTGCATATTCGCATGTTTTACGTAGTTAAAAACATATATATATATATATATATATATATATATATATATATATATATATATATATATATATATATATATATATATATATATATATATATATATATATATATATATCTATTCACAGGTGGGACACAACTACAATGGCGCGTAACTAATATGGCGCGTAACGAGTTACGCGCGCGGGGGGGGGGGGGGGGCGCGAAGCGCCCCACCCACTAGGTTTTGGGGTGACGCCACCCCAACAGCTAGTATATATATATATATATATATATATATATATATATATATATATATATATATATATATATATATATATATACATATATATATATATATATATATATATATATATATATATATATATATATATATATATATATATATATATATATATATATATATATATATATATATATATATATATATATATATATATATATATATATATATATATATATATATATATATATATATATATATATAAAATATCCAGAAAAACATATGAATACTGGAAGGGATTTTGTGAAACTGCAAAATTATAAATGATGTTTCTTGTAATTTTTTGTTGCCAACTCGATGATTTTGTTTCATCAGTTTAACCTTGAACTAAACCACGTACAACCTATCCTAAGTGCATATTTATGAAGCAAAATAGTCTAGAAATATTACTTGGAAATACTGGAATGATTTTTTTTTATATTTGCAACTAAGATTCCCATGAAGAAGTTGAAATCCGTGAGCTGCAATCAGGGGACTATTTTGGCGAACAAGCTTTAATTAAAGATGATGTAAGAACAGCAAATATTGTTGCCTTACCTCCTTCTGTTCAATGTCTTGCGATCGATAGAGAGTAAGTAGAAATTAATTTATTTTCAAAGAACAAATAAATCTTTCTCTCTCTCTCTCTCTCTCCACTTACTCTCTTTTCCCTTCTCTTTCTTTTAACATTCTCTCTGTGAAGTTTTTTTTATATGAAATTATAATAACGTATGACATTGCTTGGATTAAAACATACTTTAAACAAAATAAATATTCTCTTAATATTGTCAACTTGTACTTAATATTCAAAAATAATACATAAAAACAGATTAAGGCCTAGCCAAAGTCCAAAAATTTAGCTCCCTTGTCAATTCTTTTTCTTAGGCGGCAAGTCGGTCAAATACAAAGGTATCAGTTTTCTTCGTCACTTCAAGTAAACAAACATAAGAGGGTCGAACTTAAGGGGTTTCTCACTCAAAATTACGCTAAGGTGCAGGTTATCCTTAGCAATTCTTCTCGTAATTATTTTATATTATATAATTTTTTATATGTATTTATTAACCGGTAATTTGATATCTGACGCTACTTATTCTCTAGACTCTGTTTAAACAGGTTACAACTAAATAATACTTGACTGAATCGCTCCTGAATAATCCGAGTGGTTAGTCCCTTTGTGTAATTTATGCATTCTCACACTCTCCGATTACAGCTGAATCTAGTCTTTTGAGGAAAATCTTTGACTTCGGAACACAAAAATGTGTAAAGTATTTGAAGGGACTCCAGCCAGGAAGTATATATTACAGAAATAAGTTTCTGATTGTTGAATAAAAAAATTTTTGCTCTATTTTTTGATACCCCACAACAACAGTGTCAAGTATAGCAATCTAGAATGCAAACCCGAAACAGGTTTTATAATTGTTTTGGAATATTAAAAAAAAAAATAATTGTCGGCTTTAAGATTTGATTAGATTAAAATATTCACCAGATTTGTTTATTTTTATTGACATAAAAACCGCCGAAACCACTAATTCAGGAAGGTCAGGAAAACTCCAAATGTTTAACATGGGAATTATAGGAAGATTCCTTGAGAGTGCGTCCTGCCTTAACATTATAGCAATAGGCCTACTGATGAAGCTTTAAAGACATCTTAACATCAGCGTAATATATTCGCATGACCTTAGAAATTAAGTGATGGACGTAACATAGAATTTCATCTCTAGAGCCTATTTTTTCTCATTGTTTAAATTTTTTGCTATTTTACTGAACACCCATTTGAAAGTCAAATGTTATCGTTATATGACTCAATTCGCGGAAATTTATTTATTAATGAATATCAAAATATATTTCGGAAAAAAAAAATAATTGCAAGAGTGATTACTAGACCATATTTAGGCTACATCAATCATGACTCATAGCACTACCTGCCTTTTAAATAATTTTTCATTGGCAATAAACTAGCAATCGTAAACAGTAGTCCAGTTCTTGGCAGGTTTTCTGAATAGCCCTTATCGTAGAAAGCAGAGATGTTGACAAGATATATAGCCATCAATAATTGTATAGTAAGCTTTCATGGACCCACACTGTAATTAATCACAACTACTTATCCGGCAATGAATAAAATTATCTGGGTAGAAGCAAACTAGAGTCTTGTTTGTAATTGACTGATCTGTTTTTAATGCCTGATCCAAATGATTGGTCCAGAAGCAGAATGCTCACACCAAATTGCCACCTAGAAGCTGTATTTTATAACTGAAAATCCATCAACATTTTGGAAAATGCTAGGTATTTCTTGTGACTTTCTTATTCGATGCGCAACTAGGTAGATTTAAAAAAGAACGATTTTTCTCCTACGTATTTTCCCCTTCTCGTCTCATGGAACGTATTATCATATAAATTCAAAATGCGGGGTTTGCAACCCCTTTGGGCTTGTGATTGTTTACGAAACATGTATAGAATGTCCTAAATTATTTAATATTAGCCTTTAAAGATCAACTAAACTCGTTAAATAAATTGCCCTGATAAATCACCAAATTTATATTTAAAGCGAGAATATAGTCCACATAAGTTTAAAATTTGTAGAATACCATCAGTTGTACGCTGCCACTGCCACTACCACAGCTACTCCCTCACGACTGTTCTTACCACATCTGCTGCTGCTTCTGCTGCTACCATTACTACTCCTACAACAGGAATGTCTTGGCAATGGCTGCTAATAATTCCACCGCTACTGCTCTTAGCACATGAATAACTTCTGTGACGACTAATTACATTACAACTAGTTGCTCAACTTCTAATCCTTGTCGAAACTCCTGCCTGATCTACTGCTACTTTTAATGACAGTACTACTCATACAACGATTTGATCTCCACTATTGCGATTTAAACTGCTGCTACTACACCTACAACAACTACTTTTAATGGATTGTTGCAAATTGATAAGCTTCAGCCGTATATTTTTGTATATGTTATAATAAAAATTGAAACAATATTCAAATCATATCTCATTTTTATGGAAGCATAAATGACGCTCTATAATGTTTTAGGGGGTTTATGTGGTCCCTAATTTTGCGAGGTAGTTATGGCTGAAAAACCGACAATGCAAAGAATCATGATTCATATAGTCTAAATATGGTCTAATTTGCCACGTGTTTTTTCCAGGAATTCACCAAAAAAGATTTTTCTCTAAATTTCCCGCTCGGGTTTTGACAACAATATCTTCTCACAAAGCACACCTCTAAGGAAATCTATTCAAAGAAGTAGAAAAAAGTTAAATTGGTGCATTATTGAACCTTGCACGAAATATTCAAAAGTTTATACACTCATAGACTTGAAAAATCCTCGTATTTTCTTTTCTTGGGAAGATTAGTGTTGTATGCCTGTGTTTTGACTTCGAGGTACGTTTCTTGCTTCAAGGACTACTAATCAACGCTGTATGTCCAAAGTTATTGACCCACAAAAGCCTTATATGTTTTATATGGTTGAATTATGTTTTGGTAATGGTTTCCAATCTCCTGATCAATTTGCTTTTACTGTCAACGGATAATAGGAGGTTCAAAATACATTGTTCTTCTAACAATAAACACCAAATTCTATATGTGAATATTTTCTTCATTAGGTCGTTCGTACAACTAATTGGTGATATCAGTGAATTGAAGGACAAAAATTACGACGATGAGGGAAGGAGAACAAGCCAAAGCACACCACCTGCACTTTCTAGTCCTATACATTTCCCCTTGGAGCCGATCGGTAAGTTACTCAGCGCAGAGGCTTCCTGTGTCTGATAAGTTACTTCGTTCGATCTATGAAGAAATTTTGATGATTACCTGCCAAATATAAAAAATGAAATGCACTAATTTAGATTAGTAAGGAAAATAGATTTAATTATGTGAAAATATCAGTCGATTCTCAGAATATCCGATCACTTCAGTTGAGTGAAGGCATCTTGTTCTGGAAAACTGAGATTTATATTGTGTTGCTGACACTATCTGCATTAAGACCACGATTAAGTGTGCCTGCCCTCTTTTCGCTTAGAATGAAACAATCGTGAAACTGTCTTCACTTTACCTTTCATTACTCAGCCATTGGGGAATCAAGATCGACCGAAGTATATTAAGGCATTATCCGATGAACCCACCTTTTAGTCACTTCCAAAGCATTTCAACGTGATCACAGCTTAAATATTATACAGTATGGAAAATCTGGTTCAAATGGGACACATCACAGCGCGCGATTTGGTAAGTTTCCCAAAGCATCACAGCAAATGCTTCAGCAAGTCTCCTATATTTCCATTGCAGTGCGCAAAAAACATGTCATTGTGCACGTGCAAAGGCGAAGTTATGACGAAAAGTGTGCGACTGATGTATCCCAAAATCTTTAATTGTGAATTTTGGAATCTTTGATACTGTATAATATTTATGCTGGGAACGTGATGTCTCTACTAAATATGAGGTGACAAGAGTAATATCAGGTTACAATTTAGGATAAAATTGAAATGTTTATCCTGTATGTTACGTATCGAGTTGATCATTGCTCAACTTTCAAGCGTAAAATTGATAGTTGACGGATTAGAGTAAAAATTCAAGACATAGCTTTTCCTGCTGCCTAATTAAATAGAAAAGAACACTGTTAACATTAGTCTAATCTTTTAGACTAATTTTAAAACTCTATATGAATTTTAAACGCTAGACTCTAAAGGTTTAAAAAAAATGTGCCGTAAAGGCCTTAAATGTAATTTCGAACGTCTTTTTTTTTTTTTTTTTTTTTTTTTTTTTTTTTTTTTTTTTTTTTTTTTTTTTTTTTTTACAGGAGTAAAAATATATCCTAGGTCCTCTTTCAGCAGACTTTAAAAGTAAAATATATTAGAGAATTCTTGAAAAAACATCAAATTAATTCTGCTTGCTGAGCTCCTAGGTTTCTTTTACAGCGGTCTTTCAAAGGGATAGTTTTTATTCACTAGTCCATATGAAAAAAAAACACGAACAAAACACTAATCAACTCAAATTTTGGATGTAAATCATATCACAAGTTAATTGGAAGGTGAAATAATGATGCTGGAGAAGAGCGGAAACTCTTTAAAGAGAAAACTCTCTGAGAATGTTTTTTGCTGAAGAACTCGTTATATCTACAGCTTTGATGCACGGGCTAAGTAATAAAGTATTTACATTAAATTTATTTGAATGATTATTGAATAATAACAGTGTGTTCAATATGCTATAGATTTACTTATACAACTTTGTAAACAAACGAATAAAAAAGAACATAAAAAAGGTGAAAATTTTGATACCACTTAAAATTGTTGAATCACCTGAAGGGTCTCTGATTTTCAGATTTCCTGAACACTCGGTAACGCTGCCAAGTGTGGCGGAACTAGGTCAAGCGTTTTGGGGACTTTGCCACGCTTGGGAGGACTGTGCAGCATACATGGTGCTCTGGGATGTCACTGGAATAACCGTGCCTGAAGCTCCCATGAGATCGTATTATTTGTGGGTGTTTTGAATAATTAACTATAAAACACTTTCCGAAAAAGACGTTTTTCAAAAAAAAGTATAGAGCCTTTTTAAACTTAAGACCAACAGAAGTAAATTCATATAAAAATTCAAATTCAAAACGACCTAACTTACTTTAAACAATATATGAAACCCAAAACGAACAGAAATTAAAATAAACAATTTTAGAAAACATAGGCTATAGGTAGCAGGTTCTAATATAGATGAATTGATACATTTTAAAACAAGTAAAATTAAATTGAATATGCCAGTAAAGCTTAAAACGAATAAAATTACCGAAAGCAGGAATTTGGCCACTACCCTTTCCGTCTTTCCTAACTGTAAAAAGTCTAAAGCTTGTTGCGTCATTTACGCTTTATAGGAAATTATATGCATCTTGGACACTATAGCTTGGTTTTTCAAAACGTCGACGAAAAACATATAAAATCCCTATAACAATGAAGACAACTGGAAAGAACTAATGAAAATAAACTGAATATTTGATATATAATGCCATTAATTATTGGAAAAAAAGTAATTCAACATTTTATTTCACTACAATTTCTATTTTTATTAATACTTGTAATGCGTTTTGTTTTCAGTAAAGCGCAAATGACGTAACAAGCTTTAGGCTTTTACGGTTAGGGAAGGAGGAAAAGGGCAGTAGCCAAACTCATCTTTATAGCAATTTTGTTCGTTGTAAGTTTGACATTAACGTTCAATTTAATTTTTACTCTTTTAAGATAATTTACTCTTCTATATTAAGACCTGCTATCTATATCGTTTATTTTAATTTATGTTCTGTTTGGGTTTCATTTATTCTTTAATACTAATTTTTGGTCGTTTTAAATTTAAATAATTGTAGGAATTTACTTCTATTGGTCTTAAGTTTAATATGACTCATTACTTTTCTTTGGAAACTTCTTTTTCGGAAAGTATTTTAGTTTATTTCTAATCGTTTTTGATTACCTAAATTTTGGTTAAAATAATAAATATTTTCCCAGTTTTTCATGTCTGGTGTAAGAATTAAAATATCGATGTATAGTTCAATAGCCCTAATTAGGGGCTTTTGATTTATTTCAACACCCCCTTGATGTCCCCAAAAAGCTTCAACTAAATGTCATTAGCCGTTCTTGAGATATTTCATAGACGCCCTTCTGACAATCATTCTATTCTCGAGGCCATTCTAGCTAAAACATAGGTGATCTTTCTAGAACTATTGTTGCATAGGTAAGTACCATCTCGTGTTCAGGAACAAACCCGAAGTGTCTTCCAATTTTGTTTGTCTAGGTAAATACTCATTTATCTTCTGCGGAATTTTCTGCGCAAGGGGGGCAATTCTGGGAAAAGGGTTTTCTACAGGGGAAATTGTTCGTAGAAGGGAGAATTTGGGTGGGGAGAATCGTCCGTGGGGAAATTTTTCAAATACTTTTAAATGTAAAAATACGATCGTTATTAATGAACGAAGGGATTCAGGGTGAAATTTTCTTTACATTTTCTTTCTTTTTGAGATAGCGGCAACGACAACCTCTAATGATAAATAGGGCTTAGATAAGTCTTAAATAAAATTTAATGACAGTAGAAACTCATTCAATTCCTTGTAAAAGTCTTAAGATTAAGTAAATTGTAATTTGACTCGTTTATTGCTTTCATTTAAAAGCGTTACTCTGGGCTATTTGAGTAGCATAATTTTTGCATTGTTCACACTCAAGCCGAGTCCTAAATGATCATATTAATCACCTAATAATGAATGCGTGGTACGAATTAAATTTGTTTTTATTCCTCTTCTTTGCTTAATGGTGAATTGTTGAAAACGTATTAGGTATTTTATAAAGATGCTGGTGACAACTTGTATTTTCAAGTAGCAATTGCATTTCGAAGTAATAGTAATCTAATGTACCATCAACTGTCCAAATAATGATTAAGATGATCTATGAATAAACAAGGCTACTTTTCAGAAAAATTAAGTTTTAATAGATTTATCTATTTAGTAAGATATAGCTATTTTGACCTTTCAGTACAGAAAATATGGGACAGTCCCGGATTTTTTGTCATATCCTTGTGTACAAATGTAGACCTACTATTGTTGAAGCAATATGAGTTTTATATGCAAAAGAGAAAGACTTGCTGGTAAAGTATCAAATTCTCCAACTTTCCAAATGTTCATGGTAACGAATTGACCCATGACGAACATAACTGAAACTATAAGAAAAAAAATTTAGGAATGTATATTTTATCGTGAATGCCTGAAATTCGTGAATGTTGACATTTACTGGTGAATGTCCGAAATATCTTTTTTGTCTCCTTGGATTTAGTCAACATTACCAGTCAACTTTTTCAATTTAATGCAGGGTTGGATGATGACAGGTTGGGCTAGATTAGGTTGGTTAGGTTGGGTTAGGCTTTTAACCCATTTCTGATATTTAAAACAAAATTAAACGGTATCTAACCTAAACTAACAAAATTTAATTTAACCTAACTTTAACCTTTACCATCATAACCTGCATAAGACTGAAAATGCTGACTTGCAAAGCTAATTGAATCAAAACAGAGAAAAAAGAATTTCGGACACTCACCAGTGATTGTCAACATTAACCAGATAGATTTCTGACATTCACGGTAACATATACATTAAAAGAATTAGATTTTTACGATACTTCCAAATATGCAAAATCCACTAACTTTAAAGTTATGCATCGGAAGCTATTAGCGAAAGACATAAATATATTCTAAAACTTTATTATTTAAGACATTCCAAGACATTTATAATTTTGCTTCTTCTTTGCTTCAGACAGCCCAAGACAATTTGCATTTATACAAAAAGAAAACAATCCTGAAAAGGGGGTAATTTTGATGAAAATTACATGCCTCCAAATCAGGGATGTCTAGGAACCACAATACAGATACTTCAATCCCTAATCTACAAAATACGCAATCTAGTATTTCTCTAGAGAAGGATAGTCACTGATACGTGTTTCATTTGTATTAATGAATTTCTTTGTATTATTTCTAAAGGGAAGGGGGCTTTAACAAACTAGTGGCTAAAGAATATCACAAAAAAGCATATTTGGACGAAGGTTGAAAGTTTTAGTGTCCTTGAAAGTATCTAAAGAGATCAAGCCACAGAAAAGTGGCGATTTTTGCCTGTTATGGAGAAAGCCAACAATTTTAACCAGAAAAGAGCCAGAATGCATCGTATAAAAAATTTTGGGATAGCCAATCGAATGAAAATTATTGGAAACCTATTTAAATAGCCTTCCCGTTCTGAAGGTGATATACTGGTGCGACTTGGCGTGTTCGTCCCAAGAGATGTATCCATGCAGTACTCATAAAATAAACAATTATAAGATCTAATCTTTCTATGTTCCTCATAAAGCCACAGAAAAAACGTAGTTTTAGGCTCAAGTTTTCTAACTCCGAGTGGAAGCTGTTTCAGATGAATATGGGGTGAGGGTTATACCCTCCAAAACCCCTTCATTTGCAGGAACTGATCTGAATCAAGCGTGCAATATGGAGTGCTGAGGACTGACAGCTCCAAATCTGGATATAATTTGGGTATAGATGTAATTTGTATGCTTACCTGTAGAAGGGACGGGTTGGGGCTTTACATATCCCCTTTCAAAATATTCGAATTGAAAATTTGTTGCTCAAAGGAAGTGCAAATAAACAAGCGTTTTTTTTTCTCGAAGCATTGCAAAAAAGAAATAAAAATATAAAATTCCTTTTGTGTTAGGGAATTCGATATAATCGATTCGAGAAGAAAAATATCGAATTGTTGCTTAAAGAGCGAGGTGTTGATGCGGGAGGTAACACCTATCATTGCATACGGAACATCTGTTGCTCGTCTTAAATTTTAACGACTCTGTTTACTGGGCTTTGGAAAACTGGGCTTTTCCATTGCTCGTATCTGTTTACCGGACTTTGGAAAAAACTTGTTGTTAGTTGAATGTTATTTCTCGAAGTTTTAATTCTTGAAGCACTGTTTTTTTTTCTTTTTTTATCTTTTTTTAACTTTTTTCTTATGTGACAAATTTTTTTTCTTTAAACGGCTGCACTTTTTTTTTCTTTTTATTTCTTGTTTTTTGAAATTGTTGAAACTTGGTGCTTATTTCGTCTATGGTTTGAATGCTTAGGAATTTTAGTGACTAGGCTTTGGCTTTCTCTCTGTCACACTCACTTTCTCTCTCTTACGCTCCCTTTTCTGTTGCTCGTATCTGTTTACCGGACTTTGGAAAAAACTTGTTGTTAGTTGAATGTTTTTTCTCGAAGTTTTAATTTTTGAAGCACTGTATTTTTTTTTTCTTTTTTTTTTAACCAGCCTTTAGAAGATAAACAAATACATTTCTCATAATTTTACTCAGTAGAAACATTTTCCTCTGTTTTCTGGAAATCATAATTACATTTAAAACTCCTATCTTTACTATCTAGATTTTGCTATAATATTATGGTGGAAATGATAGGATATGTCCCAGCTTATAATATAAAAGTTATAGTCACCAATGATGCAGCCAATAATTTACTGTTCTTAGGTTATCTTGGGTCAAACTATCATTTACGTGACATGTTTTGTTAAAACCTTTTCAAACCTTTAATATTCGATCTGTCATCCTCTATTCTTCAATCGTTCGGGCAATATACTTTTAAAATCTTTGATAAGCTGATTTTTCTCGGGTGGAAGGGGCCATTTTTGTTTATTGTCTAAAGTGGCTAATTACTTAGGGCCAACCTTGCAGCCTACAATTGCTTATTGTCATTATTTCACACATATTTAAACCTTGAAAAAGGGAGAAAATAAAAAAAAGAGATTATTCTAATCCACTAGTCTTCAATTTATCTAGGGAAGGCGGGATCCTTCGAGCTGAAATAAAAGGCAAGATTTCCTCTTCCTTTGCAATAGGCTAATCTCTATTTAAATCATCCTTAATCGTATTAGTCTCCTTCTGCGTCTTTCCAACCGATTATTCATTTCTTAAGATTTTAGAATTTTCGATTCATGACTGATGGAAATAAACTAGTTTAAGAAAATAAACTAGACAGGCTAATAAACTAATTATAAACTGAGCAGTGTAGCGAAGAAATCATCATGAGGTTCATGGTTTTGTTGCTTTTGCATGGATAAAATCAAGGCCGTATCCAGGGGGATAGGAGGGTTGAACTTCCATCTCATCCTAAGTTACTGTTCCAATCTTAAACCCGCAACAAAAATGCTTATAAACAAATTTTTTTATGTATGTTTGTAATCCCTCACCCCCAAGAAAAATCCTGGATACGGCCCTGGATACAATTCTTAAAAGAGCATTTAAAAAGAAATTCTATCACATCTTAAAAAAAAAGAAAAAAAAGAGGATTGTCTACGCTTTATTATATTTCCACATTGAATGCCACAATATCCAGTGGCAGAACAAGAAGAGAACTTGTGGAATTCTGACTTTTGAATCGGAAAACTTATATAAATGTGTGAAAATAAGTACATAATGATATTAATCAAATCTTCACTAACCAAAATTTACCCCTCCCCCTAGTAAGTGATCTAAGGCCTTTCTGAAACAGCACTGAAATTTCTTCTCTTCATGAAAAAAATCGAATCAAGAACGAAAGGTTCTCAAGACTAGCTTTTATACTTTCTTGTTATTAAATACATATTTTCTTCGTTAGTAAATATGTCAGTGTTATTTCCTATTGTTTTGAATCTAATCACAAAACTGTTTCAGCTGAATTCACTTCTGTTCACTTACATGAGCTGGAAGTGATTGCCACTTTGGGAATCGGTGGGTTCGGCCGCGTTGAACTCGTTCAAAATACTAAGGACAGAAGCCAATCCTTCGCTTTAAAGTGCCTCAAGAAACAGCATATTGTTCAAACACAGCAGCAAGAGCATATCTACAATGAAAAAGTTATAATGATGGCATGTCGTTCTCCTTTTATTGCACGGTAAGAAAAAATCTTGTACTTATTTCTCAAATGCTCACATTAAAAGCACTAAAACATAGAAAAAAAATGATACTTGTAAAATATACAGATTACAATTAAGAAGTAAATTCAGGTTGATTCTAATGAAATATCCTAAAATTCCATGAAAATTGAATACTCAGAACCAAAATTGTGGAAACTACGGCAAAGAATTATGGAAAGCAGGCCACGAAAAATGCATTGTATCAAATGCTTGGCTTAACCTAACCCCTAACCACCTCTGTATATTAAACACTTAATTAAAATATACAAACATCGTAGTTTTTCTCACTCAAAATAATCAAATCATAACCGATTGCAGAGAGGCAAACCGGTTTTTACACAGCAAAATTCTTGAGTGTGTTCTGTATAATTAAAGAGTACCAAAAGGTTTTTGGTTCGTCTAGTCACTTTAGTCGCATTGGTCTTTTTAGTAAGTATTCAGGGACGGATCCAGAGGTACCCTGCCCCCTCCCAAGATCTTTTCTGGTGCCCCTTCCGTTTTTTTCCCTTTAAAAAAAATAAACTTGACAATTCATTCAATAATTGACACCCTTGTTATATACTCCCCCCCCCAGATTTTGCTCTAGATCCACCTTTGTCAGTATTGACAGGGACTGGTTGGTAACTCAGAAACATCTAAACAATAAACATAATCTGGCAATATTTGTTTTTGTAGAGGAAGTTTATTATAAATTTAATTTACCAGGCAAGGTCTTATATCAATGGATGTAATTAAGGGCAAACTGTCTTCCAATTGAGAGCAGAAAAAAAAGAATTTGACAAAGAGAATGTGATTTTTGAAAAAAAGATGTGCTTGTCCCCTTTGTAAGGGGGAGGACGAAGATTTGAACCATTTTCATGGTAGAGCATGGTGCTGTCTGATTTCAGGGGAAAATATTTAAAGATGATTAGTTTGTACCTTCCTGCACTCTTCAAAGTTGTAATTCAACGGCAATATCTCGAGTTGGTTTGTGGAAGAAAAGGTGTATATGCTTATGTTGTTTTGTATAGACTAGGTTTTTGTTTGGCTTTGCACTCCGCTTTTGTGTGCTTTGTACTTTGTTTTGTTGATAATTTACTTATTTTGTATACATTTTTCGTGTATATGACCCTAGGGCTTTTGAGATACATTTATCAATGTATCTATAATCAAAAATGTTGAATATTTATGCCATTTCTCCAATTAGTGAGTGGACGGTAAGCTTGCCGCCAGTTTCAGGGTCAAATCACTACTATTTTGATAAACAAATCACAAAGTGAGTGAGAAAGTCACCAAAATTATAATTTGCTTGTTTTCTTTTTAAAGCAGTGGAAAGAGTACATTTTATAATTACTTAAGCTTTTACAAAAAGTTTTAAACGTCTTTTCTAAGGAGATGGAAGTGTTATGCACGGACACCATTTTTTTGTAATTTTCCTACTATTCCTGATTCTAGAAAAAATCGCTGTAAAAAAAAAGGCTAAAAAAGGACTAAAACTTCTGAAGTCAAAAAACTTTCTAGTCAGAAAAGAATCACTATATAGGAAAAAATCGCGAGAAATAGCGATAAATCACCAGGAATGACAGCCTGTAGGGCTGGGTAAATTCAGAAACTCATCCACCACTGGGCAGGTCTTTGACCACATTCACTGAAGAAATACCTAATGATGGCATGTCACCCTCCTTTAATTTCACGGTAAGAGGAACTCTTGTACTTCTGCTTAATTGCTCCCATTATTGCTAATCGGCCATCCTGGTTAGCTATGCCGTTTAGTTACTTTGACAATGTCTAACTTGTTCAAAGGATAATTACTGAGTAATTGGACATTATCACTACCCTTTTTTACATGTTTAGATTCGGATAACTCATTTTTAGACATGTTTCAATGTCTTTTTTTTACATGTTTAATCTCTGATTGCTCGTTTTTAGACGGTGTCTATTCAAATGGAGTTTTATATAGTGCTAAATTTTTCTTGACAGTTTGGCTGACGGCTAACTTTGTAATTCCTTTTTTGCAGTTTTTAGTCTATAACTTTTTTTTTCTAATTGCTCATTTTTCGTTAAAACGTTGTAGTGAATCTATTACTATTATGATTTAAGATCTTATAGAATTCCTCCTATATGTGTTATTTTTATCCCAATTAATTCAAGAGGTAATTAGAGGGTAATTTGACGGTATCCGAAAGGTTCTCAGTTTATTAATATGTTTGGATTTACATTACTCGTTCATCCGACTTGCCCCAGTTGAACTAAGTTGAATAAATCATTAAACTTCTTTGACAGTTTGGCTGACGGCTAACTGTTCATTCCGTTTTGGCGGCTTTGTAGTGTCTAAAATATTGTTACTGATTGCTAAGTTTTTGGTGAAGCATCCTGGGGGGGGGCACGTCACAGTTAAGGTATATGATATCACGAGATTGGTATGTATTAGGGGATTGTTATAATATTCAAAATTATTTAGCCTATTTAAACCCATTTATGTTTATAATTCTATATTAATTAACCAAATGAAAAAAGAACACATACAGGAACGTGGGTGGTAGAATTGTTTGGTATTTCTTATTCAAATGTTAATATAAAATGTGTTCCACCATTATTCCCCCCCTTCCCTAGAAAAATGACAATTAACAAAGCCGAGAGATGACTTACGCAGAGAAATGAAGTAAACTATTCATTCCGATAAGTTACCATCTTTCCAACCTCCCTAATTTTGAATCTTGGGACTATGAAACAAGATTGACAGCTGACCGGACACATTTGTTGAGAATGTATCAACATGACCCAACTCATTCGAAATTTATTTAATAGAATGAAATGTCACAACCCCTTGGTATTCAGAGATTTGCTGGTGGAGGGATGGCGGGAAATCTCCCTTCGCATATTTTAAAGTGGTTTATCTTCACCTCCACCAGACCCATGGTACGAAGCATAGTCAGAGAGAGACCAATCCGTATTTTCCTTCTTGTGGAAAGATCGTCATATTTTTGAACTCCTCTGTAAAAAACTGATAATTTTGCCACTGCTTGAGCAGGGTTGCCACCCGATGAGAAAAATCACTAGATTTTTGGGATTTTTTGTTTCATTTAGTGATTTTCTTCAATAATCTAGGGACGTATGTGCTGATTTAGAGTTTTTTGTTTAGGCTTTAAAAATTCACTAGAAATAGTGACAAATCGATAGGGGTTGCAACCCTTAGCTTGAAACTTGGATCAAAATTAAGACTCGCCCGGTCATTTAAATTAAGCCAGGCTTAAAGGAACTGGGTTGACAGCTGGTATACTTATTTGTTTACCATGTTACGGAAGCAACAGTTTGGTTGTGCCCTGTTTCTTTTATTTCTCCTTTTCCTATGCCATTGATTTTAGTACATTGTGAGAAAGTGGTAAGGTTTAACTTCTGAGGTTTTTACAGAAAGTAATGTCATGCCGGATAAATGAATATCGCATTACATTTTGGAAAAATATTACCTTAAATCGCATTGTCCAGCGAAATAAGGATTAAATCCTGTAGAATCGCTGGTTAGTGATGATGATGGTTGGACGTCTCAACGGCATCCCACTCAGTTCGCCACGGCTTTGATGACCATTCTCCACCAACGGCTCTTTTAAAGGCAGCAGTACTGGGGGTATTGACCGTTTCTTCGGTGAGAGAATCCCACAAACTCATTATTCTGTAAGTGAAGAAGTTATTGCGTAGTCTATTGGCAGCTCTCTTCTGATGTAGTTTCCGACTATGCCCCCTAGTTCTGGCAGACTGGTCAAGTTGAAATAGCTTATTTAATGGAGAGTTATAATTCAGGAGCTTATGCGTCATAATAATATCACCCCTTTTATGTCTGTAGACAAGAGTGGGGAGCTTCAGCCTCTTCAGAAGGGATGAGTAGTTTAAGTATTTGCATCCCTCAATTGCTTTCGTAGCCCGTCTCTGAAATGTTTCTAACTTCTGCTGGTCACCTTTGTGACCAGCAGAAGTTATTAATTATTATATGTGCCATGTAATTCTTGCCTGTAGTTAAAAGGGATGGATTTCGACTGTCCTTAGGCCAAAACTGACATCGTGGGAGTTTAAGTCTTTTTTTATAGCTCCCCAAGCTTTCTTTTCTTCGAGCCATAATTCTGCTTTTGAGTTAGTGATAACACCACTTTGTGGTATTATGTACCACATTGTGCTTTTGATAAGTAATAACTTCACAAAAACACAATGTGTGGTGTTTTAAATCGGATCCCGATTTAAAGAATCCCGGGCATCAGTGCAAAAAAAAATTCTTTGAATAAGTTATTCGATTTTCTGCGTTTAGAAATGGGGCATAGAAAATGCAAAGCGTGTGCCTCCTAAAATGGAGGAATTACCTCATACCTAAAGAAATTGGAGTTACCCTTTGCCTCTTCCTAAGTAGCTATATTAGAAAGATTGCCCACGGGTAGAAGATCAAATTTTAAACTAAGAGACTTGTTTTTTTTTCTTATAACGCTGATCATTTTGTCAGATCAGAACAAAATGAGGGGCCTTGCGCATGGATACATGTCCGTCACTGAGAAGCCAGTCTGGGACTTGCACAAAAAGGGACTAGCTGGGTATGTACGGTGAGACACCTTATTATCGTAAATTGCCCATTTTGGTCCCGAAGGTAGCATATGGCGCTATGTTTGAACTGGAATCAATTGAGGATTTTGAGTCATCCAGTCAGAAAGGAAGACATGCTGGACCTTGTTCAAATCAGAATCGTGCAAGGATTTTCAATCCACATAAAAGGGGGCAGGCATTGAGCCCATGATGCCAATAATGTCCCCTTGCCCGTTCAATTAAAAATTTCACACAGTAAAGGTAGGCATGTTTCCCCTTGTTTGAACCGGAGTGGACTAAGGATCTTTAATTTGCATGATTAGTGTACGAAAATGCCAGAGTTCCAGTGCTGTCCAACCTCTCCTGCTGCCAACTTTTTTTTATAGCAAAAATAGCCTCTTTCTTGAGCCAGAATCAAATAAAGATTTGTAATCTCTTTGATTAGAGGTCCTAAGCGGGTCCAAAATCTTTTAAAAGGCCACGTCTCCCCACAACCAACTTCTTAGCAGAAATGTAGCCAGGTGGCGTTTTTTTTTTAAATAAAAAAAAGGCTTTGAATCTGTGTATAAAATGGGTCCGTGACTAATCCCGTACCCTGCCTGTTTTGTAGCAGAAATTTGGGCATGTTGTACCTTGTTCGAAACAGAAGTCATGCAAGGAGTTTTAGAGTGGATGATTGAAATCACAAAGGTAGACCACTCCAATAGACCATCATTTTCTTTTTACAGAATAGCCTGAAAGTTATGGAGCTAATACGTTGAGGAAATGAGACACGAGAATGATGATTTTCAGAGGCTATTACGAAACTTCTAACTTTAGCATGAAAGTGCTCAGGCTCACTTAAAACTTCACCAAAGCTCTTTATCTGCTTTAAGGATGAGGTGAATCCAGATTGATGCTATATTTCACTACGCATTTGTTACACCCTGAATTTATAAAAATGGCACCGGAACAACCACTTTCTGATATTGGAACTTAAGAACTTTTTTGTATTCTCACCAATGGTCTGCGTGTTGCGGGTGTCGATCTCCTGATTCGATGTCTTCGGCCAAAAGTGCAATGCGTGGTTGGGGACGAATATTGGAACGAAGAGTGTCAAGTTTGAATCGAGAGCCTCATGGAACCTTCATTCTTTTGAGTAGTTAAAATTAATTTCCCTTACCTTTCACTGCTAGTTCCGTGTATTTGTCAACGGTGGCTGCTTTTTTAGATGCAATGAAAGCGTGTCTTTTTTATTTTATGCTAATTTTAGCTAAAGATCTGGCCATTAAGAGCATGACCTGCTCTGAATAGGTAGGTATTAGGATATACAAGCAGAACACGGAATATATTGGGCGAAGTAGTTATTTTGATTGGCTGAACTATTGCAGAGGCTCTATTTTGTCAGTGCAAGTGCGTTGATTCAATATTTTAGTAGGTAATTACAAAGTAGAGTAAAGAATCACTTTTGAAAAAAAAACTACATTGATAGACCTATATTGATACCTATATCGATATTGATATTGAATATCGCCCAACACTAATAGGCTGAGCTATTGCAGAGGTTCTATTTTTGTTAGTGCGGGCGTGTTGTTTCAATATTTTAGTAGGTAGTTACATAGTAGAGTAAAGAATCACAATTTTTACACTGGTAGATATACACCATCCGGACAAATATTCGTCAATATTAAGAAGAAAGTGCTTGATTTAGATGAGTGGAACTTTTAGAGTATTTCAAAAATTGACATTTGGGTTCATTCTTTAAAGTTTCATTCGCACAGATCAACTACTTTCTTTGAAATATTGAGAAGAGATGGGTTGGTAAGCTATTGTATACCTTAGGACTCTGTAATTTCGTGATGACTACCTTATTATTTCTAGATATTCCATATTCCAAAGAGGAAAAATTCTAGTGGATAATTATATAATAGCCTAGTGTAAACAACTTCTCTCGGAACCCACTTTCTTTAGTAAATCAAAGGAAGTGGTTGTGTAATGTAAACGAAATTTTCTAAGCAGCCCTTCCCACCATAAAAAGATCCACTGAACTAAGAAATTCAAAGATCAAAAAAACGTCCAAAGATGTTCAAAATAATGTTTGTTTTCAACGTCAATATTTCCGTACCGCTATCAAGGATTTATCTAGGGGGGGGATACCCGGTTTGACCCACCCCTTTCTCTTAATTTTTGTCCGACTCGTAGAAACGTAACAAAAATTCATATAAACAATTTTTTTCAAGTTAGATAAGATAAGATAATATTTATTTTCAAAAGACTATCACAAGCTCTATAGAGCCGAATTCGCTTTATATGTCAGTAAAAGCTAAGAAAAAATCAAAACAGTACATTAAGTCAAACACTTAAAATTAAAAAGAAATTAAAAAAGCAAAATCATCAAAAATCTTTTTGATGATTTTGCAAGATCATCAAGTTTCTTTTCGTCCCAACCCGACGAAAAAAAATCCTTGATACACCCTTGACCTCTATGTAATCTCAAAATTGGAAAGAATAGTAAACCTCGATACAATCTCATTTACATATGACGCTTGGGGGGTGGTGGTAAGGGTCCATATTTAATGAACCTACGAGCTTTTTGCAAACTCCCCCATAATTTCTTATATTTTCAATAGATATTTCGTGCGTTGTCACTATGTTTCAAAGTTAGTTCCTCCTCGTCCTTCGAAATAAATTTTTGCGTAAATGTCTTACCTCAAATATCAATTAGTGTGCATATGTAGGCCTAATAGTGTAAGATATGTTGGTTTTTTTTTTGAATTTTACACAGAACGTTGAAAACACTTTGAAGGATTCTAAGTATCTGTCTCACAATGAGACATTTAGTCAACAAGATAACTAATAACCTAAATTCAAAATAGTGGGTTTCAAACACATTGACGAGTCATAAAAGTAAGTTCAGGCCAAAGCAAAAAATCATGTAATGGAAAGGGCCAGACACAAGTAACTTTCGGCACCGATTTCAGCAGCTAAATGGGCAAACAACAGGGGTCAAAATGCTGCCCTTTGTGCGAGATTTTCACATCATGAACACCATGCAGTTTATCAAAATTGCTAGATTGATCTAAATTTAGTTCTTTTGATTTTCAAACTCAGAAGAGAAGGAAACGACTGAGGATTAAAACACCTCAGGAAGAACATTTCTCTTTTTTTTAATTAAAATCAAGTAGTTGTGAACATCAAGCCATAGCTAATTGTAGTAAAAGCCAAGACAAATAGTCCGATTGAGTGAGAGGCAAATCTGACATAAGCCCTTATTAGGATGATCACGATAAATTTGGGCGCCGTTTTTGTAAATTGCCACCGAAGACTAGAAAATTTTTGCAAGGTCAAATCGCTGTCGTTTTCTATGTAATTTGGTGCCGATTTTCCAAATCGGTGCCGGAAAAAAACAGTGTCCAATTGTTAAAGGATAAAATTTACCAATATTGCAAAAAGTTTTACACAACGGATCAAGATAAGGATTCAAAACACATTTAAACAAAATACGACAGAGAATAATTACAAAAAACATGAATCAGAGTGATGAAAAGAGGTTGTGGGTCAGGAATTGAGGGTAGGGGGCCTCTAGTGAGTCCTTTTTACGTCCTTTATTTTGTCTGACACCTTCTCTACTCTAGAAGTTTACAAATCCCTTCTAAAATAATCATGAGTATTATTCTTGATATAACGTTATTGTAGTTTACAAACAAATTAATAAAAGTCTGGCTTTTCTAAGTAAACACATTTCAGGTTAGCTCTCAAAACCTAAACTGTCGTGGACAATCAGTTATATATGCCACAAATGACACATATATGTCACAGTATTTGTCTTTCATCAAACCAAAAGTGTTACCTTTTTCTATATATATTCGCTTTCTTTAAACCTATAAAGAATGGAACTTGGGCCAAACAGTAGCTTGACTACTCCCTAAATTAAAATCGTACTAAACCAGATTGGTGATTTCAAGTAACAGTGAACGATCTCACGTTGAATGAGAAACTGAGAATTTCCGATATCAAACAGTTCGTGGTAACGAACTGTAAGGAGCGACCCGGCTCAATAGTAACCGAAACTCTAAAAAACGGAATTTTGATATATATATACATCAAATATATATACATCAAAAGGATCAGATTTTCATTCTCATTTTAAATATATAAGTTTCATCAAGTTTAGTTCCACTCATCGAAAGTTGAGAGAAAATTTGCCTTATTTTCGAAAAAAGGGAAACACCCCCCAAAAAGTCGCAGAATCTTAATCAAAATCACACAACCAGATTCAGCGTATCAGAGAAACCTACTGTAGAGGTTTCAAGCTCTTATCTGCAAAACAGCTAGAGGACCTTCCCATGGAGGAAGAGAATATCCATGAAGGGGGCGCTGGATTTTCCAGCATTATTTAAAAAAAAACAATGTGAAATTAAATATAAAAAAACAATTTTTTTCAGCTGAAAGTAAGGAGCAGTATTGAAACTTGAAACGGACAGAAATTATTACGTATATGAGGGGGTTCGTCCCCTCCTCAATACCTCGCTTTTTACGCTAAAGAATTTTTAGTAATTTCAAAAGAACAATTTATTCTAATTAAACGGCCATTGTGATTCAAGGGTCATTCTTAAAGAATTTGAACGAAATTTGAGCTTTATTGTAAAAAGCAAGGTACTGACGGGGGGCATTTTTATATGAAATAAATATATACGAATGTAGAAGTTCGTTACGTAAGTTAATTTGTTAGTTATGTATATTTATTACTAATAAAAACGTTCGTAAATAAAATTAAGTTCTAAT
The DNA here is from genome assembly GCF_032884065.1 of Artemia franciscana. Lineage (NCBI taxonomy): Eukaryota > Metazoa > Arthropoda > Branchiopoda > Anostraca > Artemiidae > Artemia > Artemia franciscana. The sequence continues at coordinate 35,887,349 of NC_088872.1, read as the reverse complement.
GGCCTTTTTAAGTAACCAAAAAAATTGAAGGGCAACTAGGCCCCCTCCCCCACCCCTTTCATTCAAAATCGTCCGATCAAAACTTTGAGAAACCCATTTAGCCAAAAAAAAGTAAAATTGACGTGCAAATTTTGTTTAATTGTTCAGGTACGATGAGCCAAAATCAAAATCTGCATTAATTCAAAAACGTTCAGAGATTAAATAAAAAAACAGCCTTTTTAATTGAAACTAAGGAGTGACGTTAAAACTTAAAACGAACAGAAATTATTCCCTTGGCCTATATAAAAGGGGATGTCCCTTCCTGAACACCCCGCTCTTTACGCTAAAGTTTCACTCTTTCTCACAACTCTACTTTTTAAAACAATAAAAAAAACTTTAGCTTAAAGAACGGGGCGTTGAGGAGGGGACAGTCCCTTTCATATACGGAATAATTTCTGTTCGTTTTAAGTTTTAATGTCGCTCCTTAATTTCAATTAAAAAAAAAACTTTTTTTATTCAATCAGGTACTAAAGGCTATAAGAGTAAATCTAAAACAAGTAATCATGTTTTTCAAAGCCTTTTTTCGTCCTTTCCAGCCTTTTGTGTACACAGAGACTACAGCTTCGTTATATGACTTGAAAATTATTGGATTCAAATGAGATATGGATTGTTGAAGAAAATAATATCTTTTCTCTGAAAAAGTAGTTCATGCCAAAAATTAAGCGAGATCACAGTAAAATAAGCCAATATTCAAACCGGCAGGTAAATTCAAAATTTATCAGCCAGTCGGCATCAAAGTAAGCCAGTCTGGCGGGAAATAACTTAATATGCCAGCGCTGCCAAATAAACTAGCAATACTTGTCGGAAAACATTATAAGACATGTATTTATTTTCATGGTGAGCATTTTTAAAATCATTGAATAATCAGTGTTGTTATTCATAATATTCTATATTTCCTGTTTTGAATAAACATTATGTAAAATATTAGTAATTTAATTTCCTCTAAGCACATTTACCTCTCTATTTACACCGGGCCTCTTTTATCTTGGCCACCCTATACAGCACAGTAAAGGTAATATACAGTAGCGAAAAGTCCTATACTCACTATTGATTTTTTTTGCACACTTCTAAAACCACACAAGCTTCATGAACCCCCCCCCCCCCTCTTCGCTTTCGAAATATTTCTTATGAAAAACCAAGCAGAAGCTGAAACTATGGCTCTGACGTATATACTTCTGCTGACGTATTGCTCTGACGGTCCGTCAACTTGCTTAATTACGCGCTATGAAATGTGTGTCATATTTGGAGAAACCCTTTGCTGCTATATTATATTTATATTGTGCTATACAACCAGTGGATAAACATCGATTGGGCAAATATTTTTAACCATCCAACTCATTTCTCCAAAAAGTTTGGAGATAATCCCTTTCGTTCTGGACTCAACGGCATCTCTGCAGCTAGTACAACCCTAGCGTTAAACTTGTCAACCGATTTATTTCATAAATCTATTTATACTCTCTTGTTTTATACCATAAAAGAATGAGAGATAATCAAAGCGTTTTTGACGTTTTAAAAGAGAGGTATATTATGATCAAGCTCTTGTTTAGGAGACTAGAGAACCTTTAAAAAGGCTTCAAACTAAGTACTGTGAGAAGATCAACTCAAGCATGTTTTTCCATTCAAAGGATCTAATAAAATGCTCGGTCATATTTTGTGTCTTTTAAACGATAGATTTATGTGGAAGCTGGAGTCATTTAGCTGTGGGGTAACTATAAGCTCCCAAAACTTAAACAAACGGATTTTCACTGTTGTTTATTGATGTTTATTGATATAAAAATAAGATTAGTCTGCTAACGACGAACTTGTCGTTGCCTTAGCTTGCAGATATGTACCGGAAAAAGATTTGAAGAAAAGAGAAAAAGAATTGTTTTCTAAGTAACAGATGCTTAAGCTGAATTAGGAGTATACATCATTCTTCCAAACTAATGATTCCAAGAAAATGAAAACTGATTTGGCCAGTGTCGTGTAGCAAGTAAGCTCCAAGTCCTTTTTTCCTAGATTTCATCAAGAAAGTCACTAAAAAAGGTTGAGGGGATGCTCATTTCCTGGTAAAATTTTCTTCTGATCTTTGAAAGTCGGTTTGACACTTTAAACTTATATTGTATACACTATATAATTCAGATGATGCACTATTGAAGAGATAAATTCTTTGTTGGGAAAGATAAATTCTGCTTTAAAATGAAAGTTGTGTTGCATAAGGTCTTCACGGTCGACCGTTAGTTCAAGTCCACAAGAAGATTTATCTTTTTGCCCCTAGCGCCTGAACAACATCCTAGATACGACCTTGCACACGGCATATTAATATATTGGCAATGTCGTTAATAAAACGCGGCTAGGTTTGGAAAATCATTATTTTGAAATTGTCTTTTAAGATCTACCTCTTTCTATAGGCTAATTACTTATATTTAAATAATGGTGTCAAAGGCCGTGTCCTTTTCCAGGAGTTATCTTAGTAAATTGTTCTTAATGTTAACTCTGTAATGCTTGAAATTTATCCGATTTTGGCTCAAGATTTTGAATTTATTCGTATTTTGGCACTATAAACTGTTTATTTTCAAATCTCTGTGATAGACATTTAAATTTTTTCCTTTGTATTCTACGTTTAATGTATAGAGTATTAAAAAAAAGAACGAAAAACCCACGGGAGCAGCAGCTATTGGTGAGGCATCATATTCATCAGTCAGTTTGATACTTAATAGTTTACCATTACGTCACGCCTGGGTTTCTTTACTTCTGTTTACTTGTTCAATGATCTGAGCCTCTCCAAATCTATTGTGGCTTCCAATTGCTGCTGGCGAGGCCAGTGCCACTATATTATATCAGATCCACCGTTTTTAGCTATTCGTGATCTAGATTAGCTTTGATTGTAGAGAGCCATATTCTCCTTCAGATACCTTCATTTTTTTTCTAAGTTGGAACAAGTAAATAGTTGAAGAGTTGTTGCCTCATTTTCTAAGGAAATTCTGTAAATGAAAAAAACAATTGCATTATGCTCCCCGGGTCAGATCCCTTTCCATTTTGCCAAAAGTGACAAATGAGGTGTGAATCAGAGTGAAAGAGAGAGTTTATTTGTCTAGAATGTAGTAACGAAATTCATACAACTTGAGTTAACCACGGAAACGGAATGCAACTACAATATTAATTCAGAGTTTCTCCCCTTCTCAATACCAACCAATCCCAATATCCCGAGTTCAAAACGTGACCAAAAAGAAAACTCACCATTGTAAGGTTTAGTTAGCTTAACATCGTTATCAGTGACTGGCCCAACGCCAAAATGTATCAGATCTAATTCACACTCAGTTGAATAATATGAACTTAAGAATATGAACCAGTCACAAAATAAAGTTATATTTGTATAGCGGTTGCATATATTTGTCCATAAAATTGTCTAAACTGTTATATATACCGCTGAGGATTTTTATACTTACTTTAATACATGCCATCTAATCATATATCCACGAGTATTTGTTTATAAATCAAAGTTTTTACAGGACAGTTCTCTTACTCAATGCTAAACCTGAGTCAAATTTCAAATTTTATTTTTGTGCTGAAAAGACGTATCGAGATTTAAACATTTGAAGTGAATATCTGAAAATCTTAAGATAAAAAAAATTAATTAAAAATCTACCACAGCTTGAAACCCTGAGAATTTAAATCCCCAATCGATACCTATCAAATACAAAAATAATAAACACATAATAATTTTTTTTAAGGAGTATTTCGACTCGTATACTTAGTTTGAAGCAAATACCTACCTGCATCTTCATTAGAGTTCATATTTTTCTGACGATTTTGGTCTTTATTTGAATATTTTAGGATGAATAGAAGGGGAAATACCAACGAAGAGCTCTAAACTGACATGACTCTAGACTGACAGGACTACCCATTACAGACATTCACCGAAATATTGAGTTTGACATCGACCGTGTAATAAATGGATATGGTGGGAGTGGAAATAGAAAAATAAACTTTTTCTTATAAAAGAGGGAATTCTGTAATTCGAGCAAAATATATCAAACTTTAAAATGTGGAAAGATATGGTACGTTATTATGAAAGTAAAATTTTGATTAGTATATTTTTGAGATTTGTTCAAAGTTGACATTGTTTGTTAAAACACTATTTATAACAAGAGCTAAGAGCTCATATGGCACTTGTGACGAGGCAAGAAGAGCTAAGAGCCAAGAGATCATATGGTATGAGCTCTAACAAAATTCTAAGAATCAATAGATTGATTTAAAAGGAAAATCAGAGGCTTAATGCCGGTCAGGATTTAAAATAAGAGCTCTGAGTCACGATGTCCTTCTGAATATCAAAATTCATTAAGATCCGATCACCCTCTCGTAAGTTATAAATACCTCATTTTTTCTAATTTTTCCTATCCCTTTAGCCCCCCCCCCCCAGATGGTCGAATCTGGGAAAACGACTTTATCAAGTCAACTTGTGCAGCTCCCTGACACGACTACCAATTTTCATCGTCCTAGCACGCCCAGAAATACCAAACTCCCCAAATCACTGAACCCCTCCCCCCAACTCCCCCAAAGAGAGCGAATCCAGTACACTTACGTCAATCAAGTATCAAGGACATTTGCTTATTCTATCCACCAAGCTTCATCCCGATTCCTCCACTCCAAGCGTTTTCCAAGATTTCCCCCTCCAACTTCCCACAATGTCAACAGATCTGGTCGGGATTTCAAATAAGAGCTCTGAGACATGAATTCCTTCTAACTATCACATTAAGATCCGGTCACCAGTTCTTAAGTTAAAAATACCTCAGTTTTTCTAATTTTTCTAATTTTTCCACATTAACTTCTCCAAAGAAAAAAGCTCCTCCAAAGAAAATGGATCCGTTCCAATTATGTCAATCACGTATCTAGAACTTGTGCTTATTCTTCCCATCAAGTTTCATCCCGATCTCTCCACTCTCTCGTTTTCCAAGATTTCTGTTTCCCTCCTCCAACCTCCTATGTCCCCGGATCCAATTCGAGTCGAAAATGGAGCATCTGAGACATAAGATCCTTCTATATATATCAAGTTTCATTAAGATTCGATCACCTATTCGTATGATAAAAATATCAACTCCCCCCAATGTCACAGGATCTGGTCGGAATTTAAAATTAGAGCTTTAAAGCACAAGATCCTTCAAATATCAAATTTCATTAAGATCTGGTCACCCTTTCGTAAGTTACAAATACCTCATTTTTCCGAATTACCCCCCCCCCAACTCCACCAAAGAGAGCAGATCTGGTCCGGTTATGTCAGTCACGTATCTTAGACAGGTTTTTATTCTTCCTATCCAGTTTCATCCTGATCTCTCCGCTTTAAGTATTTTCTAACATTTCCGGTCCACCCCCCCAACTGCCCCCCCCCCCCAATGACGCTGGATACGGTTGAGATTTAAAATAAGAGATCCAAGTTACGAGGTCCTTCTAAATATGAAGTTTCATGATCACTCCTTCGTAAGTTAAAAATACGTAATTTTTTCTAATTTTTCAGAATTACCCCCCCCCCCCCCTAATAGAGTGGATCCGTTCCAGTTATGTCAATCAGGTATCTAAGACTTCTGCTTATTTTTCCCACCAAGTTTCATCCCGATCCCTCCAATCTAAGCGTTTTCCATGATTTTAGGTTCCCCCAAACTCCCCCCCCCCAATGTCACCAGATCCGGTCGGGATATAAAATAAGAGCTTTGAGACACGATATCCTTCTAAATGTCAAATTTCATTGAGATCCGATCACCCGTTCGCAAGTTAAAAATACCTCATTTTTTCTAATTTTTCAGAATTAACAAACCCCCCCCCCCCGCCCAACTACCCCTAAGAGAGCGGATACGTTCCGGGTATGTCAATCATGTATCTAGGACTTGTGCTTATTTTTCTCACCAAGTTTCATCCCGATCCCTCCACTGTAAGTGTTTTCCCAAGATTTTAGGTTTCCCCCTCCCTACTCCCCCCTCCAATGTTACCAGATCAAGTCGGGATTTAAAATAACAGCTCTGAGACATGATATCCTTCCAAATGTCAAATTACATTAAGATCTGATCAACCGTTCGTAAGTTAGAAATACTTCATTTTTTCTATTTTTTCCGAGTTAACCGGCCTCCACTCCCCCCCCCAGATGGTCAAATCGAGAAAACGACTATTTATAATTTAATCTGGTCCGGTCCCTGATAAGCGTGCCAAATTTCATCGTCCTAGCTTACCTGGAAGTGCCTAAAGTAGCAAAACCGAGACAGACAGACCGACAGAATTTGCGATTGCTATATGTCACTTGGTTAATATCAAGTGCCATAAAAAGAAACAGTGATTAGAAATGCTTTATTGCCTATGCTTAAAACCCTTGTTTTAAATGTCTTCTATGCATTTCTATTTCTTCGCTCTGTTTTTATGGCACTTGGTATTAACCAAGTGACATGTAGCAATCGCAAATTCTGTTGGTCTGTCTGTTTCCCTATAAGTTTGACTCTTTCTCTCAACTCTACTTTTTAAAACAGTATAAAACTTTAGCGTAAAGAGCGGGACGTCGATGAGGAAGCAGCCCCTTCCATATACGAAGAAATTTCTGTTCGTTTTAAGTTTTAATGTCGCTCCTTACTTTCAGTTAAAAAAACTTGTTTTTTTTATTTAATTTCTGAACGTTTTTGAATCAATATAGGTTTTGATTTTGGCTCTCCGCAGAGAAATAATTAAAACAAAATTTGCAATTTTTTTGCTAAATGGCTTTTTCATTGTTTAGATCGAATGATTTTGAGAAAAAAGGAGTGGGGGAGCAAGCCTAGTTGCCCTCCGATATTTTGGCTACTTAAAAAGGCAACTTGAACTTCTAATTTTTTACGAATGATTTTATTAGTGAAAGATATACATATCTTATAAATTAGCTTATGTAACGAACTTTTGTATTCTCATGTTTTTATGACATATATAAGGGGGTTCACCCCCTTGTCAGTACCTCGCTCTTTACACTAAAGCTTAAATTTTGTCCCGATTCATTAAGAATGACCCCTGAATCACAAAAGCCGTAGAATAAATAGTTGAAATTACTAAAAATACTTTAGAGTAAAGAGCGAAGTATTAGAAGGAGGTGAGTCCCTCATATGCGTAATAATTTCTGTTCGTTTTAAGTTTTAATGCTGCTCCTTACTTCCAGTTGAATTTTTTTTCATATTTATTTTTTCATTGCTTTTTTCTTTGAATAATGCTAGAAAATCCTGCGCTCCCTTCATGAAAATTTTCTTCCCCCATGACAAATTCGTCGATGGAAAGTTCCCCCAACATACCCCCCCCCCTTCTGAACCCCTCCCCCAACCAAAAAATCCCCCTGAAAACGTTTGTACACCTCCCAATAACCATTACTATATGTAAGCACTGGTCAAAGTTTGTAACTTGTAGACCGTACCACGGGGACTGTGGGGGAGTAAGTGGTCCCCAAAGACATAGTTTTAAGGTTTTTCGACTACGCTGAATAAAATGGCTATCTCAGAATTTTAATCCGTTTACTTTGGGAAAATAATTAGCGTGGGAGGGGACCTCCCACCCTAATTTTTTTGGTCACTTAAAAAGGGCACTAGAATTTTTCATTTCCGTTAGAATGAGCCCTCTTGCAACATTCTAGGACCAATGGGTCGATACGATCACCCCTGGACAAAAAAACAAAACAAAAAAAAAACAAATAAACACGCATCCGTGATCTGCCTTCTGGCAAAAAATACAAAATTCCACATTTTTGTAGATAGGAGCTTGAAACTTCTACAATAGGGTTCTCTGATACGCTGAATCTCATTTTGGGATTTTGGTTAAGATTCTATGACTTTTAGGGGGTGTTTCCCCATATTTTCTGAAATAAGGCAAATTTTCTCAGCTCGTAACTTTTGATGGGTAAGACTAAACTTGATGAAACTTATATATTTAAAATCAAAATTAACATGGCATTCTTTTGATGTAGCTATTGGTATCAAAATTCCATTTTTTAGAGTTTTGGTTACCATTGAGCCGGGTCGCTCCTTACTACAGTTCGTTACCATGAACAAGCTCAAAGTGTAAGGAATCTTAATAGTATTAAGACTACAGACTCGCTTTAAAATTTGTATCACACCTTGAAATCCTCCGTTTTATAGATAGAAATAACTGGATTTCCAGAGTGCCAGAAATAAGTTTTTTGGTATTTAAGGTCAAAAACAAAAAGAGAAACTAAAACATGAGAGCTAGATATTAGATTGTAGGTCTAGGAAATTGAACAACACTAGATATGGAAATCCAATAAAAGAACAGGAAATCCAACAAACAAGATTGACATACAATAAGGATATTAAAATCCATCATGTTGTTTTGTCAACAAACTGAAACTTAAATTTGGGCATGGGAATCTAACATTTTTGTTTCTCAATAAATTGCAAATTCAGTAATGATCAGGGAATCCCAATAAGGTCTTTAATATTCAATTCGCCGATATTCAGTGTTGAAATTTCAATTTTGGTGTTGATAAACATTACAAACAATTTTTGTTGAATCTCATTTTTTTTTTTTTTTTTTACAGTATATAAGTAAACCTGATTTTTAAAATGTGAGGCTATTTCTCCCTCCAGAAATGGGGAACTACGTAATTGTCTTGTGAGAATGTATTCCAAAAATAAACTAATGGAATTAAAGCACAACTTCTTCTTGACATGAAACAACTAGCTCCATCTCCACCTGTGGGGGCTTAAAAGTTTGTTTTTTCATTTCTTCTATTTCTAGATGTTCCATACTATATGTTAATGTTCTTTTTGGCATTGCAGTTTTTGTTAATATTTTGAGATAACCCCTTGCATATTTAGGCATTCAATACACGCATGCTCCCTTTTCCATACTCATGATTTCAAGAGCAATTAATATAATTTCCTCATGGAAAACATTAACGTTAAAAATATTGCCCCAAGATTTCGGATGGTCTCTGCAAGCAAAGCTAAATCACCTTCTAAAATCATTTAGATTTGTATTCAAAGACACTATTTAAGTATAAGGGGTTGGGTTCATTTTTGCACGTGACAGATTGCTATTTCATGTTGTGTAAAATAATATTAATTTTGCGCCTCTTCTCTTTTTGTTAGCGATCCTTCCATTAAAGTTATGTCACCTTCATGTCGCGTTTATTATCATATATGTACCTACCCGAATTATAGATCTTAATGACCTAATGACACTTTTTGAATGACTTGCAGTTTAATAGCACAGAAGAATTGAACATCATTGGGACAACTTTGGTAATTGAACATATGTAGTCATAAAAACAAGACAGTACTTCCGTGAAACTTGAATTTAAAATGAAAATATTAGTTCCGAATCAAAATATATACCAGGGGTACAGTTTGTTTGTGGCAATTCAAAAGATGTTATGTAGCAATATTTGACAAAGGGGTATTTAGAACTCACCCTATTAAAAAGCAATCCAATCCACGTTCTTGCACTGTAAAAAAAAAAATGTTTGAGGATTGTTTGTAATGTTTATCAACAACAAAATTGAACTTTCAACTCCAAAAATAGGTGAAATGAATATTAAAGACCTTATTGGGAATTTCCTGATCATTATTGAATTTCTAATTTGTTGAGAAACAAAAATGTTGGATTCCCATACCCGAATGGAATTTTCAATTTGTTGACAAAACAACATTTTGGATTTTAAGATCGTTATTGGATTTCTGTCTTGTTTGTTGGATTTCCTGTTCTTGGATTTCCAACACTAGTGTTGTTCAATTTGTTAGGCCTACAATCTAATTTCTAGGTTTTTTTATTCGGCTTCTCTTCCTAATTTTGAACCATCAACCATATTTGTTGCTCGATTTCCAGTTCTCCCATTGGGTCTCCTTCGCTAGCGTTGTTCAATATCCTAAGCCAACACTTAAAGTCTAGTTTTCATGATCCCCTTCCTAGTTTCAGAACCATCAATAAATATCAAACAAATGCTCATTAATTTTACAAAAACAGAAAATTACAAAAAAAATTCTCCGAGATAATATGACCTTGACGCCTGTACTTTTTCATGGTAGAAATCAGTAGTTCGACGCCGTAAACAGCTCACCGAGAGAAGAGACCAGAGCCAGAAATATCTTCACATCAGGAAAAACAGTGTGACACACATACCTCAAATAAAGATTAATTGAAATTGATACACAAATAAAAGAGAAAGTCTCCCCTCCCCCTTTTTTAGCAGTCCAAGACTGAGCGGTTGCAATAATTATGCTAAGATCCTGGCTTTTCTGAATACCTTTAGCTTACCAATCAGATTGTAATGAAATCAATTTTCGAGTCAAACTTAGAACGAACTGAAAAAGGAAATAAAATCAAACAGCGGAGCGACCCGGCTCAATAGTAGGCTAACCGAAACTCTAAAATACAAAATTCTGATACCAATAGATACGTCAAAAGAATTGGATTGATATGTGTTATTTTCAAATATATAAGTTTTATCAAGTTTAGTCTTGCCCATCAAAAGCTACGAGCCTGAGGAAATTTGCCTTATTTTCAAAAAAGGGGGAAACACCCCCTAAAAGTTATAGAATCTGAATGAAAATCACACCATGAAATTCAGCGTATCAGAAAACTCTACTCTAGAGGTTTCAAGCTCCTATCTGCAAAACTGTGGAATTATGTATTTTCGTCGGAAGAAAGATCACGGATGCTTGTTTATTTTATTTTATTATTTTTTTTCCCAGGGATGATCGTATCGACCCAGTGCTCCTAGAATATAGCGAGAGGGCTCATTCGAACGGAAATTAAAAGTTCTTGTGCTCTTTTTAAGCTAACAAAAAATTGGAGGTCACCTAGGCACCCTCCTACGCTCATTTTTTCCCTAAGTCCCCCAATCAACATTTTTAGATAGCATTTTGTTAAGCATAGTAAAAAAACCTAAAAACTTTGTCTTTGAGGATGACTTAAAAAACGATCAGAAATTAAATAAAAAAAAAGTTTTTCAACTTGAAGTAAGGAACAACATTAAAACGTAAAATGAACAGAAATTATTACGCATATGAAGGGGTTTGCCCCCTCGTCAATGCCGTAACAGCTATTTATTCTAATTAAACGGCCTTTGTTATTCAGGGGTGATTCTTAAGGAATTGTCACAAAATTTGAACTTTAGCGTAAAGAGCGAGGCATTGACGATGGGGCGAACCCCTTCAAATACATAATATTTTTTTCATTTTAAGTTTTAATGTTGCTCCTTACTTTCAGTAGAAAAAACCTGCTTTTTTCATTTAATCTCTACAAGAACTGAGATGACTGGTTTAAACTAATAAAAATAAACTGACATATTAAATCCTGGAAATGACAGCACTTCAAAAGCAAATTGAGCATATTTCTTTTACATCTTATTTGAAGACCACTCCTCTGCGACTTGATTGTATTGCAATTCTAAAATTTAAATAAAGCGTTGGAAATAGACTTGGTTTCAGTAATGCGCGAATGAAGTAATAGCCTTTCGAAGGAATACGAGTGGTTTTAGTTTTTGGTTCAACCGAGCTATTGATTCAAAAGAGAATTTTTAGATAGCGGTCATGCTCGAAAGAGTCATCCTGACAGAATTTTTAAATAATTATGTACAAATGATAGCAATATCATGGTTGCAGCAGTAGCTGCAACCTAGTAAAGAGCTACTCACAGCCCATAGTGACTAAAAGTTAAAAAACCGTATTTCGGAAAAAAAAAACTGCTTAGTTGGAAAAAGTTGCCATCTGACGCTGACTTAGGAATGATTAAATAAAAAAAAAACAAGTTTTTTTAACTGAAAGTAAGGAGCAAAATTAAAACTTAAAACGAACAGAAATTACTTCGTATATGAAAGGGGCTGCTTCCTCACCAACATCCCGCTCTTGACGCTAAAGTTTGACTCTTTCTCTCAACTCTTCTTTCTAAAACAGTAAAAAACTTTAGCGTAAAGAGCGGGATGTTGGTGAGGAAGCAGCCCCTTTCATATACGAAGTAATTTCTGTTCGTTTTAAGTTTTAATTTTGCTGCTTACTTTCAGTTAAAAAAAACTTGTTTTTTTTAATTTAATTTCTGAACGTTTTTCAATCAATGCATGTTTTGATTTTGGCTCTCCGCAGAGGAATAATTTAGCATAACGAAAATATACTCTACGAACATATAGTTTCTGAGGTTCACTAAAAAACTGCCAAACCGGACAAAGAGAAAGGAGATGAGGTACAACTAGGCTATTATAAATTTTCGCAAGATTTAATTTATCAATGTGTTTAATATTAGATACTTTTTTGCTAAATGACTTTCTCATAATTTTGATTGAATGATTTTGAGAAAAAAGAGCGGGGGAGAAAGCCTAGTTGCCCTTCGATTTTTTGGCTAATTAAGATAAAGGCAACTAGAACTTTTAATTTTTTACGAATCTTTTTTTTAGTAAAAGATATACGTAAATTATAAATTAGCTTACGTAAAGTAGTTTTGTATTCTCATGTTTTTATTACATATATGAGGGGGTTCGCCCCCTCGTCAGTACCTCGCTCTTTACACTAAAGCTTAGATTTTGTCCCAATTCATTAAGAATGACCCCTGAATCACCAAAGCCGTAAAATAAATAGTTGAAATAACTAAAAATACTTTAGCGTAAAGATCGGGGTATTAGGAGGAGGTGAGCTCCTCATATGGGTAATAATTTCCGTTCGTTTTAAGTTTTAATGCTGCTCTTTGCTTCCAGCTGAAAAAAACGTTTTCATATTTCTTTTTTCATTGTTTTTTTTTTTAATAATGCTAGTAAATCCTGCGCTCCCTTCATGGAAATTTTCTTCTACCATGACAAATTCCTCGATGGAAAGCTCCCCCAGCCTATCCCCCTATGCTCAACCCCTCCCCCCAACCAAAAAATCCTACTGAAAACGCCTACACACTTCCCAATAACCATTACTATATGTAAGCACTGGTCAAATTTTGTAACTTGTAGCCCCTCCCCCAGGGACTGTGGGGGAGTAAGTCATCCCAAAGACATAGTTTTTATGGTTTTTGACTATGCTGAACAAAATGGCTATCTCAAAATTTTGATCCGTTGACTTTAGGAAAAAAATGAGCATGGGAGGGGGCCTAGATGCCCTCCAATTTTTTTGGTCACTTAAAAGGGCACTATAACTTTTCATTTCCGTTAGAATGAGCCCTCTTGCGACATTCTAGGACCACTTGGTCGATACGATGACCCCTGGGGAAAAAAAACAACAAAAAAACAAACAAATAAACACGCACCCGTGATTTGTCTTCTGGCAAAAAATACAAAATTCCACATTTTTGTAGATAGGAGCTTGAAACTTCTACAGTAGGGTTCTCTGAGACCATGAATCTGATGGTGTCATTTTCGTTAAGATCCTATGACTTTTAGGGGGTGTTTCCCCCTATTTTCCTAAATAAGGCAAATTTTCTCAGGCTCGTAACTTTCGATGGGTAAGACTAAACTTGATGAAACTTATATATTTAAAATCAGCATTAAAATGCGATTCTTTTGATGTAGCTATTGATATCAAAATTCAATTTTTTAGAGTTTTGGTTACTATTGAGCCGGATCGCTCCTTACTACAGTTCGTTACCACGAACTGTTTGATAACTATTATTTGGGTTTGTCTTAAAAGTAAAAGTTTGTTCCATAAAGAAATGTATGGTGATTTCGGAAAGAAGCCTGAAACCCCTCGAACATGGCGCCATCAAAATGAAAAGTGTACTATTGGATCAATATGGTCGAAAACCGTATACAGAGAAATTACAGTCCCCCTCCTTGAACAACAAAGATAATCACTTTTTTTTTATATCGGTAGCACTGATCTGTCTCCCGTTTTTTTACCTTTTTTTCCAGGCCTAGCAGGTTACCAGAACATCATAGAGAGATGCTTAATAGCTCATTCCAAAGCTAAATTTTATAGCTACGTGATTTTTTTTTATTCTACCATCTGTAAGTGCCATATGTCACTAAAATGGCACTTTGTGTCATTTCTCAAATTGTGGCGCTAGCAGGCTACCAGTACATCGTAGACAGATTTTTTTTTTATATCTCGTTTAAAAGATATTGCTCATATATATACGTTCTTCCTATAAATTCCACCATCTGCAAGTTCCAGATGGCACTAATTACGAAACTTTTGGTGCCATGTCTCATGTGGAAAAGTTGAGGCTATTGGGCTAGCAGAACATATAAAGGTTATGGCTCATTTGAAAGCTATTGTTCATATCAACATGCTGTTTTTTATCAAATCTACCATGTGTAAATGTGGTATAGCACTGAAAACAACACTTTTGGTGCCACTTCTTAAGTGCAAAAACTCTAAAGTACAAAACAGGTACTATTGTGATAGTTAGTCTGCTCACCAGTAAGCTATTGAAATATTAGCAAGCTACCACATCATCCTAGATAGATGTTTAATGGCTCTATTATAAGCTATTGCTTATAATTAATAGGTTTTTACAAATTCTACCATCTATTATATTTCACAGAATTCAATGTTGACTAGTTTCTTGGGAAAATTTGCAATGAACTCTTTATCATGGTTGATGCATTAGCTGCAACCTTGTAAAGAGTGAACCATAGCTCATAGTAACTAAAAGTTAAAAAACGTTAAAACTGTCTATTTTTTCTTCGTTCTCCATCCCTAGTGGATTACCAGAACATCATAGAGAGATACTTAAGAGCTCATTCAGAAGCTTTTTCTGATATGTACGTGGTTTATATAAATTTGGCATCCGCAAGTGCCATATGGCACGAAAAAGGGCTCTTTTTATGCCATTTCTCAAGGGATGGGGCTAGCGGGCTACTAGAACATCTTAGATAGATTTTTGATAGCTCATATAAAAAATATTGTTCATATTTACGTTCTTCCTATAGATTCGACCATCTGCATGTTTCAAGTGGCACTAAAAATGGCACTTTTAGTGCCATGTCTCAAGTGAAAAGGCTGGGGCTATTGGGCAACCAGAACTTCTTAGAGTGATGTTTAATGGCTTATTTGAAAACTTTCGCTCATATCTAGGTGCTTTTTTTTTACAATTTTACCATCCGTAAGTGGAATATAGCACTAAAAACAATACTTTTGGTGCTACTTCTTCCAAAATCTTAAAAGTATAAAACGGTATAATTGTAATAATTATGATCCAAAAGCCTTAACTGGAGGTTTGCAAGAACACCTCCCGCATGTTCCTCCTCTAGACCCCTTAATAAGCTACACAATTAAAGTCCTATACACACCAGTATATTAAATTAGATTATTAGAGGTGTGGTTCTGTTAGTACAACGCTGGACTTCAAATTAGATTATCATGCGTTCGATTACTGCTTTGATTTTTTTTTAATCATGATCTGTCCCTTCTTATGATTACTTTTCAGATAATCCACTATTTTTGCAAAAGTGACGCACTCATTTATTAAAGTATATCCCGGGAAGGGTGATTTTAAAGCTATTACTCATGTTCTCGAGATGTTTCACATACGCCCTTTGGACAACCTAATATATAAAATAATTTTGATCTATTTCAACGTCATCCTCAACATTCCTTGAAAGTTTCAACTTAGATCGCATAGTTTTCATGAACAGTATCATCTTAATACCCTTAACTATTCCTGATATTTAGCAGACACACCAATTTTACAAGATACAGCATGACATTCAAGATACAAGATACAACATGAGACACAGAAATCATTCTGCTTATGAGGGGGAGCTTCGCATTCTCATCTTTCACTCTTTACGCTGAAGTTTAACTCTGCCTCTTGTCCTTGACCAGTCATTCTTAAGGAATTGAGACACAGTCGCTTTAGCTAAAAGAGTGGAGAGAGGGAGGGGGACTGCTGAAGGGACAGCCACCCTCATATAACGAATAGTTTTATGCTTCTTTAAGTTTTAATATTATTCTTTACTTTTATTTCAGAAATCAGTTTTATTTTATTCGTTCGTCACTCTAGAAGGAAATACAATAGAATTCTGAAAACTGCCATAAAGAATTCTAAATCGCTAACTTAGTTGTATAATTCCTAAAATCACTTCACTTAATTTAGCTCATACCTAATGATAACCCAAATTATAAAAGAGCCCAAATTACATATATTAATGAATTTTCTGAAACATGATATACGAATAAACAGTATCGTCGGATTCCCTGCTAAGTTTACTTCCGTTGTTATATACTTTTTTTTTATTATTTTAAGTGATATTTCTATTTACAATTATATTGCTCACACTCAGACAAAACTAGATTTTATGTAATTTGAACCTCCAAAACCTATAATCAAAGGGTAAAACTATAGGGTAAGAATATGGAACTTTCAGGGATGGGTCTACAGACTAAAGTATGTCCTGAGAAAGTATTTTGAAGTAACTACCTCCAATCCTTCTCCCTGTAGAGGGCCCTGCCCATTGATTACCTTTTTAAAAATTTTATGTTTTAAAAGTGAAACCTTGCAAAATAGATCTTTTACTTAAATTAAGTACAAGAAAACTGTTTCCAGCTTCACAACTTTGCTCAGTCCATTGATATGCCTAAAAACTCTACTCAAATAACAGGAATTGCGTTTTAAGAACCAAAAACGAAAAGGAAAAAGGAACGAAAACGAAAAAGGAACGAAAAGGAAAAGGAACCAGAGAAAAGAAACTGATAGCTGACAATTAAGGTTAAATATTGT
The DNA here is from genome assembly GCF_032884065.1 of Artemia franciscana. Lineage (NCBI taxonomy): Eukaryota > Metazoa > Arthropoda > Branchiopoda > Anostraca > Artemiidae > Artemia > Artemia franciscana. The sequence continues at coordinate 35,870,681 of NC_088872.1, read as the reverse complement.
TTTTCCAAAATTTCAATGGGTCAAGCATTCAAATATCTAAGACTTAGAAATCAGAAGAGGGTTAACATAGAAGCTTGGCAATACTTCCTAGAGTGTGGTTTTGGTCCTGGATTTATTGCTCTATATCTGAGACCATCCGAAGGGAAGGAATAAACCGCCAGAGCAGTAACCATAATATTTAGAGATGACATAAAGTAAGGAATCTAATGATACTACTTTTACTTGTATAGCATGTTTCAAGAAACTCCTGAGACCATATAATCTGGGCCATATATTTAAGCAGTAGAAGAGGGGGGGGGGTCTTTCAGAGCATGCGAATAGGAATGATATAAGTAGGTATTTTAGATTTTTTTTTTCTTTTTTCTTTTTTTTATAGTCTTTATAATTGTACTGTTTCCTTCTGGAGAAACCAGCCACTAAACTGGAACCAAGGAAAACTTGTGTTTTTTATTTTATAAAACTACATTAACTTAAACACTTTGGAAATCATAAGACATTGATTATCAAAATAATAAAATATAATGACCACTTACCATTATTGTTAAGACTATGAGCCACAGTGCTATTCTCTTTGTAAATGCCAGTGTTTCCACTCGACATGGTCCAGAAAAAAGTAGACGAGACCAAAAAAATAGTAGATTGGAAGTCGAAACGGTTTCAAATATATGTAGAAAATAACTAGTTTATACAAAAATTACTTGGAAAAATTTGGACAAGAAATTAGATTTTCCGAGGTTCACATAAGGTTTTTCTCTGATAAATGATTTTAATCGTAAAACCGACACAAAAATAGAAAGGGATAATGTCAGATAAAATACTGGGTAGCTAAGCCATGTGTGATCGGACCAAAACATTTCAAACGCTTCCTGCTATAAAAGGAGGGATTCACATCAAAACGCTGCTTGACATTTCAAATCTAAAGGGAAAGTATCTGTTTTAGCTTTCTGAAGCTGTCACGTTAGATCTTAACCCGCTTCAAATGATTTTAAGCAAATCGTCTACGACCAGTGGCCACGTTTTCGTTTTAGTCGGCACTTCGTCTGAAGACTGGTGCAAAGGGTTGCACTGGCTAGCTGATTGTGATTTTCGGTCTTGATCGATTTTAAAAGACTAAAGAGTCTTTCTGCTACGACATTTGAAAATTGCAAACAAAAGGGAAATTCGAATAATTTCAAGACGTTTTTGAACTTCTTACGTCCAGTAGGTGTTTTTACACTTGTGGCATATTTCCAGAACAAATCTGGGTCAACAGTTTCAAAGTCCATGTCATGTGGGGGACAAAGTAAAGCCAATCTTCGGCACTCCCTTTCAATGCTTGCTTTTCTCTGGCAATACTCTTGACTTTTTCGATACTTTTGGTGAATTAGGGATCAGACATCAAATTTGAAAGACTGCTTTCGGCGTTCAAACCAAGATACACTTGGCCATGCTTAAGATAATTTTCTTCGTTGACCAAGTCTACATCCTTGGATTTTTTTTTGTTCCAAAGGTAGAAAGCATCAAGGAAATTCACGTAGAATGTCCTCACAATATATTCTTTTTGCAACTTCAAAAAAATGGGTGTCTCACTCTGAAAAAGCGTATTGAATTCGTTGAATATTGCAAAAGAATATTCTACAAATTCCACCAGTACCCGCTGATAGGGGTCCTTAGCGTCAATAAAACCTGGTCGTTACCATGCGACAGGTCTTCTACTGCTAAATCCGCACAGTAAAGTATCAAACCGTCCCATTGCTCCAACAGGCCTCTTGCAGTTTTTTGAAAGAAACCCGTTGTGCAGGAGTAAGAGCAACAAACTTTCTTACAGGAACTTGGGTGAATATTTGAAGTTGCTTGTTTGCATTTATTCGTTTGGTACAAAGCCTAAAATTTGAAGTTACTGTTCAACAAAGATCCTCAGCTCCTTTAGGCAGCTTTTTGCAGGCCTATAGAGCGCACAAATAGAAACGATGGCACGAGCACTTCACTATCACAGCCGAATGATGCTTGGTTGTGTTGAGCGTTGACAAACTATGGCAACAGCCAATCATAGAGTTAGTTGTGGCTGTACAAAAGCCGACCCAGTTCCGTAAGTGTTTTTGCGAGCACTTTACCAGTGCTCATAGACATTTGCTTATTTGTCAAATACCCCATCTGCAGTACTGTGTGGGCAAGAGAATATATCGACCATACCAACTTTCGTCTCTAAGCCACCCTTAGCAAAAGTGACGCAAATCGCCAGCTGTTTATCAGCAGACACGTCCGTGGTTTCATCCATGACTATAGAAAAGCAGTACTGTTTCAACATGCCCAATAGGTCTTTCCAGAAGTGTGGTTCAAGTGCCTGACGAACCACGTTTGTCACTTTCTCTTTGCCCAGAGGAAGCCTACTCAGTAGGTCTGGCCCTGGTAATGACTTTGCTAATGTTGTGAGGTTCACATAGGGTTTAAGGCAAATTGTGCTCCACTATAAGCCAAAACTCTAGAAGCAGAATTTTGATATCAATCAAAGATCATCGGCTTATTACGTTGATTCCAAATATGTAAGATTCATTAAGCTTAGTTTTACCCATAAAAGGCTAAGAAACTGCGAAAATTTTCCTGAAAGAGCTAGGAAATACCCCCTAAACACATTGTGAATCAATTGTGACAAATTTTCACAAAAAAAATTGTGACCAGCATATCTTCTCAGGGCCGTAGCTTTTGATGGGTAGCACTGACCTTAATGATATTTTTATGCTTGGGATCCAAATAAAAAGCTTATTCTTGTAGACAAGTAAGTTCAACTCATTTAAAAAATAAAAATATATTTCGTTATGTTTACTTTATATTTACTTATGTTAACTTTTTAAACTCGAAAAGTCAATTAGCATCCGCCTTTTTCTGTTTGTTTTTTGTGTTTGTTTTGTTTAATGTTTGAATTAAATTTATACTGAGCATATTACTTTCAATGGTCCCATAGTCAAATTTAATATGAAATTCAAGAACTTTCAATCTACTGTTGAAGTCCAAAACAACCCATTTACGTTAAAAATTACTCTTTTTCTATTGAAAAGTACATAAATCTTAATAGTTTTAGTAACTTGTCGGAATTCAAGCAGCAAGTCACAATTTCAACAAAACAATTGGATTTTTTTTTACTTGTTTCATTTTCGGCAAAACATTATTTTAGGATGTTCGCTCTCAGAAAATTTTTAAAAACATATTTAAATTAATTTTGAGCAAGTAAATTTGCTTGTGGAGATTAGTAAAACTAGGTAAGACATTTTCAGAAAACTGTGAAAACTAGGTCTTCGCTTTTATTATGACAGTAAAGAGTAACATTAAATTCCAAAACGGGCAGAATTTCTTCCGTTTAGGACGTAGGCTGCCTCTTCCGCACCCCAACCTCCACCTCGTGGTAATGGAAACTTTGGAGGATGCTCACTTGACCGGCAATTGAGAATTCTAGTCCTTATTTATTAAGCCGAAAGTGATTGGAAACCAATCAGTCCCCGTCCTAGATTTTTTGTTGTTGTCTGGTCCTTTTGTTACCCCTTATGACATTTGTTCGACATCTTTAGGTACCTATCTTGTACTTTCTCTGTGACTCACTCAATTTTGTACACGAGAAAACTTTCCAGGGATGGGGGGGGGGCACTGACTCCCTGAAAAAATAGCCGCTTACCGCAAAGCTTATTGGTACATATTTTCGATCACAATGGTTATATATTCATGTTGATAAGTAGGTATCAAGGTAAAATACTGTATATGCATTATATAATTATGGTCCTTATTTAAGAAGACTTAAGTATCTGATTTTCATTCATAAAAGTGACTTATATTTATTTTTGTTTAGTTGTGGTTTTGCGTTATTTATTGCGTATGCTGTAATTATAATAAAAGCGAAATTGTGCTTCATAAAGACTGTTTTGGAACTATTTCAAGGCAAAAGACTCACTTGTCATAGTGGAATTGTCACGACAAGTAAGTTCTATATCTGATCTATACTAGCCTCTATGCTGTTTCGTAAAGGAATTTGTGTATTCCACTTTCTCACCTTGTTTTTTTTTCTACAATTACTTGAACAAAAGTAATCTATAATCAACCATTCCTCTCTTTTCCAATAGTAAAACCTATATGAAAATAATGGACGAATTACGGAATCTAAGCCTTTGTCCCAGTTACTGTGGGGAATCCTGTCATTCCTGAAGCCATATTCATTGGGCCTTTTGACTATTCGAGACAAAATGGCTATCATAACATTTTTACTACTGTTGATGTCGGGGAGGAGCATATGAAAAGGACGAGCGGGACCTGGTTGCCTTCAAGATACTTCCAATCACTTTTGAATTTAAAAATGACATTAAAACCTTCAATTTTCAATAGAATACTCTGAAGTTTCTACCGTAACTCATCTGATACGAAGTGACGTAGTAAAAACAAAAAGTAATACATCAAAGCCTTATCATTCTTTACGAGCCCGTGTTATTGCGCTGCCTATTTTTTTCTGATTTTGAGAAATAAGCTATCTTTTATAAATACAAATTTGAAAGGATTGATTCTTAATTGACAATATTTAGGAGAGCAATATTAAAACTTAAAATAAACGGAAATCACCGAACTGCAAGTATGTGCTGGCCGAGTCAAATCTCAATTATATTTTTACATTTCAACTTACGTGTTAAAAAGACGAACCTCACTCTTAGACGCGTGGCTTAATGAAACAGCCAAACTTTAGTTTAGAAAGCAAAGGAAAGACAAAACATAATTTCTTCCCGTCATATTATAGTTGATGTATTATAGATGATGAAAGTTCATTTTAGCGTAAAATCTGGAGAGGCTGCTAGGAAGTCATAAAAGTTCCCATACTCTAAACATCATTTCAGTTTTTCAAGTTTCCCTACACTTTTGAAAAAATACATTTTTTGAATGAAATCAACATAAGTTTTACCTACTGCACTCAAAGTAATTACCTGTACTCAGTTACCTACTACACTCAAATCCTCTACATAATCTAAATCCCTGAGGACTTTACTTCCCGTAGAAAATCATGTTCTCCCTCAGCATTTACTGTATTCCTAAGGACAAAATCCATAAAAATAATCTATGTAAACGATATTAAAACATAACATGCTGATGTTGCGATTCCACAGCGAACCAGCCATATTACTCCCGTCTAGCACTAATCACTTTATAGATTTAAAAAAAGTGTGAAAGATGAATCTTTAATTTTCTTTCAGTGTCTCTTTCTTTTCAGCCCTTTCCTTTCCTTATAAATTCTCTGCGCATCAAAACTTGCCGTCTTGGGCCGTAACCAACTAATCCCATTTGTAAATAAAGCCCTGACTATGATAGCAAAATAACATTATTTGTTTAACCACCACTAAATGGCTTTCTATCAATGGAATTACTGTCTGCACGAATAGATATTAATGATCCATTTATATGGCTCATTAAATCTTCGAAATGTTTAACAATAGGTTGTTGCTGTTGCTTAAATTGGACTGATTTGTCAATAAAAGAGAATTGTTGAAGATCATAAAATTATTCGTGTATTTTATTCTTGCATATGAGCAGGCTTATAATCATCTTATTAGCGAGGAAATTAATTTCCAATGTCTTTTTTCCTTATTTAAATACCGAAGTGTTGCTTTGTTAACCCTGGTTTCTACGTGTGTGGCCTTAAGTTCTATAATTCTACAGTGAGAAATTTAAATGTACTAGAAAATTTGAATAATTTTTTTTCCAATTTTAAATGAGAATAGATTTTTTGTTTCGCCATGGAGTTTAGTTTTAGCCTAGAGTGGAACAAATCAGTAGATTATACTGTCTAGCATTTTATTTGCGATTTCATGCGTGCTATACATTATTATTATGCAAGAATTCCTATCACACGTGATTGGTAGACATGGAATACAGAATGACCGAGGTTTTGTTATTTTGATTTTTAGTTAAAATGAAGATATAAATTAGTTTTATAATTTATGAATTACTTAGACATAAAATGAATAAGAAAATTGATTGGATTAAAATCTAACGTTTGAATTTCTTGTGTTTAAGGCTTATTTTCCCTATGCAAGATTTTGGTATTTATTTGTCTGCAGTCCTACGGCTGTAATTCTTCAACGTAAGACGACAATTTTGATACCATTCCATATCTGAGATTCAAGTCTATCCATCGCCGAACTACATTTTTGAATTCTGGTGTACAAGGCCGTGTCCGGAGGGGCGTACAACAGGGTTTGAGCCCCCCCCCCCGAAACTTCCGCATGGTTTGTAAAAGCATTACAAAAATGCATATAAACACATTTTTGATACGGTTTGTAGTGTTTTCTTTAACCCCTCCCCACCAAAAAAAAAATCTTGGATGTGCTTTTGCTGGTGCATATTGTTTTTTAGATTTAAAATACAAATTTGTTGAAAAACGGGTAGTTTTACTCTTTTTAAGCAATTTTAGATCCTACCCCCCAAAAAAATCAATGTAATGGATAGGTCTAGGACTATTAAATCCAATAATACAAACATCTTGTTCTTTTAGTGAAAGTTATCGCTGCAGGCTTGTTAAAAAAGCAACTTGATTGAGAGGGAACACCTACCATAAGAATCTTAAGTCAAAATCAAGCTAACAATAATAAAAAGATTCTTATATTCCAAGTTTAAACAGACTTTGAGAATATTTGGCTCACTTTGTTTATTTATTTACCCATCCCCACCTACCCGCAAACCCCCAGAGGTTGATTTCATGGAACCTACCTTGATTGTGCTGCTTTTTTCTACTGCCTAATGTTAATTCAGACCAAAACAGCTCTAACTAGATGATATGACATACAAGTAATGAGTATCCTTCCAAACCATGGTAACTTAAAGGTTTAAGCGCAAGGTTCGATTCTCAAGTCGCATCTATTCGTGTAGGGGCAGTCTTTATTCTGGAAAAACAGAAATCACTGGAAATGTTTTCTTATTTTGCATCGTAGAGTGACTAGGTGGGCTAATGAAGGTTCCTATTCTGATGTTGAATTTAATACATCCGAACAAGAAGTCCATAACAATCACGTACCCCTGAATTGTCATTTTGCATTTCATTATTAATCTCGAGGACGCTTTCTTAGTTTCGCTTTTAAATTTGAAGTTTCATAAACGTATGTCAAAAAATAGATACGCGAAATATTTATTTATATATCAGTGTTCGAAGATTTTGACTTAACTTAAGCATTCTAGCAACCTATTCAAAAAGGAACATATAACTAGCAACAAAGCCAAACATAGAGATACCGAGGCAAACATATTGGTGCCAGGCTCCTCTCCCTCCCTCTTTCTCTGTGTCCCTGAATCTCTCTTTGGCCTTTCTCCCTCTCTCTCTCTTTCTCTCTCCCTATCTTTCTCCCCCTCTCTATCAGCGTGAAGAACCTTGATGCTCTTTCATGCATAAAAATATTAAAAGATCATGTGCTTACTTTGCTAAATGATCTTCTGTGATGACAATTATTGTAGTAAGTCATTCAGTGCAAAATATACAAATTATGCTGATGAATAAAAACCCAAATAAATAAAAACATAAGGCGTTCTGAAGAATAAGACTTTGGGTAAGTAATTTGTCTACCCTGTCAAATCTTGATGACACACAAAGATAAATTAATGCTATGAAAATATACTAGGCTAAGTGGGGTTGGCTTTATTACTACATTTCTTTGTTTGCATCAAAAAAACATTTTGGAACATAAAAAATTAAAGTTAAAATATAAATAATAACTGATAAAACATGTGATTCAAGAGCAATGATTTTGAATTGCTACTCTAAGAAACACTGCATTATTATTCCATAAATTTGCTCTTCGAATCTTCTGTTTTTTTATTCTTATTTTATCTATCTTGGTTTGTTTTTTCCTCTGTTCCTAAAGACCAAAAATTTTTGGAAGAAGGGAAAGGGCTTACTCACATGGACGTATCACGCAGTAAAACTGTCAAAATAAATATTTTGAAATAGGGAAAATTAAATTTTTATTTCTTGCATATCCAATAAATTCAATAAGAAAATTATTATTTCAGGCTCTACAACACATTTAAAGACAGAAAGTACATATACATGCTAATGGAGCCGTGTCTTGGTGGCGAAGTATGGAGTATTTTGAGGGATCGAACCCATTTTGACGAAAGTACTGCACAATTTTACGCTGCATGTGTTATTGAAGCCTTTGACTATCTTCATGCAAGAGGAATCGTTTACAGAGACTTGAAGCCAGAGAATCTTCTCTTAGATTCCCAGGGTTATGTGAAACTAGTAAGTACAGTCGGGCATTGTTTAGACCATAGAGTAGCTCTAATAGGAGGGTAAGCATTCACAAAAACAATCGTTGTAAATAGTAGGCTAATTGATTTATTTGTGAGGGAAACACTTTGGAATTAGTTTACACCTAGATTCTTTGAATAAAAGCAAATGCCAAGTAAGTATTGTTGTCTTTTCATTCTCTTAAAATTGGTTTTGAAGCTTCGAAGTGGCTTTTTTTTTTTTTTTTTTTTTTTTTTTTTTTTTTTTTTTTTTTTTTTTTTTTACAATAAAAGTACAGGAAAAAAATTTTTAGCAAGCTTTCATTCAACTTTCATCAGTTGGTTACTGTTGCCCGCCGAAAGCTTGAACAAAAAAAAAGGGGTTTTTTGTTCGAAAGATCGGACATAAAAAAATGGGACTCTTGTTCGAGAAAGTTGTCTTTTGCGCGAGATGCCGTTTCCACATTCTGACTCTAATTTTTATAATCAACTTAGAAGTGACATTTAACAAATGAAGAAGAAGACAAAGGAAATATTGAGTTTCCAAACACATTTAGTATGTATATATAATTTAATATCCATTATAATGCACAAGACCACATAACTGATGGAGTTAAAAAAGAAGAAGAAGACAAAAAAAAAGCTAAACACAAATCAACATCTTCCAACGACATTGCTAACCTACCGAAAGGCTTCTGGAAAAGCACTTTTAAATTGTGTCACCATTGATACTTTTCATTCTTCTGCGGACAGCAGCACTCTGTGGACAGCTTCATATCTGGTCGATACAGTGCAGTGGTATATATATATATATATATATATATATATATATATATATATATATATATATATATATATATATATATATATATATATATATATATATATAATATATAGCATATAATATATTTATGTATTATATTTGTTATATCAAAAAGTTCTGTTATTTTTACCATTGACAATTTGAGCATTACAAGAAATTCTGCCTGATGTTTTGATTAAATAGTTGTCATATATTCTTAATCACAGGATGAGAACTTTATGACCTTTTACTAAATTTTTTGAATGAAAATAAGAACAGATCTATGACAGCTCCATCCTATGTTTGTCAATAGTGAACGCTTGTTTAGAAATCAGAGGGAGAATTTGGCAGTCATTATGTCTTAAAATAACAATCGTATGGATGGTATAGAATGAATCGACTTTTAAGAAGTGTGTTTGAACTGGAAATGCTTTTTCAATACGTCTTTAAGAGAGCAGAGATGAATTTTTAACTTATTTAAATTCTTTCGTAATCTAGCGTCCTTCTTCCATATCCATCGGTGCATTACTTGAAACCATCTTTTTTCTGTTTCTATTTTAGTAAGATTTTCTATTTTAATATTGAGCAATTTTTCTATTTTAGTAATTGTTTATATATCACTTAATTTTTTTCTATCGCTCCCAGGTCGACTTCGGGTTCTCTAAGCGCCTTGGTGTTAGTGGGAAAACATGGACCTTCTGTGGAACTCCTGAGTACGTTGCTCCTGAGGTAATATTGAACAAAGGGCATGACCGAGCTGTGGACTACTGGGCAGTTGGAATCCTGATGTACGAGCTTCTTGCAGGAACGTAAGTTGATGTCGCTCTCTATAGTTAGATTGGTATTTAGATTGTGTTCTATCCCCCTTTATATGGATCATTTTGATGGACTTCGTCTTAAGGAGCACAGGAAAGACAATTGGAGACCACGGAATCAAATGGGGAGGAAAAACGCTCCTGGACTTAGATTATGCTGATGATTTAAGCATATTAGATGAAAGTGTGAGGAAAATGAATGAATTTTTAGGGGTTTTGCGAGTTCAAGGTGCTAGAATAGGCTTGAAAATTAATGTGAAGAAGACTAAGTCACTTAGGCTAGGAATAAGTGAAGATGAAAAGGTGGCGTTGGGTAACGAAAAGATTGATCAGGTTGACAGCTTCATTTACCTTTGTAGTATTATTTTTAAAGACGGTGGGAGCAGTGAAGATGTTAAATTTAGAATCGCTAAGGCTCAGGGTGTTTTTTCACAGTTAAAAAAAGTTTGGAAGAATAGAAAGATAAGTCTGCAAACCAAGATTAGAATATTGGAAGCTACAGTGATGACAGTTGTCAAATATGGCTCTGAAGCATGGGCGCTCCGAAAAGCAGATGAAAAGTTACTAGATGTTTTCCAGAGAAATTGCCTACGGATTGTTCTGGGTACCCGGCTGACTGACCGTATTTCAAACAGTAGGTTGTACGAAAAATGTGGTTCAATCCCGCTTTCTAGGGCTATAATGAAGGAAAGGTTGAGATGGCTAGGCCACGTTCTGCGGATGAAGGATGACAGATTGTCGAAGATTGTCCTTTTTGGCCAACCGTCTGGGGCTACACGGAAAGCAGGTCGTCCTTGTCTGGGTTGAGAGGATGTCATAAATAAAGATTCAAAGGAAATGGGAACTTCCTGGGCGGGTGTAAAGAGGGGGGCCTTGAATAGATTAGGTTAGAGGAGGAGTGTGCGTAGCTGTGTTGGCCTCAGGCGGTATGGTGCTGCAGCGAGTTATTAGTAGTAGTAGTATGTAGGCAAGGCAAATCTTAGTTAAAATTAAATAAAAAAAACAAGTTTTTTTTAACTGAAAGTAAGGAGCGACATTAAAACTTAAAACGCACAGAAATTACTTCGTATATGAAAGAGGCTGCTTCCTCATCAACGCCCCGCTCTTTACGCTAAATTTTGACTCTTTCTCTCAATTCTTCTTTTTAAAACAGTAAAAAACTTTAGCGTAAAGAGCGGGGCGTTGATGAGGAAGCAGCCTCTTTCATATACGAAGTAATTTCTGTGCGTTTTAAGTTTTAATGTCGCTCCTTACTTTCAGTTAAAAAAACTTGTTTTTTTTATTTAATTTCTGAACGTTTTTGAATCAATGCATGTTTTGATTTTGGCTCTCCGCAGAGGAATAATCAAAACGAAATTTGCAAATTTTTTTTTTTTGGCTCAATGGCTTTCTCATAATTTTGATCGAATGATTTTGAGAAAAAAAGAACGGGGGACGAAGCCTAGTTGCCCCCCAATTTTTTGGTTAATTAAAAAGGCAACTAGAACTTTTAATTTTTTACGAATCTTTTTATTGGTAAAAGATTTACGTAACTTATAAATTAGCTTACGTAAAGAACTTTTGTATTCTCATGTTTTTATTACATATATGAGGGGATTCGCCCCATCGTCAGTACCTCGCTCTTTACACTAAAGCTTAAATTTTATCCCAATTCATTAAGAATGACCCTCTGAATCCCAAAAGCCATAGAATAAGTAGTTGAAATTACTGAAAATACTTTAGCGTAAAGAGCGAGGTATTAGAAGGAGGTGAGCCCCTCATATGGGTAATAGTTTCTGTTTGTTTTAAGTTTTATTGCTGTTCCTTACTTCCAGCTGAAAAAGCTTTTTCACTTTTATTTTTTAATTGTTTTTTTTTGAATAATGCTAGTAAATCCTGCTCTCCCTTCATGGAAATTTTCTTCTCCCATTACAAATTCTCGAAGGAAAGTTCCCCCAGCATATCCCCCTCTTCTCAACCCCTTCCCCAAACTAAAAAAATCCTCCTGAAAACGCCTGTATACTTCCCAATAACCATTACTATATGTAAGCACAGGTCAAAGTTTGTAACTTGTTGTCCCTCCCACGGGGACTGTGGGGGAGTAAGTCGTCCTCAAAGACATAGTTATAAGGGTTTTTGAGTATGATGAATAAAATGGCTATCCCAGAATTTTGATCCGTTGACTTTGGGAAAAGGATGAGCGTGGGAGGGGGCCTAGGTGCCCTCCAATTTTTTTGGTCACTTAAAAAGGGCACTAGAACTTTTTATTTCCGTTAGAATGAACCATCTTGTAACAGTCTAGGACCACTGGGTCGATATGATCACCCCTGGAAAAAAAACAAACAAACAAACAAACAAACACGCATCCGTGATCTGCCTTCTGGCAAAAAATGCAAAATTCCACATTTTTGTAGATAGGAGCTCGAAACTTCTACAGTAGGGTTCTCTGATACGCTGAATCTGATGGTGTGATGGTCTGATGGTGTGATTTGAAAAGATAGTTGCAATAAAATCAAACAGTTCGTGGTAACGAACTGTAGTAAGGAGCGACCCGGCTCAATAGTAACCAAAACTCTAAAAAATGGAATTTTGATACCAATACCTACATCAAAAGAATCGCATTTTAATTTTGATTTTAAATATATAAGTTTCATCAAGTTTAGTCTTACCCATCAAAAGTTACGAGCCTGAGAAAATTTGCGTTATTTTAGAAAATAGGGGGAAACACCCCCTAAAAGTCATAGAATCTTAACGAAAATCACACCATCAGATTCAGCGTATCAGAGAACCCTACTGTAGAAGTTTCAAGCTCCTATCTACAAAAATGTGGAATTTTGTATTTTTTGCCAGAAGGCAGATAACAGATGCGTTTTTTTTTTTTTTTTTTTTTTTTTTTTTTTTTTTTTTTTTTTTTTTTTTTTTTTCAGGGGTGATCGTATCGACCCAGTTGTCCTAGAATGTTGCAAGAGGGCTCATTCTAACGGAAGTGAAAAGTTCTAGTGCCCTTTTTAAGTGACCAAAAAAATTGGAGGGCACCTAGGCCCCCTCCCACGCTAATTATTTTACCAAAGTCAACGGATCAAAATTCTGAGATAGCCATTTTATTCAGCGTAGTCGAAAAACCTTATAACTATGTCTTTGGGGATGACTTACTCCCCCACAGTCCCCATGGGAGGGGCAACAAGTTACAAACTTTGACCAATGCTTACATATAGTAATGGTTATTGGGAAGTATACAGGCGTTTTCAGGAGGATTTTTTTGGTTGGGGGAGGGGTTGAGAAGAGGGGGATATGCTGGGGGAACTTTCCATCGATAATTTGTCATGGGGGAAGAAAATCTCCATGAAGGGAGCGCAGGATTTACTAGCATTATTTAAAAACACAATGAAAAAATAAATATGAAAAAGTTCTTTCAGCTGGAAGTAAGGAACAGCATTAAAACTTAAAAGAAACAGAAATTATTACCCATTTGAGGGGCTCACCTCCTCCTAATACCTCGCTCTTTACGTTAAAGTATTTTTAGTAATTTCAACTATTTATTCTACGGCTTTTGTGATTCTGGGGTCATTCTTAATGAATTGGGACAAAATTTAAGCTTTAGTGTAAAGAGCGAGGATCTGACAAGGGGGCGAAACCCCTCATATATGTAATAAAAATATGAGAATACCAAAGTTCTTTACGTAAGCTAATTTATAAGTTACGTAAATCTTTTACTAATAAAAATATTCGTAAAAAATTAAAAGTTCTAGTTGCCTTTTTAATTAACCAAAAAATCGGAGGGCAACTAGGCTTCCTCCCCCGCTCTTTTTCTCTCAAAATAATTCGATCAAAATTATGAGAAAGCCATTTAGCCAAAAAAAAAAAAAAAAAATGCAAATTTCGTTTTAATTATTCCTCTGCGGAGAGCCAAAATCAAAACATGCATTGATTCAAAAACGTTCAGAAATTAAATAAAAAAAAACAAGTTTTTTTAACTGAAAGTAAGGAGCGACATTAAAACTTAAAACGAACAGAAATTACTTCGTATATGAAAGAGGCTGCTTCCTCATCAACACCCCGCTCTTTACGCTAAACTTTTTTACTGTTTTAAAAAGAAGAATTGAGAGACAGAGTCAAACTTTAGCGTAAAGAGCGGGGCGTTGATGAGGAAGCAGCCTCTTTCATATACGAAGTAATTTCTGTTCGTTTTAAGTTTTAATGTCGCTCCTTACTTTCAGTTAAAAAAACTTGTTTTTTTTATTTAATTACAACCATAGCCAACAGCGAAGAGAGCTCAGTGTATCAGCTCAATACATAAATAACTGGAGAGTGACAACCAGTAAGACAAATATCTTCAGACACAGTCTTGTGAACAAAAAAAAAACAACGGAGGAAACGAGCAGCACAGTGCAAAAACAAAAAATAGGTATTAATACAAAAGGTTATAATGTACAATTCAATCATCAAATAAATAACATAAATTAATAAAGTCAATCAGTACAAACAAATATAATCATTAGAACAAGGCTGAACGAGAAAAAATTGTCAAAATCAATCATTGTCCAGGGGTGCAGCTATGGTTTTGATATAAAGAAAACCAAAAACCAGAAGTTTTGAAAAACCAGAAGCCAGAAGTTTCAAGCTTAGTACATATCGTTGTTAGAAATCGGGGAAGCTTTAATAATTAAATATTCTTGAAAAGACTTTAGTCTGAAAAGACATTAAATTGCGTAAAGAGCAAAAAACTGGTAATCGTAAAAATATTTATATATATTTTAAAAAGGGATTACAACAATTCAAAAACCTTAAAATAGAAAACAAAAAGTTTGAAGCTTATTAGATATCGTTGTTAGAAGTCGGATTTACTCTAAGAATCAAATTTCTTTGAAAAGACCCTAGCATGAAAAGAAGGCAAATTGTCTGTGGTTAGAAGACAAGCGACAATGAGAATCTATATATATAGAAGCCTGCCGCGTGCCTAGTGCTGGGGCCCGGATGCTGGTAATTGCAAAAGTATTGGTATATATTTTAACAAGGGATTAAAACAATTCAAAAACCTCAAAAAAGAAAACCAAAGTATGAAGCTTAGTAGAAATTGTTGTTAGAAATCAGACTTGCTTTAATAATCAAATATCTTCGAAAAGAATGCAATATGAATAGACAGCAAATTGTCTCAAATGGTCTGCGGTTAGAAGACAAGCGACAATGAGAATCCATATATAGAAGCCTGCCACGGGCCGAGTGCCGGGGCCCAACGGTGAAGCTGCCCGGCTCCTAGTTCTATATATACATATATATATATATATATATATATATATATATATATATATATATATATATATATATATATATATATATATATATATATATATATATATATACATATATATTTATATATATGTGTTTAGATATTAAGTTAACATCCCTTAGCCATGGCTCAGGGAAGCCATGGCACACCTAATTTGCCCGCTATATATGCTTATCTGCGTGTCGATAAATGGAAATGTTTAATTGTCAGATTTATTTATCTGAATCGTTACATGTGGTCAACCTGAAATTTGTTTATGTAAAAGCTAGTATTTGATTGCATTAGAGTTAAGAAACTACGTCTTTCTTGAAATTTAGTTTCAGTGTCAACTTCTTGAGTAAATATATGTAGGCGAAATTGTGTCTTATAAGTCGTGCTTTATTTTAGACAACCTTTTTCTAAGGATCCTGGATTCTACTAATTGAGCAAAGTACTATTATTTCCTGGATTAATTATAACTTAGGATTTACGACAAAGGGTATTGAGGTAGTTTTATTTAAATTTTATTATAATTTCTTCTATGTAGAAGTAATCTAAAAAAAAGAAAAAATGAGGTGATGATCTTTTGAAGGAACAAATTTTTATTGAGTGATTAAACTTTTACAAGTATTTCACTACAAATAGTCTACGAACTAACACTACTGAAAAGAAAACTAGAATAAATGAAACTACTAAATGCTACAATCAAAGGGAGCAATCAAATATAAACATCCAACCAGTCTTCTATTACAATGCAAAAACCTATTCAAACATTGTCTTAACACTGTCAGAAATTGCTGAGCTAGGACAAAATGGGACGTTAATTCCTAGAAATCGGAGTTCTATTTCCAATCAGAAATGTCGTAGAAAATAAATAGGACAAGTAAACAGGAATTGGCTACAAGTTTTGCTTGCACCACAACCATATTCTTCACTTCTAGTTAATTTTATTAAAGAAATAATATAATTGCCAATGTCCAGTTATAATGAGATGACCCTTTATAAAGTTTAAATGAAGATGAAGTGGTTGCTTACATGTAAAAGCTATAAAGTTACAGAGGTAAAATTTAGTAAGAACATCAAAAATATTTGTAATAACAAATTGGTTGACAAATAAATGTATATAAAAAAAAGATGTTTTTTCTTCAGACTCATGTAAACAGGGGTGTACAACTTAAAATGAGCTTAAATTATACTGAAGGAAAGAAAAGTTGTTATTCCCCTCAACCTCCCGGGTTGACCGGGTTGCGTTTAACCGGTTACCTGGCTGAAAACATAATAGTTTCAGTGTTTCCGTTGACAAACTAAAAAAAAAAAAAATCTATTTTTTGAAATTTGGTATAAATTTCTTGTTTTACATGAACTGCAAAAGACACAGAAAAACACAGAGTCAGACTTACAGGCACAGCGAGAGAGAGAGAGAGAGAGAGAGAGAGAGAGAGAGAGAGAGAGAGAGAGAGAGAGAGAGAGAGAGGAGAGAGGAGAGAGAGAGACAGAGAGAAAGAGGGAGAGAGGGAGATGCAAAAACACACACACGACACAAGAGTCAAACTCACAGGCACAGAACAAGAGACAAACCACACACACACACACAAACACCGAGAGTCAGGCACACGAACAAGCGACAGACACAGAGACAAAAACGCAGAGTCAAACACACATGTACAAACAGAGAGAGAGAAAACGCAACTGCAAAAGACACAGAAAAACACAGAGTCAGCCTTACAAGCACAGCGAGAGAGAGAGAGAGAGAGAGGAGAGAGAGAGAGAGAGAGGAGAGAGAGAGAGAGAGAGAGAGGAGAGAGAGAGAGAGAGAGAGAGAGAGAGAGAGAGAGAGAGGGAGAGAGAGAGAGAGAGAGAGAGAGAGAGAGAGAGAAACCCACAGAGTCAGACATACGAACACGCAAAGACAGACGCAGAGAGAAAAGCACACACAAGCACATAGACAGACACAGAAACAGAAACACACACATATGAACACACAAGAAAGACAGAATCAAAAACACACACAAACACAGTTAAACACATGCACAGAGAGAAAGAGATAAAAACACACACACAAACATACAGTTAGACACACGAGCACACAAAGACAGACACAGAAAAAAAAAGATACACAAACACAGATAGTCAGACACACAGGGACAGATAGACAAAAACACACACAAAAATACTGCCAGGCACACGAGCACAAAGACAGACACAGAGACAAAACACAGAGTCAAACACACAGGAGCAGAGAAAGAGACAAAAACACAAAGTTAGGCGCAAAGAGAGAGACGAACACACACACACACACATACACACACACACACAAACACACACACACGCACAGAATCAGACACACGAACACACAATGACAGACACAGAGAAAAAAAAAATCACTATTCAATGAAAAACACACTCTGAAAGAAAATTTAGTTTCCAAGATAATTTAAAAAAGTGCAACTTCCATCAGTTTTGGATTTACTGCGCCTGTTGGCCTTACAAAAAAATCCCCCCCCCCAAAAAAAATGGCAAGACTTCTAAAAAACAAAGTCACCGAATTCAGCACATATGAAAATATCACGGTCAATTTTTGCATTTTTCTCTGATGGAACTGATCTAAAGCGTTGAAGATCCTTTTTATGGTAATAACATTACGTTAGATCAGTGGAATGATCATAGAAAACGTGATAAGAGCATGCCTTGATTCTCAATTTTAAGGTATGCATGTCTATTCATACTTAGAAATGGGTATTTCTGTATGGCTAATTAAGAATTAAAAGCCACTCTAAAATAAGTTGGTTTGACCCTCTTCCCCGAAATGTTTTTCCGACTCGTAAAAAGATAATAAAAATGTATAAAAACAAATTATGATGCGTTTTTTACTCCCCCCCCCGAACCAAAATCCTGGATTTGGCTTGCTGTAATTGAAGACATTTACACTTAATCCCTCAGTTTGCCAATACAAGCACTCCAGGGTTTCCCCTTTGATGCGAAATGAAAGGGATCAAATAAAGATTTGATCGAGATATTCCTCGTTTTTTATTAAATAGAATGTTGTCAATGGAATTTTCGAAAAAAAACAAATGTTTCCTCTTGTTTAGTAGGATTAAGCTCCAAATCAAAATATAAGATGCAAATCCTTAATTTAAAACAAATGCAATGTTCTGTGCACCTCATTGTTTATAGTGAAAGCCAAATTAAGGGAACTACAGTAGGAGTTGAAAGAATATATTTTGATCTGTTAATAAAGAAAGATATGCCGAAAGACCAAAAAATAAAAACAAAGAACGGGTGAATATCCTTCAGTAAAAACACTTGAATAACGATACAAATAGATACTTGTGTGGGTTAAGACTGATTAATACTAAAACAGTACCGCATAATTCATTAACAAAGGAATGTATGATTTCTTTCAGTTATTCTTCCATGTTTCAGAAGTGGTTAAGCACTTAGGGAAAGGACGGAATGCACTTAACCATGAAAGCAATTTCAATAAAATTATTTCATATTTACCTGGGGGCTGAAACCACCGAATCTTCCCTCTAGCTACGTCTCTGATTGAGAATACACGTTGAATATATTACAGGCCACCTTTCGTCGCCTCAGATCCTATGAAGACCTATAATTACATTTTGCGGGGTATCGACCAAATTGATTTTCCACGAACAATTGGACGACAAGCTATCTTTCTGATTAAGAAATTCTGCAAAGAGCTACCAGCGGAAAGACTTGGATACCAAAGAGGAGGCATTGATGATATTAGAAAACAAAGGTAATAGTTGAAACACACATCATTTCTTTTATGGCATTGCTTATAGAGAAAAAGAATAACCATAGTGTTTAAGTATGTATGTAAAGGGGGCCTTTTGAACCCCTTCCTCCCAAAGCTTCCTAACCTCAAGATTATAACAATTTTTGCTTAATTTTCTTATTTTCTACATAATTTGCCTGGATTTGTTATTCTCAAATACCTTCCACGTCGACGAAATTCCAACGTAGGCCACTATTTCCACACTAAGAGGCCACTATTTTGCTTGGGTCTATATTTTCACCAATTAATTAGTTATTTTATAACCCATCAAAAATACAAGGCATGACGATGGAGTATAATAAAAAGAAAGAAAATGAAAAAACCGCATAGAAAAAACAGGAGCAAATGCGTACAAACTAAAACTCGAATAAACCAAACATTTCTCTTTTTTCAAAAGCTTCGCTATAACCTCTTTAATCAAGTTACTTCCAACGATTACCTGCTCAGATCTAGCTCGACTGTTCAAAAAACTACTAGTTTCTTCATCAAACTTATTAGCCTGTGGAATATCAGGGGCTTCAAACTGGGCAGAAAAATGAGCCATCCACTCAGACTCGGGTATTTCTAAAGCACTAAAATCAGTAGATTGACCGAGACGAGACTTCCAAAGTAAATTTGGATCGTCAGCGATTTTTGCCGCCAGTTCAGCTTTGATGTCGGCAATATGATCACGGAGCGCTTTACAAAACTTTCTTTTCGTATGAATATAGACGGCATTTACAGCACCAACTCTAGGCCTATAACACTCTTGTCATATACGCAACCATACTTTAGCCTGGGAAGAAGCACTAACTTAAATTGGACTTTGAGACCAAACACATTTTCAGGAGATGGTAAGGAACTTTTATTTTAGTCAAAATATCATCGCAAACTTCCCGTAAAAGTCTTGTGTCGGTAAGATCCCAAGATTCCCCGACGGACCATTTAGAACGTAGGGGGAGGGGCCTTGGAGAACTAGATACTGGAGTACTCGTGATAATAGAAATGTGATCACTAGACAAAAAGTCATGCAAAACTGAAACTACATGCACAGACTCGCCGGAGAACATAACATGATCGATTTTTGGTGTAGTTTTAGCTACGGATATGAAGGTCAACTGTTGATTTTTCAGGAGTACATTGAATATATTAGGCATCATCTTCTTTACGATTCAAGCTCGGGGGCAACGATCACTTGATAAGTCACAGTTGAAATCACCAATAATGAGACAACGTGGGAATAAATGGAGGAGTTGTTCTAAATATTTAGCCAACTTGTAATATGCATTATTAAACCTTATCTCTGGGGCCTGATAGCCTTAATTAGTAGGTAAATAAATATTCATAATAGCGCAATCATTGCCACTAACGGCAAGAAAACGATCTTTCGAACGTAAGCATTTAAATTTATACTTGCTCAAGACAGCCAGCCCTACGCTATGTCAGCCCTTCGGTTTTTGAAGAGAAGCAGGGTATATCAAAGTAGAATTAGCACAATATATTTCTAGTATGTTTTTGTAATCTGGTATAAAAAAGAGCTGCTGGATGCACACTATGTCATATTCTTCAACCATTTCGAAAGTAAAACAGTTCAAAATAGGGATGAAACCTTTTTATTGACAGTGAATAGATATAAAATCATTTAACTGGATATTTCGAGCACATATACAGTGTTCATCATCAGCAGTAAAACTAAAAAAATTATTTTACAGCAGTAAAATGTCTTTTAGTTTTACTGCTGATGATGAACACTGTATATGTGTTCGAAATATCCAGTTAAATGATTTTATATCTATTCACTGTCAATAAAAAGGTTTCATCCCTATTTTGAACTGTTTTACTTTCGTCATGGAAAGGCAGTGTGGTCTTCGAAGTTATCTATCTTCAATCATTTTTTCAAGCAATGCAAGTTTGTTCAGGACGCCGCCATTTATATTCCAAGATAATACCGATACGGAACTGTGGTTAGTTGCCATTTCCATCAATTTGCTGGGATTCTATTAGATTTTGGTTTTTGGGAGAGTTAAAAGAGAAACAGCTGTGTTTTCTAGATTTGCATGATACATGACATAAACTATTAGTGTAAAGGAATTCTTTGGAATGTCCTTGTCCAGTTTGCGCACAGTGCCCACGTATCTCGGAAAGTTTGCAATCTTTTGCCTCATGACCATCATCCTTGTGGCAATTATAGCATCTGCGGAGTAAATACCGATATTTTTGACATGGAGAATCTCGTATCCAAGTTTAGGGCTTAGCCGTTCTAACATTTTCTACAAAAACTTTAAACTCTGATTTGCGACGATGAACTTCAATCTTATTTCTTGATAGATCCGTATTACATACTGAATCAATAGCTAATTTACGAACTTCGGAAGTCACCAAGGATTTAGGGGGATTTTTCACCACTACAGAATAAAATAGAGGGGTTACACCAGTACTTCTACCCAAATCAGGGATAGCCTTACACAATGATCATTTCTTCCGTCTTTCTACACATTTGATTCACCGTAGAGGTGATGCAAGCCGAATCTAGTTCAGTACCCGCCGGGAGTTCTGATGGCTTCCAAATCATAAATCTGGGAAGTATCTTTTTCTCTTTTGAGCATTTGTAAAACATTTTTGCAATATACACGATGTTACCCTCATCATTAAGATACTTCACGCATCTGTCATTACAGCCGCTTACTTCATGTAATAATTTTTCCCCTCGAGAGTTGTTTCTCAAGGAAAAAACTCCACACAACTCTTGACAAATTAATCAGTTTTTACGCCGGTATACATGCATTGCCTAATAAAGTTCAGTATAGGACAATGCAAAAATTGATCAGAAGACATAATTGCATACCAAGTCCACGCAATGCAGTCGTGAAATAATCCAACACATAATCCTCTATTAATGCTCTATGCTTGAGAGCTGAATGAATACTGGAATACAATATTATATATGTATACATAAACAATGTATTCCCTTAAGATCTATCATACCATGTACTAAAGCCCCCGCTTCCAATATTGGAAAATGACTTTGCACAGCTTTCAAACCTTTACTGTATTCCCGAGATTGCTATATTCGTAATTCGGCAGATTTAGTTAAAAAACCTAATAGCACGAGTATTTCAGAAAACACAACAGTTAGTAGGTTTGACATTGTTTCCATATATACGAATATATATGTGGCTATTTCTGAGCGATTATTAAAAAAAGAAATAGAAGGAAATTATTACTTAATCGAGGTTTCAGCGACAAGAATTGATTGTGAAGTTTTAATGACTCTAGTTAAAATTTGTAATAAGTTTTCAATGTATTTTCAGTTTCGTGATTCTTTTTATCAGCAAAAAAATGGGTTATCCATAGGGGCAACTTTATCCGGGGTACTGGCAAATATTTGGCAAACCTTGAAAATTGGGCATTAAATTCTTATTCTCTAAAACCTGTCTATTGGGGTCGCTATATGGATGATGCAGTTTGATTTTGGAATTATGGGGAAGCTGAACTTTGGGATTTCTTAGATCATCTTAATACTTATGACATAAATTTGCAGTTTACCCTAGAAGTTGAAATTCAACATAAACTGCCGTTTTTAGATGTGTCAATTATTTGTAATATTGATAAACTGGATTTTAGTATCTATCGAAAGCCAACGCACAACTATAGATCAATTCAAATCCCCCCCACAAGTTGAAAGAGTAGTTGTAACTTCTCTCATTGATCATGCCCTGAATATTTGCTCCGATTCGTATATAAATGTAGAAATGAATTTTATCAGAGATATTCTTTTTGGTAATGGATACTCCATTCCTTTTGTCAATAAGATAATTAAGCGTAGACTAAAAAAACATTCCCATAAAATCGAAGACATGTCACAATGTGAGCCCTCAAATGTTATCTATCTTCTGTGCATCCCAAAAATCACAACAAAATTAAAAGATGTTTGCACAGAAAATAATCTGTATGTAGTTTTCACTGATAATTTTAAAATCATTAATATTTTAAACACCGGTAAAGATAAAACCCCAGTTACTCGCCAAAGAGGAGTTTATCAAATGCCTTGCGACTGTGGAAATTACTATGTTGGTCCCTATAAAAACGGCTACACCAGCATAAAGAAGACATAGACAAGGCATTAATTTCAAATAGTTCTAATAACTCCTTTGACTCTGCTTTAGATTAGCATATATTTAATAATTCCTCCCAGACGATACTTTTTGAAAAGTCTTCACTCATTAGTAATGATTTGGGGATAAAACAGGTGGTTCGGGAATCAATCGAAATTAGTCTCAAAATAAATGATAATATTTCTTTGAATATGGACTCGGGGGAGTACTCACTAATTTCTTTATGCTCAAATTTAATTAAAAATGATCTAACAAAATATTTTACCAAACCAATTTATAATAGCATTTACAAAATAGCCAGTTACAAAAAGATTTTATGGCAACCTGCCAAAAAAGCAAGATTAGCTTTGAAAACCTGCATTTAATCGTTTTGTTCTGTTTTGTTTGAATGAATTTATCATTTCACAATTCACATCATTTTATTTATCAGTCCTGGTTGAACTTCGTTGAAGTATGGACGCTAGGGCTGTTTTGAAAACCTTTTTGAAAACAATATTAGTTTTAATTCTCATATTTTAATGTAAGTTTATACTTTGTGTTTCTACTTTGTGTTTGTTCGATATGGAAAGGCAGTGTGGTCTTCGTCGCTATTTTCAGCTTTACTTAAAAAGCAGTGCCGGTTCTGGATTTTCTTGCACCCGGGATAGAATCTTGATTAGTATCCCTCACTGTCTTTCAAAACTTTTCTGGCAAAATTGAAAAAAAAAATTCATTTTCTAAAAAAAATTCCTTGATTAATTAAATTTTCAATTTGTTAAAATCTTTACTGTAACCTCTGCAAAATTATCAGTTATCTTGTATTAATTATCTCACTATGAATAATGATGAAGATATTGGAAAATAAAAATTTTAGAATATTTGTGTTAAGACCTTCGCATCATTCTTAGAGTACCAACTCACTCGCCTCTATTGTATCGTGATAATTTGTTTCAGAAACATTGTAAAAGAGGCAAGTAAAACAACTAATATTTGAGCTTCTATTCCAAATATAAAAGATGAATAGACATTGGTATGAAAATGACTGACCGAAAAAATATGAAATAGGCTGTAAGCAATATAGACCACTTACCAAATTACTTGCTGCCGCATCAAAAATATGAACAAAATATGTTCTAAAATTTAGTTCCATAGAATCCTAATAGAGAAATATTTTGAATTCTGTAAATTATGACTGATTTTGTAATTCTTACGCGCAACAACGAACATACTCAGTAAAGCATAGCACTATTAATTATTTGTATCTTCAGTTCTATTAATATACTCAAATAACCAATACAAAGTTTACTATAGCTTGCGGAACGCTCGCTGAAAAAGCTGTTAAACAAAGAGACCTACCATCAACGATGTATTATTCTAATTAATTTTAAGAACGTTCGAAACCGAAAATCTCATTTTGCAAGTCTTAGCGTCGGCTGATAGTCTCTAAGACAAAGGGCCAGTAGCACGTTTTTCTCGAAACCGCAGGGAGCTTCCGAGGCAACTCTGGTATAAATTGATTGAGGTTTTCAGATTCGTCAACAGTTCAAAATGCTAGTTTAAACAAAAATAACCTGTAGTCTCTTAGCAGTTGTCAAGTTAAACGCTGTCTAATCAATGTACGTACAGCATAAATAATGTACATCCTGTGTCCGTAAAGATTTCAATGAAGGTAGTTAGTCCTATAAGAAACTTCAAAAGCTCTCAAACTATTCTATGATACTTCTTTTACGTTGAATTTTAATGTTTTTCAATCAGGTATACTAGAAAATTCTTAGGGACTATCCTTTCATGAACTCGAAAAAGAAAATTCTGTTCCCTTCAATAAAAAAAAAATAAATACAAAATTACACTTACTAATGATGTAAGTCTCATTAAAGCTGAATATCCCTATCTCTGGCACAAAACAGGAGAAGTTTTTCCAAGATGTCCGGGAAATTAGTTGTCCGCTTTTAGTTTTCGGTCTGCCGCTTATTCAGGTCTCTTATCGAAGCTATAGAAGTTATGGCAAAACTGCCCAAATAATTCTGAATAGTTTAGCGACACAAACTAAAAAAGCTCGTAATGGAAGAGATAGGGTGATTCTTCTTGGTATCGAACGACCTTAAGGAAATTACCAGTCCTCTAAGTTTCTACTTTTCATTTCCTCTTTTAAAAGTCTCACTACATCTCTTATACACCACAAGAGTTGTGATGGTACTAAAAACAGTAAACTTGCGCTGCCTATTTTAATAAGAACTAGCAGCTCTTTGTAAATCCCCATTGTCCTTGGCAAATACTGTATTTAGATGATTATAAACGAAAGCAGAGCTGGCGGGGAACTCTGCGGAACTCCCATGCTTACATGACAAATATTTAACAAGATAGATAATTATACATATTTGTTTAAGAAATGAAGGCAATTTGAAATTGCAGATCAACCTGTGAAAATCAGTCAGAGTTTATTGCATTGAATTAGTAAATATTTAGAGTATAAAAAATTTTTTGGTGAATATTTGACTTAATGTCGGGTTCACACAAGTATTTCAAACAAGCACATGAAATTTTTCTTAAACTGTGCAAATAAAATTTATGAAAAGTTGACGTTAGTCTTAAGATCTAATAAATACTCTCTAAGACGTTTTGACCAACATTTATTTTTAAGGGATTCTTGAAGTGAAAGTATTTTGAGGTTTACTTTTATATTATGCTCATGTTTTATAGGTGGTTCCTTGGCTTTGACTGGAATGGTTTGCGAAGTAGAGTTTTGCGACCACCCTTTCAACCTATGGTAAGTTTCGTATGTTCGAGTTGATTTTTTTTTTTTTTTTTTTTCATTTGACACTAAAGCCACATTTACTTAAGAGTCTGGTCAGATCAAACAGCAGATTAATGAAAGTCTAGCCAGTCTAGTCAAGTACCGTTGTATTTATTACTTTGTGGTCCTAGTAGATCGAGTAGACAACCCAGTTCAAATCTAGATAAATCTAGATTTGTCTAGTTTTATGACCGAACCCTGCAAATTGAATACGAATCGATATGACCAAGATCATCTATCTATTCTGTTCACCAAAAACGGATAGTGCTTCTATCTGGATAGAAATCTAAAGCTGCAAAGAGCTAGCTATATCGGATTAAGCTCAAATCAGAAGCGACCGCTTTTTGCGACAAAATTCGGATGAAAATTAATGTTTCGTGGCACAGAACAGGAGAGAACGGAACATCACTTGCGCAATTTATGTTTAAAGAGTATTAATTGAAAATTAATGTTTCGTGGCACAAAACAGCAGAAAACGGAACATCACTTGCGCAATTTATGTTTTTACTTAAAAAGAGTATTAGACATTTTCATTGAAATGAGCCCTATGCTGATAAATTAGACCGCTTGTTCAATACAAATACCCATTGGGACAAAAGAAGGAAAAAGGAGATAAATCTTTTCAAAGAAATGAATCTTTTCAAATGAAGCACATTGACGAAGTTTGTGCAACTTGAAATTTTCAGTTTGGTTTACAAGAGTAACTTGAAACGTAAGGTTTATGTTTCCTCTGAAATAAAAGGCTTAGTGACCAGCTCAAAGAGTATGGGCAACTTGTATGAGAGGAAGCTGTTGTTTGTGTAGACAAATGGTGTTTCTTAGCATTTTTCTCAATCTTCTTAATTATGTTTTTCATCAGACGGTAGTTATTAAACTAGTTTTGTATGTTACACTAA
This sequence comes from Artemia franciscana, assembly GCF_032884065.1. NCBI lineage: Eukaryota > Metazoa > Arthropoda > Branchiopoda > Anostraca > Artemiidae > Artemia > Artemia franciscana. The sequence goes on along the minus strand of NC_088872.1, from coordinate 35,844,031 downwards.
TTACACAAATGTTGCTTTATTGCACCAAAAATGTCAAGAAACGGCAAAACTAGATGACGCTGATGGTTTTTGTCGACACTGGGACCAGTTTCACTTTTATAAGTTACCTGCACTCTTTGGACCATCCCAGAGCTGTAAGTTAGAGCTGTACTGACCAATAGTCCGTGTCGCGCAGCTACCGATGTCCTGATTCACTGCCTTCGGTCGGGAATGCATTGCGTGGTTAGGAGAAAATCATCTGACGTCGCCAATGTACCACTACTGCTACTAAAGCTAAGCGTATTAAGGCCAAAAATTTGGGTAAAATTGGAACTGTATTGTACTAAATCAAAACACTATGCCTACACTAGCTGTTAAGCTAAATTTAACAATGCTACTTGTGTTGAGATTTTCAAAAAAATGTATGCTGTTAAAAATTGTTGAAAAATTTTCTACAATATACAAATAGCAACCCTAACTATGGATTCTTACAGAAAAAAAAAGATTTCATACTACTACTACTATCACTACTGCTACTACTACTACTGCTTCTAAGGCTTAGGCTAGTACTATTAATTCTGCTGCTACTACTATTACTACCTTCTGCTACTACTACTACTAAAGCTAAGCGTATTAAGGCAAAAATTTTGGGTAAAAGTGGAACTGTGTTGTACTAAATCGAAACACTATGCCTACACAAGCTGTTAAGCCATATTTAACAATACCATTTGTGTCAAGATTTTAAAAAGAATATATGTTTTTAAAAATTGTTGAAAAAGTTTCTCCGACAAATAGCAACCCTAACTATGGATTCTTACAGAAAAAAAAGAAAGATTTAAACTTTTTCCACAAAATAAGTTTTTCAAAGAAAAGTGCAAAACTCCATTCAACCGAAAATGAGCAGAAATAAAATCGAATAACCTACCAATCGTAAAACTAACACAAATCACCATCAATGAATAAATGAAACCCAAAACGAATAGAAATTACAACAAGTAAACGAGTTTGGGTTACAAACTCAAAACGAGCAGAAATTAACATGAGTAGGGCTGACAATTTCCATGCCTTCTCAAGACCAGAACATCATTTGGACTCAACTGAAAAAAAAATACAAATGAATGTGGATTGTCAGTTTAATATAGATATGCTTTTGTTTATTCCTTTAATTCTTAATAATTTTCAATCTATTTAAGTTAAAAAGTTGTATCTTTTGTATTGCTCTACCTTTCATACCCTGCTGAGTCATTGATTAATACAGTGCTGATTTCATTCGTTTTGTAGGTACGAAGCTCTTCTGATGCTGGAAATTTTGATATATATCCAAGAGAAGTTGAACTGCCGCCAGACGAAAATTCCGGTTGGGATGCCGACTTCTAAATCCTCTGCAAAGTAGATAATACTTCTTCAGTCCAATTTTTCCTCACCTGTTGAGTTCTACAAGAACTGTTTATTCGTTCTAATAATTTCTGTTCTATTAACAATTTATCAAAGCTGGTTCCAACATTGGAAGAAGGAATTAGACTGCTATTAAAATTCAGGGCTTCCTCAAGAATAAAGTACCCTAGAAGTATCACAATCGCTGTGGAAGGTCCGAGGCTCTGAGTTAAGCCTCAGAATTTACTATAAATTGCAAAAAAATTAAAAGTTTGAAATGGTAGGTCAAGAACAAAAAAGTGAAGAATTACTAAAAAATGAAATATCCCAAAGAGATGGAAGTTAAAATTATTGTGATTTCTGACAAGTAGGTACCATAGCTTATACGTTACTGTTCGATATTAGAATTCCCAATTATGGCTTATGTTCCTTGTTAAAATCTATTATTGCTTTTTTTCGCATTTTCCTAACTTTTTTGTGAAGTTTAAAAATTTGTTTTGTCTTCCCAGTGAATTAACCCAGTAATGTTCACGAAGTGCATTTATCTAAGTGTTTAGATCCCATGTTCTTTACAGGGGTTTGGTAATAAAATGATATGCTATTTGTGTATTTAATTTCGTAATCGTAGAGAAGAAAGATGTTAGTCAATACTGAATCAACACTTTATTGCGGGAAAGGGTAGCAAGCTAAAACAAAACTACTCAATTATAAGAAAACTTTATGGAAAAAAAAAGTTTAAAACAGATGCCAGGAGGGAACTGATCTAAATCCGTCTTCGCCTTCCTTTGTAAATGCCTATGTGTAGGTATTATATTTCTACTCTCTTTAAAGGAGCAACTGTTTATGTATTTATGTGTATTTAAAAATAATGCATATATTTAAAAAAATTCTTGAAAAAGGCTCCATTTTCTTTTCTTTTTTTAACTGGTATTCTGCGATTTTCTGGCCTGAAAAAAACCCATCTAGATAGGTCAAGGGTTTGAGAAAGTTCGTTTAGAGCCTGAATTTTGATTAAAGAAAATCATGCGAGGGATGTCTTAGTTATATACATTTTTCAGAACATGAATTAATTCATTCCTCCTCCCCCTCCGAGTGGGTGTATCGTTTTTAGAATATACTAGCTGTTGGGGTGGCGCGAAGCGCCACCCCAACAGCTAGTATATTCACAATAATAATTCAGACGTCATATGCGGACAGATAGACAGACAGACATAACCCACAAACAACTTATTTTTATTTATATAGATAGATAGATATATAGATAGATATATATATATATATATATATATATATATATATATATATATATATATATATATATATATATATATATTGACGTAAATTGCACATTCCTAATCTGGCCCTTTCTCTTTGAACCGCAAGCCTGATTTAACTTTTTGGTAACATTCTATCTTTTTCAATGTTTTTCAATTTGTCAATGTATATATAGATAAGTTGTTTGTGAGTTAAGTCTGTCTGTCTGTCTGTCTGTCTGTCCGCATATGACGTCTGAATTATTTCATCATATACCAATTCAAAAACGAAAGTATACAAGCCGATGTAATTGAGTTGGTAACGCGGTATGTTCCAGGTTCTAGGTTCGAGAGGTTCCAGGTTCGAACCTTGAATACAAAAGAAGAAAAAAAAAACTAAAAAAGGTAAAAACTACAAAAAAAAATAAAAAAACTAAAAAAGCTAAAATACTAACAAGAAACTAATAAAAGGTAAAAAACTAAAAACTAAGAAATAAAAAAATAATAAAAAAACGTAAAAACTACAAAACTAAAAACTAAAAAAAAAATAAAAAAAAGGTATAAACTAAAAAAAACCAAAAAGAAAGAAAACTAAAAACTAATAAAAAAAACTAAAAAAAAAACTAAAAACTGAAAAAGAAAAAAAAACTAAAAAACTAAAAAGAAAAAAGAAAAAACTAAAAAAGCTAAAAAAAAGGTAAAAACCACAAATAAAACTAAAAGACACAGGGACACAACTACAATGGCGCGTAACTAATATTGGTAGAGTGTTATGTTTCAGGTTGTAGGTCCGAGAGGTTCCAGGTTCGAACCCTGAATACAAAAGAAGAAAAAAAACTAAAAAAGGTTAAAACTTCAAAAAAACTAAAAAAAAAGAAAAACTAAAAACAAAAAATTTATTTCATCTTACACCAATTCAAAAACGAATGTATTCAAACCCGAAGTAGCTGAGTTGGTAATGCGTTATGTTCCAGGTTCTAGGTCTGAGAAACTACAAAAAAAAACACAGGGAATGGTCAATTAGCAATCACCATCAACAAAGCTCAAGGGCAATCATTAGAATCATGAGGTATAGATCTGAATACGGATTGTTTTGCCCATGGACAATTATATGTTGCATGTTCAAGAGTCGGTAAACCTGACAATCTATTTATATGCACAGACAATGAGACAGCGAAGAATGTTGTATATTCGCAGGTTTTACGTAGTTAAAAACATATATATATATTTACTAGCTGTTGAGGTGGCGCTTCGCGCCACCCCAACACCTAGTTGGTGGGGGCACTTCGTGCCCCCCCCGAGCCTCCCCGCGCGCGTAAGTCGTTACGCGCCATGTTAGTTACGCGCCATTGTAGTTCTGTCCCTGTGTCCCACCTGTGAATATATATATATATATAACGTATGCAAAAATACATAAGATAATAAATAACTTTCAACAACTAAAGCAAAAGGCATGGAGCAAGGAATAGCAAAAACACACAGAACTGCAGAGGAAAACGTTCCACGTTGAAATCTGTTGTTAGAAGATCAAGTAAAATTACAATGGAATGAAAGAACGTGTAAATTTAGCGTGCGCGAGTCTGTGAAGGATAAAAAGGAAGGAAAAAATTGAATTTACGCCAGAATTACTTAATTCAATTGCAATTGTCGATTTTTCACCCTAGAATGAACAAGTTATTTTGGCGTCTGCATAGATACATGGAAAACAAGAATGAATTCACACATTAGCTTCTTAATCACCCTGGAATGGAATAGTTTTTTTCGTGTCTGTAATGGGTAAACCGGAAAGAGGAACTGAATTCGAGCCCAAAAAAAAACATCATGCGAGCTATGTCACATTTATAGACAGTCAAACAGCAATAATTATGCCATTTTCGCTCCAAGGGTGGTTGTAATTGCAAAAGATGACATATAATAATAATAATAATCTTTATTCTTCCCCTTTATCACAATGCAATAACATGGGTAACGTCAAACAAAAAAAGACAAAAACGCAAAAAGACGTAACATAAAGAACTCACATGATGAGCTATCACTTCGATTTGAGGATATTGTCGTTGTAGTACTTCACGTAGTATGGAACGAAGGAGTTTAAAAATCTTGTCGTTGAGTGTGTAGGCGGGCATTCTAACAGTTCTTTTCCCTCTTTAAAAGTTGCCAGCCTCGTCTTGTGTGCGTGGGTCGCTGAAGTAAACTGAGGCAGGATATCTTGGTGCGCTGGGGACTTCAGGATGTCAGCTTCAAACTTCATCAGCGTTTCGTGCCTCCTTTCATCCAGGGTTGGGAGCCTGAGTTCGCTCAAGCTTATTTCGTAGTTTTTGTAATTTGATCCAAGAATTATTTTGCAGGCTCTTGTCTGAATTGTTTCAAGCTGACTTCTGTGTTTCTCTGTGAGCGATGGGTGCCAGACAGGGCAGCCGTGCATGACTATGGTTATTACATAAGTTTTGTAGCACGAAAGAAGTAGTTGTTCTGTCATTCCAAACCTTCTGAGATTTGCGAAGGATTTTAGTAGACCAGCTACTTTTGCTGTGATCTGGTTGATGTGATCTCCGAACGTAAGATCGTGACTTAGTATGATGCCGAGTATTTTGACTGATTTCTTTGTTTGGAGAGGTGCAGATTCGTCAATGCTCTTCTTCTTTAGGAAGTTGACACGCAACACACAGCTTTTCTCGAGGCTTAGCTGGAGCTTCACTTGATCTCTTGATCCCAAAGCTCTGCAACCAGGGGCTCTAGTTGGCCGTGTGTTTGTGACAGGAATCGTAGTAGACTTATTGAACAATCATCTGCGAACTTGTACCTTTGTTTATGTTGTCTCATCAGTCAGTTGATTACTATGACAAATAAGATGGGACCTAGCTTGCTTCCTTGGGCTGCTCCACATGTGATGTCTAGGAAGTTGGATGCTTCCCCGTTTTCAAGTTGTACGCACTGTTGACGACCAGAAAGGAAACTTGCGATGATGCACAGGAGAAACTGCGAGACCTCCAGGGCACGGGCTTCATTGATAACAGTCTCGTGGTCAAGGAGATCGAAAGCTTTGACGAAATCAGAAATTATTATATCAGCAAGGGCCTCCGAAATTTCTAGGTGCCCCAGTAGATCATGAAGTAATCGGACCAGATAATGTGTTGTGCTGTGCACTCGACGAAAACCGAACTGCATAGGGTCGATTTTATGTTCTACTTCTACTAGTAGCCACTGTAGAATAAAGTCTTCAAAATCTTTCGAGACTTGGGCGTCTTCGAAATCGGCCTAAGGTCTGACGGTGAGGTCGGTGATGTTCTCTTCGGAATAGGTGTTATAAATGCCTTTTTAAACTCATCTGGAAAAACGCCTTCCAGTAGACACTGGTTATACATCATATAATATCAGCCTTATAGGAATTTCACTGGGGTAAGAGGCTTTCTTAATATCTAGGTGTTCGAGTTTTTCTTGGACCTGTGAAAATGTGATGACAGGGATGGTGTCGATCGGACCATTCTGTGGTAAAGTCTTGAGGGGAGGCTGTTGGTGGCAAATATTTGAGAAGTGGGCATTAATTATTTCTGCGGTTAAATTATTTCCTTGCTCGTCCCTCAGAATGTATTTTGACTTCTGCTGTCCCATTAACTTCCGTACAGTTGTGTGGAACTTCCTTGGATCACTGGCTGACAACTTATCGAATATTTGGTGAGCTTGCTTTAGTAGTCTAACTACTATATTTCTCTTCCGTTTATATTCATCAGAGTGGGGCTTTGTCTCATAAAGCATGTCTCGCTCTCTCATTGCAGCTTTCATGTTCGGAGTAACCCATGGTTTGCTCTGGGCCTTAATTGTAACTCGCTTCCCAGGGAAGAATCGTTCGTACTCTCGATTCGTTTTCTCATAGAAGAGTTCGGTCATGCTGTTTGCATTTTTGTCTTTGAAAAGGCGAAACCAGCATACCGAGTTGAGCCACTCTCTGTAGCCACTTATGCCTTCCTCCGTGAGCGGACGGTAAGTGAATTGGGTTGGTTTACTAGCTTTCACTGTAGACTTTGGTCGCAATAGAATAGTTACGTGGTCGCTGGTTGAGTGGTTGTTCCGCCGAGGGATCTAAGTAGAAATCACCAAGTGTCGTGAAGATCAAGTCGAGGGTGTTTTCTCCCCGTGTTTTTACTTTAACTATTTGACGAAGGGCTGCAGAGCTTTCGATCCAGTTCGGCCTCAGGTCGTTAAAGTCCCCACAAAGAAAGATTCCAGCATATGGGTATATAGTTCCGATGAGGTCGAAACTTTGTTGGAGATATTCCACTAGTTTTCGCCGGTATGGTCCTCTTGGAGGGAAATATACCGTGGCATATATCAGTGACGACACTTGACGAGGTAGGCCTTTTGCTCGTGCCCACAGCCATGAAACTTCGATGTCATGGGTCTCTGGCACTGCGACATCCAGGATTCTGTGAGGTATTTTTCTTTGCAGTAGAAACTGACACCGCCACCGTGCGTCGTAGGATCACCTGATGCGCTGCAGCGTGGGGAAATATAACAGGAGTACCGGTCGATAATGGCCAAAGCAGAAGATGAAATCCATGTTTCTGTCATGCACATGACGTCAATGTTGCGTTTCCTTGAGAAAACTTCTATATCTTCTGTCTTGTTGAGAGAGCGAACATTTGACAGGGCTATTGTTGGAAAGCGGTAAGTTTGGGTTGGCTTCGTATTAAAATCTGTTTTCTTTTTCCCTCTTTCCAGTTTGCAGGAAGAAGGATCAGGAGTCTCTAGCCTTAGATCTTGAGCATTTATTGAGGTGGAGGTGGTGATGATGCATTTTGGATTTTTTTTTATTTGCTGTGGCCAGGGGAGTCCCTTTGCGGGTAGAAGGTTATGTGACAGAGTCGATTTGGTTTGGGATTTACCTGTTTTCCTCTCTTTTTGCAGGTCGTCGTGGCGATTGTCAGATGGGTTCTGCAGGTTGCAGAACGCTGGGCTGGAGCTTTGTTAGTCTTGCTCCCGATTCGACAGATTATATGGTGGAGGTATGTATCTGTAGAATTGGCACCAAGAAGGTGACAGCTCAGATAAAGGTGGGATACGGATTCCTGGCCCTGTCCTAGTTATTGTTTGTAGGGCTGATGGTGTGGGTGTCAGGCGGTGGTAGTCAAGGAACATATTATTCACTGTTTTGTTTGCAGAAATGCTGCTTCTGGTGCTAGCATTTCTTGGGCAATTTGCTGAGGTGTGGAGTTTTTCTGTTTGAACTCTATGTTGACGAAGATTCTGGTACCTCCGGGATGGTTGCGCTTCATGTTTTTTGGATCGGTAGGTTCACTGTGGTGAGTGGCATCTGTTGGTTTACTTAATTTATGACTGAATTTGCAATTGTTGCCGAACCTACTCTTTCCTATCATATAATGTCGGCATTTACTGTCTGTACGTACTTCTTCGTTGTTGGACTTCGAAATTGGCGTATCGTTTTGCCAGGGCTTCCAAAGGCTGGGTGTAGGCATATGTTCGTCTTAGTGACTAGTCGTATTTGTAGAGGTACTCAGATGGAAGTATTGGCATTTGTCTCCTAATCTACATTTCCCTGACGTATATCTTCTGCATTTTTCAGAATGGAGATATGAATAGGCGTCAGATCCAAGTGGACAGCTACCGAGTGTCAAATGGCTGGGGCAAATTTCCTGGCGGTTTTTCGGGTGGATAAACTTGCAATTCGTCCCACGTTTACAGTGTCCTTTTTTGTGGTAAAAACATTCAGTCTCGTCTTTACGTAGAGTAGGTATGTGGGGAAAGATGGGACTGTGGTCAGTTCACATCCGACCTCGATAGTTGGTGCTGCGTTTAAAGCTTGCGAAGTTTGAGTGAGTTTCTCTTCATTTGATGAATTGGGACTTGGGTCATTTATACAAGCAGTGCCAGGCATCCTGTTATCAGGAGGTGGGTTAACTAGGCTACAGGAAATTACAGTTACACATTCCTCTGCTCCATTAGCAAGATTTGCGCCTGCATTTGCAGAAGTAGGCTCATCTTCGATCTTCAGTCCGAAATAACTTAAGCAAGACTCAACAGCTTTGTCTTGAGACCAGACAACAATTTGCGTGTCAAATGGGTCGGAACCGGGGGGAGTCAATGAGTCGGCTTCAGAGTTTTTAGACAACTGCCAAAATGAAGCATCCGTCTGGTTTGCGATTGATGTTTTTGAAAAGCCCGAGAGCCGAGGTTCTTCGGTGTTAACAGGGTCCGTCTGCGTAAAGTTGTCGCAAAAACTTGCCTTTGGCCTGAGCTCAACTCGGTGTCAAATGTCACGCAGGAGTAAATTTGACTCGGCCAGAACTGAAGTAACTTTCTGTTGTTCGTTCATAATGGACTCCCGCTCTTCAGATCTTGATGTCAGTCGTGAAAAGTTGAGTAGGAACTCACTGGAGCGAATTGCTCCACCAGAAGGGGTGACGTCCCAGTCCAGAGAGAAGTTTTCAAGTCGCTTGTTTGCAGACCCACAAGCTTCAGCCGTTTTGAGACTAACCACAGGGGTGCCTATCGGATTAGTTTCAATATCAATGTGATTCGCTTTCTGAATGCTAGATGGCGTAGAGTCGCAAGCTCTTGTATGACTGCTAAGCTTTCTCGCTGCATTTTCATTGCGTTCGTTAGATTGCGGTACTTGCCGCTGCTCGTTGATGGATTCGTGGATGTTTGCGGGACGAACTGTCGTTTCGGCATTGGTAGCATCGCTGAAGGCGGGCGTAGAGCTATGGATTGGGAATCTGTGTCCATTTGGAAAATACTGGGACTGAGGCTTCCTAATCTTCTTAGTCACTTCAGGTGTCAGATAGGTCAATGTTATTGCACTTGTTGGCGTCACTGCATCATTTCGTGATATAGTGTGTTTCAGTTGCCGACACGGGGCACAGTACCAAGTGGATCCTTTCTTAATACCAGCTAGTCTCTGGTTGATAGTAATGTCACTGCACTTTGCGTGAACGTACTCATTGCAATCAAAACACTGCATTGGATTTGTCCCCACTCTGTTTTTGCAAACTGGGCAGAAATAAGTAGATACTCCTGCCTTCTGTAAATCCCAAACCAAATCGACTCTGTCACATAACCTTCTACCCGCAAAGGGACTCCCCTGGCCACAGCAAATCAAAACAAATCCAAAATGCATCATCACCACCTCCACCTAAATAAATGCTCAAGATCTAAGGCTAGAGACTCCTGATCCTTCTTCCTGCAAACTGGAAAGAGGGAAAAAGAAAACAGATTTTAATACGAAGCCAACCCAAACTTACCGCTTTCCAACAATAGCCCTGTCAAATGTTCGCTCTCTCAACAAGACAGAAGATATGGAAGTTTTCTCAAGGAAACGCAACATTGACGTCATGTGCATGACAGAAACATGGATTTCATCTTCTGCTTTGGCCATTATCGACCGGTACTCCTGTTATATTTCCCCACGCTGCAGCGCATCAGGTGATCATACGACGCACGGTGGCGGTGTCGGTTTCTACTGCGAAGAAAAATACCTCACAAAATCCTGGATGTCGCAGTGCCAGAGACCCATGACATCGAAGTTTCATGGCTGTGGGCACGAACAAAAGGCCTACCTCGTCAAGTGTCGTCACTGATATATGCCACGGTATATTTCCCTCCAAGAGGACCATACCGGCGAAAACTAGTGGAATATCTCCAACAAAATTTCGACCTCATCGGAACTAAATACCCATATGCTGGAATCTTTCTTTGTGGGGACTTTAACGACCGGTGGCCGAACTGGATCGAAAGCTCTGCAGCCCTTCGTCAAATAGTTTAAGTAAAAACACGGGGAGAAAACACCCTCGACTTGATCTTCACGACACTTGGTGATTCCTACTTAGATCCCTCGGCGGAAGCACCACTCAACCAGCGACCACGTAACTATTCTATTGCGACCAAAGTCTATAGTGAAAGCTAGTAAACCAATCCAATTCACTTACCGTCCGCTCACGGAGGAAGGCATAAGTGGCTACAGAGAGTGGCTCAACTCGGTATGCTGGTTTCGCCTTTTCAAAGACAAAAATGCAAACAGCATGACCGAACTCTTCTATGAGAAAACGAATCGAGAGCACGAACGATTCTTCCCTGAGAAGCGAGTTACAATTAAGGCGCAGAGCAAACCATGGTACTCCGAACATGAAAGCTGCAATGAGAGAACGAGACATGCTTTACGAGACAAAGCCCCACTCAGATGAATATAAACAGAAGAGAAATATAGTAGTTAGACTACTAAAGCAAGCTCACCAAATATTCGATAAGTTGTCAGCCAGTGATCCAAGGAAGTTCCACACAACTGTACGGAAGTTAATGGGACAGCAGAAGTCAAAATACATTCTGAGGGACGAGCAAGGAAATAATTTAACCGCAGAAATAATTAATGCCCACTTCTCAAATATTTGCCACCAACAGCCTCCCCTCAAGACTTTACCACAGAATGGTCCGATCGACACCATCCCTGTCATCACATTTTCACAGGTCCAAGAAAAACTCGAACACCTAGATATTAAGAAAGCCTCTTACCCCAGCGAAATTCCTATAAGGCTGATATTATATGATGTATAACCAGTGTCTACTGGAAGGCGTTTTTCCACATGAGTTTAAAAAGGCATTTATAACACCTATTCCGAAGAAAACATCACCGACCTCACCGTCAGACCTTAGGCCGATTTTGAAGACGCCCATCATCTCGAAAGATTTTGAAGACTTTATACTACAGTGGCTACTAGTTGAAGTAGAACATAAAATCGACCCTATGCAGTTCGGTTTTTGTCGAGTGCACAGCACAACACATTATCTGGTCCGATTACTTCATGATCTACTGGGGCACCTAGAAATTTCGGAGGCCCTTGCTGATATAATAATTTCTGATTTCGTCAAAGCTTTCGATCTCCTAGACCACGAGACTGTTATCAATGAAGCCCGTGCCCTGGAGGTCTCGCAGTTTCTGCTGTGCATCATCGCAAGTTTCCTTTCTGGTCGTCAACAGTGCGTACAACTTGAAAACGGGGAAGCATCCAACTTCCTAGACATCACATGTGGAGCAGCCCAAGGAAGCAAGCTAGGTCCCATCTTGGGTGAAGGAGGAGTAGGAAGAAAAGGTGGAGGAGTAGCTATCTTAATAAATGAAAATCATTTCCAAATAACAGAAATATTATTTGTGAGTGATAATATGATAAAACTAGAAGTTGTTATAGTAAAATGTGTAAGAACAGATGGTGCGGTTTATAGCGTGGCAAACATTTATAATAGTAATGGCCAAAACACTATAAAAAATGATCTTGACTTCATTTACCAGAAAATGGAGGGGACCAAGATCCTATGTGGAGATTTAAACGGCCACTCTTTTTTGTGGGAATCTAATGGCAGACAAAATAGGTCAGGACAGGATATTACAAATTTTGCCTATGATGTGTTTGATTTGGCATTGATAACTCCAGCGGATACAGTAACATATATGAATATTCAAACTAATTACTCAAGCACCATTGACCTAACATTTGCATCCTGCCAAATCATGTATGTAGCGGAATATAAAACAAGGGTAGATCTTGAAATAGGTAGTCCGCATTCATTAATACAAATAAGCTTTGACCTACTACTGGAAAAGGAAATGCAGTACTATAAAAAGAGGAAATTTAATCATGTCGAAATTAGTCATATATGTAAAAAACTAGAAGAAAATTTACCAGAAAAACTAAAGTGTCTTGAAACAGATACTAAATCGTTTATGTCAATAATGGAATCCGCAATCAAGGAAATAAGTGCAAATTGCCAAAGAAAGTTGAAAAAGGTGCATTTACACCGCTGGAATGACGAAATTCAGAAACTGGTGCAAGAGAGAAGAAAGGCCAAGAGATACTTACAGCGTCAATTTAGCACTCAGTTATACATCCAATACAAGGAGCTAGATGCAAAAGTAAGAAATAGAATAGTGAACTTAAAACGGGACACGTGGAGAAAGTTTTGTGAATCAAAGTTAAATAAAGATACCCCTATTAAGAAGATGTGGGCCACATTTAATACCTTAACCAGGAAATTCAAGGAAAAAGCAAACAAACCAATACAGGACCCACATACTGGACAAATCACAAATGACCCTAAAACCATTGCAAATATCCTAGCGGCAGTTCTTGTCAATAAAAGGGAGCAATTACCAAGTTACTCTACGGAAGAAAACAATACTATGAAGAAACAAATTGAGGTTGCAGTGAAAGAAAGGGAGATTATGACAAAGACTTTGATACGGAAGAACTGTATCATGTCATAAATAAACTACCAAAGAATAAATCTCCTGGGTTAGACGGAATTACAAATGATGTAATCAAAGAAATGGGGCCAAAGAGTAAGGAATTTTTATGTCATTTGTATAATATGTGTTTAGCGAAAGCAAGATTGCCTAGGGCATGGGATACTAGCCTTATAGTGCCAATTCTCAAACAGGGTAGGAACTCGCTAATTCCCGACAATTATAGGCCAATATCTTTGACAAGTGTGTTCAGAAAAATTCTAGAACATTTAATAAAGCACAGAATAGAAGAAAAAATAGATAAAGCTCTTAGTAGACGCCAAGTTGGTTTTAGAAAAAAACGGAGTACAATAGATGCAGTAGTTAAACTGGAAAATGAGATTTAAATTGGAATGCAGGAAAAGAACTCAGTTTATGCAATATTTTACGACCTAACATCACCTTTCGATTCAGTCCCATTACAACTTGTGGTACAAAAGCTTTCAATGCATATTAAAGGGAAAATGCTCGACCTAATAATCAGCTTAACTAAGATTGAAGAAACTTATGTTGCAATTAAAAATGTAATCTCGGACAAGATACAATTCACAAAAGGTGTGCCACAGGGAGGTTTCCTAAGTCCTCTTCTTTTTAACTTAGTATTGGCAGATTTCCCCTTTAAGAATGTAGACGGCCAAATATTTGCCGACGATATTGTCTCATGGGCAAAAGGGAGAACCCCAGAAGAAGCTCAGAAAACAATGAAGATTTCCGTCATAGAGGCGGTTAATTGGGCAAAATTAAATAAAATGGTGTTTTCAAATAAAACTGTAGCTATGATTTTTAATGCAAACAAAAGAAATGATCTTCAGCGACTAGAGATTGATGGGGATAGCTTACATATCCCATTGGTGAATCATACCACATATTTAGGAGTGTCAATTGATCTGAAACTCAACATGAAGCTGCATATCAATAATATTTTAAGGGAAACTAGCAATATTATTAATCTATTGAAATGTTTAGCTGGCAAAAACTGGAGAGCTGACAGATCAATATTGAAACTTTTTTATACAGCTGCAGTACGGTCAAAAATAGAATATGCGGCTCCATTGATGGCAGAAATGTGTGACAACAATTATTAACAACTAGAAAAAATACAAAACCAAGCCTTAAGAATAATTAGAGGCGGAATGGGAACAACACCAATACCAGCCTTGAGGATGGAAACGGGAATAATGTCACTTAAAGGAAGAATTCAACAACTTGCAATAAAATACATTTTGAAAATATCAGACGAAGTTAACCACCCTAACCAAAAAATAATCCAACTACACACTTCGGAAGCTTGGAAATTTATTCCATGGAATTATGCTAAACCACTGGTCCCTGCTGTGGCCAATATTATTAGCAAATTAGGAATTAATGAAGATCTCATACACATAAGACTAGAATCTCCAGAAATAAATTTCAAAGATGTTATTATCAATATAGATACTTATCCAGTTTGCAAGAAAGAAGACTCATTGCAGGTTAAAAGAAACTGTTTGCTCAATACATTAAGTGAAAAATATCCATCTTTTCAACAATATTACACAGATGGATCGAAAATAGGAGAGAAAGTGGGATATTCTGTATTATCAAAAGAAACAGGTATAACAATAACAGGAAGACTTGAAGAAGGAGTGTCGGTTTTTGATGCAGAAATGACAGCAATAGAAAAAGCGTTAAGAATGATTCATGGAGAATGCCCGCAAAATAGCAAAGCAGTAGTACTTTCAGATAGCAGGTCGGCGATTGCAGCACTAAAAGGAAATAGTCATAAATCTGTAATGGGAATCTACGACGAATTTAAAAAATGTCAAGAAAAAGCTATAACAGTTGGATTACAATGGTGTCCAAGACATTGTGACATAGATGGAAATGAAAAAGCGGACAAACTAGCAAAGGAGGCTACCTTGCTAGGCTCAATAAGTTCAGAGTGCACGAATTTCTATTCAAATTATCGAAGGATTACCTGGCTATTAAAGAAATCAGAAATAAATCGGAACCTTGAAAAATCTAGTAATCGATATGTAGAACATTTTAAAGGAAAGACTCCAAATAAAAAGTATATACCAATTACACGAAAAGCAGCAAACATTATATTTCGATTGAGAACCCAACATGCCGCAACAAAAGAACACTTGAAGAAATTAAATTTAAGTGAAACAAATATGTGTGATTGTGCAAGTGATATACAGTCCATTCGACATCTATTGAAAGAGTGCCATATCACAGGAAACCTAAGATCTACAATGAAACAAATATGCGACTCATTGAACTTCAGTTATGGTGAAGTGCCTATACTATTTCCCCACAAAGTACAAGCCACTATGCCACTCTTATTAATAGAATAGGAAATGTACTTTCAGCTTCAAACCTTGCATGGATTTAGTTAGGATTTAAGTGGAATAAATAAAGAAATTGCATGGAGATTATGCACTTGCGTCTCCAAACAACCAATCAAGAAGAAGAAGAAGAAAAAGGCTTTTCGGTTCAACAACTTGGCATGGGTTCTTATAGACCTGACATTTTTGATTCTCCCAAATGTAAGTAAAGATGAATATAAATTGCTAGTAGGCTACATTCTTCTCTAGGCTTTCAGTTAATTCATTGACTACTCTTAAGAAATGACCCCCCCTCCCCAATATGCTAGGACTAGAAATAGCATAGATGTAAGTAAAGATGAATATAAACTACTAGTTAACTATATTATGCTCAAGGCTTGCAGTTAATTCATAGACTATCCTTAAAAATAAAACCTTGTTGTGTCTTATTTTGATCATCCTGTTCCTATTCTTCCATTTCAAACCTTACCTTATGAGACCTTCCTTTTGCTAGCAATCTGTCTTGAAATGAAGAGGATATCTTTTGTTTCTAGTGAAATTGGCTGTCTCTTCCTCTGCAGAAACTGATGAGCCTGCCCTGTATGAATTTCTCTCCATTAATCCAAGATTTTATTATTTGAGCCCACAGGTTCTCTATCCTGTGTTATCCTCACTTGTACTTTTATTGCTTGTTTTATTATCTATTGTGAAACAAGATGACTCATTGTCATCTTGAATTACATTTCAAGCAAAGACTAACAAAATCTAGCCTTACTGAACCTAAGAGCCTATCCACCCAACCCTATCTTAGCCTAGCCTAACTAAACTCTTGTGACCAGCCCCATCATAGACTAGCCTAAAAACCCACCTGCCCAACCCTATTCTACCCACTGCAAAACCTAGCTTTACCTAACCTAAAACCCTAACCTACCCACTTGCCCAAATCTATCCTAGCATAACAAAATCACATATGATGTCATATATGAGGGATCTGGGAATGGAGCACTGTCAACAGGTGCGAAGATAGAGGTAAATTGATCAGTAAGGGAATTTGCTCTAGCTTGGGTATCATCAATTTTATAGCTGTTATGTGTCAGCTGGGTAATTGAATGCCCTCTAGGGTTTTTATTGGAGGCATAATTCTAAAATTTTTAGGATTTGATTTAGCTGATGCAGCTATTGCCTCCTTGTGCTGCTCAGAAATATTTCTAGAGATACATCTCACCTGTTGCATTCTTGTTTCTATCTTTGTTAATGGTATGCATTAATTACACTCTGTGAATTCAACCACCAGAACTTTTTTTTTTCTTGTTCCTTATCATTTTTAATTCCTTTGACATGTATGGGAGGGTTTGGGATTTGTGTATCCATTTTGTAGATGAATGTCTATTGACAACATCAAGCAAACATGTTTTCTAAATAAGAAACTTTTTTGGGTGTAGTCTAAATCTACAGCTTATGATAATATGGTCACTTGCACCAAGTGGTGGTAAAGCTGCTACACTTAGGACTGGCTCATGGTCACTAACTAGAACAAGATTAAGCAATGAAGGCATTGGGCTATCCCTGTATCTAGTTGGGAAATTTAAAGTCTGGTACAAAGAATGTTTTTTTTTAGACATTTAAGGAAAGGCATAAAACAGTCATAGTTTGTTTCTCCATACTGACTCAAAAGAGAACCTGACACAGAAAAATATCAGTCATTATTAGTAAGCTACAGCAAAGTTGTTTTTTCTTTAAATAATTTAAAATTTCCTTCTTGAATATGAAGTTTCCTTCTCCATGTTGACTCAAAAGGGAACCTAAAAAAGAGAATGATCAATTAGTAGTAGTAAGCTACACCATAGTTGTTTTTCTTTAAGTAATCTATTACTTACTTGAAAATGAAGTTTCCTCCTCCATGTTGACACAAAAGGCTCCTCCTTTCTGATCATGCCATTGGCTATGATGTATAACCAGTATCTACTGGAAGGCGTTTTTCCAGATAAGTTTAAAAAGGTATTTATCACACCTATTCCAAAGAAAACATATTGACCCTAAATATTGACCCTATGCAGTCTGGTTTTCATTGAGGGCACAGCACAACACATTATCTGGTCAGATTAATTCATGATCTACTAGAGCACCTAGAAATTTTGGAGGCCCTTGCTGATATAATAATTTCTGATTTCATGAAAGCTTTCAATCTCCTTGACTATGAGACAGTTATCAGTGAAGCCTGTGCCCTGAATGTCTTGCAGTTTCTGCTGTGCATCATTGCAAGTTTTCTTTCTGGTTGTCAACAGTGTGTACAACTTGAAAACGGGGAAGCATCCAACCTCCAAGACATCACATGTGGAGCAGCCCAAGGAAGCAAGCTAGGTCCCATCTTATTTGCCATAGTAATCAACCAACTGATGAGACAACATAAACAAAGGTACAAGTTTGCAGATGATAGTTCAATAAGTCTACTATGATTCCTGTCACAAACACATGGCCAACTTGAGCCCCTGGTTGCAGAGCTTTGGGATCAAGTGAAACTCCAGCTAAGCCTCGGGAAAAGCTGTGCATTGCGTGTCAACTTCCTGAAGGAGAAGAGCATTGACAATTTGCACCTCTCCAAACAAAGAAATCAGTCAAAATACTTGGCATCACACCAAGTGACTATCTTACATTTGGAGATCATAGCAAAAGCAGCTGGTCTTCTAAAATCCTTTGCAAATCTCAGAAGGTTTGGAATGACAAAACAACTCCTTCTTTTGTCCTACAAAACTAATGTAATGCCCATAGTCATGTACGGCTGTCCTGTCTGGCACCCATCGCTCACAGAGAAACACAGAAGTCACCTTGAAACTATTCAGACAAGAGCCTGCAAAATAATTCTTGTATCAAAGTACAAAAACTACAAAGAAAGCTTGAGCGAACTCAGGCTCCCAACCCTGGATGAAGTCCACAACGCACCAAGATATCCTGCCTCAGTTTACTTCAGTGACCCACGCACACAAGACAAGGCTGGCAACTTTTAAAGAGGGAAAAGAACTGTTAGAATGCCCGCCTACACACTCAACGACAAGATTTTTAAACTCCTTTGTTCCATTCTACATGAAGCACTGCAACAACAATATCCTCAAATCGAAGTGATAGCTCATCATGTGTGTTCTTTATGTTGTGTCTTTTTGCGTTTATGTCTTTTTTTTTGTTTGATGATACCCATGTTGTTGCATTGTGATAAAGGGAAAGAATAAAGATTATTATTATTATTAAGGGAACCTGAAAAAGATAACAATCCATTATTAGTAGTGAGCTTCAGCATAGTTGTTTTTTCTTTAAATAATTTGTAAATTAATGACTTGAATTTAAAGTTTGTTCCTCCATGTCGACTCAAAAGGGACCCTGAAAAAGAGAAAGATCAATTATTAGTAGTAAGCTACAGCACAGCTGTTTTTTCTTTAAATAATTTATAAATTACTTACTTGAATTGGAAGTTTGTTCCTCCATGTCGACTCAAAAGGGACCCTGGAAAAGAGAAAGATCAATTATTAGTAGTAAGCTACAGCACAGCTGTTTTTTCTTTAAATAATTTATAAATTACTTACTTGAATTGGAAGTTTGTTCCTCCATGTCGACTCAAAAGGGACCCTGAAAAAGAGAAAGATCAATTATTAGTAGTAAGCTACAGCACAGCTGTTTTTTCTTTAAATAATTTATAAATTACTTACTTGAATTGGAAGTTTGTTCCTCCATGTCGACTCAAAAGGGACCCTGAAAAAGAGAAAGATCAATTATTAGTAGTAAGCTACAGCACAGGTGTTTTTTCTTTAAATAATTTATAAATTACTTACTTGAATTGGAAGTTTGTTCCTCCATGTTGACTCAAAAGGGACCCTGAAAAAGAGAAAGATCAATTATTAGTAGTAAGCTACAGCACAGCTGTTTTTTCTTTAAATAGTTTATAAATTACTTACTTGAATTGGAAGTTTGTTCATCCATCTTGACTCACAAGGGAACCTAAAAAAGCGAAAAATCAATTATTACTATTAAGGTACAATACAGTTGTTTTTTCGTTTTAGTCATTTCATGCCAGTCTAGATGCCTAGCTAAATATTCTTCTGTATTCCCTAAATATTACAATGATGCTCGATGACGAGTTTATATACCCTTTGATTGACAGTTTTTGTCAATTCCAAGGTTCTATGATATCTATCAAGGCATTTGTCAGAATATATCTATATATTTTTGATTTAAATGACGGTTCTTTCTTTGTCTTATGACATTCTTGAAATAAATGCTTTATTTTTTCGTATATTCTCAGTTTCTTGTACCTACAGTTGACAATTGATTTTATCTCCTATTGGACCATTTCTACTGACAAATTTTGATATTAAGATACAAATGTGTCTTTTTTGGTTTTTATATTTGTGGGTTATAAAGATGAAATTGACAAGTATCTGCATTAATATTTTAGACTTAAAATTTTAATTATAAAAAGAAAATCTATTCTTATGAAACAGATCGTGACTATTGACACAATACTTCGCTGTTTGCTATACCTTCGATGCGCCCAAGTCCCCTATGGGGGCCAGACATAGCTGCTAGGCTTTCTGCACAGTTTGATGATTTTGTGGGTTATAATAATTTTTTTGCTTATCTCTTATCCAAAATCATTCTATAATGCTAAATAAAACAAATTGCGAAAAAAAAACAACGAAAAATGTCAGTAAAATTTTATGTACAGCCTAGTGCTATTATCATTCTCCATTAGGAGGGTATGGGGTACAGTTTTAACGGTGATGGCTATTATATTTTGAAAGATCATTGAACAGGGAAGTGAATGATATGGTTCTTTTGTTTTCTATATTTATTATGTCTGTCTATTTATATAATATTTCTGTCTATTTTAAATCAGAATATGCTCGACGAGAAAATTTCCGACCACCCAGAACTATAAATAGTAGTGCTCGATACTCGATAGTTACACAATTATTATCCTTTTAGATCTGTAAATATGTTCAGTTGTTTTTACGAGAGCCTCAGGTTCTTCCATAGGAGCCTTGGATTCTAAGGATTTTTTCTGGTATTTTCTTTAAAAAAAAATGAATAACTTTTATAAGTAAAATCGTTCTCGGTTCGATTTTATTTATTCTTTTGTTGTCTAAATGTGGTTGCTTTGTTTGCCTGTGCCTCCAATTTTAGTGTATGTGAGCAGAATACTGTTGTTTCCGAGATGTGACATTTTACACCACTTCTTGTATAAATTATTCCCAATATCCATTACTATATGTAAACAATGGTCAAGGTTTGTTACTTGCAGTCCCTCCCTGGGAGCTCTGGGGGATTGAATCGTCCCCAAAAACATAGTTATTAGGTTTTTCGACTATGCTGAACAAAATTTGTAAACATTTTTTAGTAAATTGTCAGTAATGAATGGAAATATCTTGGGAGAAAAATATTTCCTTTAGGTCTTTTTTTTAATGATAAGACTGATGCCTATCAAAATTTGTGAAGGGCGGGACAAATTTTAATCCGTGAAAATTTTTAAAAGATCATTTTCAAAATTGTTGCTGGTGTTTCAGTAATTACACTGTACTTTAGGGTTATTTTTCCATTTTTATGGCACTTGGTATTAACCAAGTGCCATATAGCAATCGCAAATTCTGTTGGTGTGTCGGTCTGTCTGTCGGTCCCGGTTTTGCTACTTTAGGCACTTCCAGGTAAGCTAGGACGATTAAGTTTGGCAGGCGTATCAGGGGCCAGAACAGATTATATTAGAAACAGTCGTTTTCCCGATTTGACCATCTTTTAATTCGGAAAAAATAGAAAAATTGAAGTATTTTTAACTTATGAACGGTTGATCAGATCTTAATGAAATTTGATGTTTGGAAGGATATCATGTCCCAGACCTTTTATTTTAAATCCTGACTGGATCTGGTGACATTCGGGGGGGGGGGGGGGGGCTGGGAGGGGGAAACCTAAAAATTTGGAAAACACTTAGAGTGGAGGGATCGGGATGAAACTTGGTGGGAAAAATATGCACAAGTCCTAGATACATGATTGACATAACCGGAACGGATCCGCTCTCTTTGGGGTCGTTGGGGGGGGGGGGTAATTCTTAAAAATTAGAAAAAACGAAGTATTTTTAACTTACGAACGGGTGATCGGATCTCAATGAAATTTGATATTTAGAAGGATATCGTGTCTCAGAGCTCTTATTTTAAATCCTGACCGGATCTGGTGACATTGGGGAGGGGGAGTTGGGAGGGGGAACCTAAAATCTTGGAAAATACTTAAAGTGGAGGGATCGGGATGAAACTTGGTGGGAAAAATAAGCACAAATCCTAGATACATGATTGACATAAACGAAACGGATCCGCTCTCTTTGGGGTAGTTGGGGGAGGGGGTAATTCT
The DNA here is from genome assembly GCF_032884065.1 of Artemia franciscana. Classification (NCBI taxonomy): domain Eukaryota; kingdom Metazoa; phylum Arthropoda; class Branchiopoda; order Anostraca; family Artemiidae; genus Artemia; species Artemia franciscana. Next base: position 35,822,444 of record NC_088872.1, on the reverse strand, counting down.
GAAAAATTCGAAAAAATGAGGTATTTATAGCTTACGAACAGGTGATCGTATGTCAATGAAATTTGATATTTAGAAAGATATCGTGTCTCAAAGTTCTTATTTAAAATCCCGACCGGATTTGGTGACATTGGGGGGAGTTTGGGGTGGGGGAACCTAAAATCATGGAAAACGCTTAGATTGGAGGGACCAGGATGAAACTTGGTGGGAAAAATAAGCAGAAGTCTTAGATACGTTATTTACATAATTGGAACGGATCCGCTCTCTTGGGGGGAGGGGTTAAATTCTGAAAAATTAGAAACGTATGTTTAACTTACGAAGGAGTGATCAGATCTTCTTGAAACTTCATATTTAGTAGGACCTCGTAACTCAGATCTCTTAATTCAAATCTCAACCGGATCTAGCGTCATTTGGGGGGGGGCAGTCGTGGGGGGATCAGGAAATCAGAAAATACTTAAAGCGGAGAGATCAGGATGAAACTGGATGGGAAGAATAAAAACCTGTGTAAGATACGTGACTGACATAACCGGACCGGATCTGCTCTCTTTGGTGGAGTTGGGGAGGGGGGATTTTGAAAATTGAGGTATTTATAACTTACGAAAGGGTGACTAGACCTTAATGAAATTTAATATTTAGAAGGATCTTGTGCTCTAAAGCTCTAATTTTAAATTCCGGCCAGATCCTTTGACATTGGGGGGAGTTGGACGGGGAAACCGGAATTCTTGAAAACCATGAAAATTGGGGTATTTTTATCTTACGAATAGGTGATCGGATCTTGATGAATATTGATATTTAGAAGGAATTCATGTCTCAGAGCTCTTATTTCAAATCCCGACCAGATCTCTTGACATTGGGGGGAGTTGGAGGGGGAAATCTTGGAAAACACTTGGAGTGGAGGAATCGGGATGAAGCTTGGTGGATAGAATAAGCAAATGTCCTTGATACGTGATTGACGTAACCGTACTGGATTTGCTCTCTTTGGGGGAGTTGGGGGGAGGGGTTCAGTGATTTGGCGAGTTTGGTGCTTCTGGACATGCTAGGACGATGAAAATTGGCAGGCGTGTCAGGGAGCTGCACAAATTGACTTGATAAAGTCGTTTTCCCAGATTCGACCATCTTGGGGGCTAAAGGGAGAGGAAAAATTGGAAAAAATGAGGTATTTATAACTTACGAGTGGGTGATCGGATCTTAATGAATTTTGATATTTAGAAGGACATCGTGACTCAGAGCTCTTATTTTAAATTCTGTCCGGCATTAAGCCTCTGATTTTCCTTTTAAATCAATCTATTGATTCTTCGAATTTTGTTAGAGCTTATACCATATGAGCTCTTGGCCCTTAGCTGTTCTTGCCTCGACACAAGTGCTATATGAGCTCTTAGCTCTTGTTTAGATGGGAATCTGAAAAAATTACACAGAAGTTGTCTTCCGTCTATCAGGGTGTTCGGGGTATACATTTTCGGAGGGGGGTGGAGGGTACACTGAATGTTATTTTATGTCTGAAATTCCTCTCACAAATTGAAGTTTGGTCTCCTAGTACTGCTTATTAAAACTGAAAACCATTGAAAAAGAGTATAGGGTGATATCGCTTATATGTGCATGCAGTTTTGTAACCTTTCAGCTATGCTGAACAAGTGGATATCTCAAAATTTTGATCAAACGGTTTTTGAAAGAAAAGGGACGTTTGAGTGGGGCTGGTTGCCCTCCAATTATTTTGGTCACATAAAAAAGAACACTATAAACTTCAATTTCCGTTCAAGTGAGCCCTCTCCTGATGTTTTAAGACTATTCGTTCGGTACGGTCATCCCTGAGAAAAAACACATCCGTGATCTTTTTTCTGGTAAAAAATTAAAAATTTTACATTTTTGCAGATAAGAGCTTGAAACCTCTATAGAATAGGAAGTTATTCGTGCTTATTAGGTATTTCAATTGCAAACAAGAGAATTTGGTGAATTAATTGAGTGTCGGTTCGATATTAGAAGTAAAAAGTAAAACCATTAAACAATTCCCAGAGGATGTAGTCCACCCCCTTACTCCCTAACGACTTCAGTTATCAATCTTTTATCAATTTAACCTATCTAGTTATATTACAAATATTATTATGATAAGTACCAAGTCCAATTTTCTTTTTCAATAACTTCCTTTTTTCATTCTGAAAATTATATTTAATGTGTAGCTATTTTCTTTTTTTCAATAACTCCATTTCTGATCCATTTGCTGATGTAGAGGGTCTAATAATATCCAGTCCGCTTTCAAAGGTTTCAGAAAAAAATAAATCTAATTTGGAAGTGATTGATTATTGAGAAAAAAAAACCTAAACATAAAGAAAAAAATTGACCTGAGAAAAGCTTGTGAAATAGGAAATATAGAACATATTTGCAATTTTGCAATTAACTAGGTTCGCTTATAATCTTGATGATAACGCTTTGAGGTCTATATCTGATATAGTGTGAAATCGGAAGTTTCGAAGGCGGTATATTTGCATAAATACTAATTTAACACATATTGGGAGGCCTAATGGACCACTTATTTTCTTTCTTTTTTTTTCTATTAGTTAGCTTCCTGTGTGATTTGTTTGATCGAATAATGAATCTATGGGCAATAACTTGAAAAATCACCAGATTTAGAAAAAACCTAGAAATACCTTAAAAATCCAGGAGATTTTAAAAATCCAAAAATCACTTAATGAAAAAACCTTCCCCTAACAGACCTCGAAAATCCCTAATATAGGGGGGAAATCTCTAAAATGGAAACACTGGACACAATGCTATCAATCTCAAGAAAGATGTTTTGAAATAGATAGCGCTGATGCATCCACTGTTGGGACCATTACATAATGTTCCAATTTGCGTTAAAACGAAAAAATATAGTGCACTATGTTTGCTATAATATTTTTCACCACAACTAATGAGATTTCAATATATTATTCTTATTTATAATTGATATGTTATTCTACATAAGTTATAACTCTTGCTCGAATACTTGTCCCAACGGCTTATTCCTTCGGATACGCTATAAAATTATGGAAAACCCCAAAATAACTCCGGGTTTTACTAGTCAAGTAAACTTTTTCTGTGTGTGTTTTACCTGGTATGTAATTACTAAATAAATGGGGCTTGGAAAACGGAATTTGAAGTTGGCCGCTCTTCAAATCAGGATCTGAAATTACAAATTATTGACTTTCCCCTCTATGCATAGCATGTTCAAATTTACAAGTTTAAATTCTATCATGCAATTCAGTTTTTTTACCAAAATTTTTGTACCAAAAAATGTTGACATATACTTTGATCTGCTCATCAAGAACTATTGATTGCCGTCGAAAAAAAAAATTCTATTTGTCTTTGTTCAAAAGTTGATTTTTTTTTGCCGTAGGCCAACTTTCCAATGTCACCACTTAGAAAGGAGCAAAGGATAAGCTCCAATTTCTTTAGCAATGATAGAACTTTTAAAGTTTAAGAGGTATATCTGATAAAATTTCTCTACCTCAATCCCAAGTCCGAAAAAACAAATGATAAACCCAGCCAAAATCACGGCATCACTTTCGGACCCGTGGGAAAATGCCGCTTTTTTGCTTCTGTAAATTTTTCTATTTATCACTCAAAGAAGATATATTCGTTCCCTCTTTTGAGAGGGTAATTATTTGACAATATATGTAAATTGTTAAAAATTTGTTTCAAAAAATCATCATTTTAGGTCAAATGCTCGTCAATTGGCTATTGAGTGAATTGGATGAAGTAAATTATCAGACTTTCTCTTGTGCAACTGGAAGTTCCACAGCCCATTATTAATTTCTACACTATGCTTTTGCATGCTGGGGCTATAAGACATGTTGAGGACGGTAACATCAACGGGGTGGATATGGACTTTGAGGTATGGAGCTTACTGGTTTATCACGACCCCGAAATATCTAGTATCTAAAGGTAGCTTGGTTTAATTTTACGTTAATTACAAAAATAAAGAAATGTTGTAGTTTCATTTAATGTGAAAACTTTTTTCTGCTTTTTAATTCATATTTTTTTAATTGACAGTGGAACGAGAAATTGAAATAAACCCCAAGAGGAATAGAAAATTAGGCATCGGGTCAGCTATGATCTGTTTTCAGCGGTTGAAAAAATACCGACAAAATGGCGCCCTTAATAAACGAGCAATTACAATGCAAAATAGGCTCTTCAAAACTGCACAATTCCGCTAGACTTTGGCCGCAGAATATTAAGGCCGGACGCTCCTCCAAAAATTATACTGCCTGTTAGTTCTTTTTCAATCGCGGCATATCACACAAATACTCAAGGTTATCAGATTTCACTGCCGTCATTAAACTCAAGGGGTTTCTCACTGAAAATTACGACTAATGTATATTCATTCTTCGTAATTCGACAAGTAAATAGGAATATTTATTTGGAAAAGAACTATTATTCGAGGAGAAAATTAGAGAAATTATTATTCGAGATTTTTTTTTTGGAGGAGGGGGGTTCAGGTCTTACGAAAGAAATACCAGGAAAACACAGGAAAATTAAACATTTCGCTGACAAATTAAGCATTATACAAATTTAAGGTGGGTGAATCCCTCGCCTGCGTGTGTGCCTGTGATCTGGTCATCATTATTTGCCAGGAGACGCGGTATAAAATTGTGGAAATTACAAATAAAAAGTACATATTTTCGGGTTTTTACTTCATGCAGACCTATTTAGAAAAATATAATTTAAATAATTGCTCGCAGCGAAGTGACAAATTTATTTCATTTTATCAAAAAGTTCGTGGTAACGAACTGTACTAAGGAGCGACCCGGCTCAATAGTAACCAAAACTCTAAAAAACGGATTTTTGATACCAATAGCTACATGAACAAAATCGCATTTTAATGCTGACTTTAAATATATGAGATACCTATCTAAAATTACGAGTCTAAGAAAAATTGCCTTATTTTAGAAAATAGAGGGAAACACCCGATAAAAGTAATAAAACCAAAATTACACCCATCCGAATCAGCCTATCAGGGAACCCTACCGTGGAAGTGTTAAGCTTCTATCAGCAAAAATATGGATTTTTTTTTCCAGGGGTGATTATATCGAACCAGTTGTCTTAGAATGTTGCGAGCGGACTCATTCCAACGGAAATGAAGTTATATACAAGTGAATTATATATAAAAAATGAAGTATATAGTACCCTTTTTAAGTGATCTAAAAAATTGGAGGGCACCTAGGCCTCCTCCCACGCTAATTATTTTCCTACAGTCACCCGATTAAAATTGTGAGATAGCCATTTTATTCAGCATAGTCGAAAAACCTTATAACTGTTTCTTTGGGGACGACTTATTCCACCAGAATCCCCGTGGAAGGGTCTACAAGTTACAAACTTTGATCAGTGTTTATATAGTAATGGTTATTGGGAAATGTACAGACGTTTTCAGGAGGATTTTTGGTTGGGGGGGGGGGGGTTGAGAACAGGGGGTTATGTTGGGGGAACTTTCCATGGAGGAATTTGTCATGGGGAAGAAAATTTCCATGAAGGGAGCGCAGGATTTTCTAGCCTCATTTCAAAATAGAACAATACAAAAATAAATATGAAACAGTTTTTTCAACTGAAAGTAAGGAGCAGCATTAAAATTTAACACTAACAGAATACAGAAGTTCGTTACGTAAGCTAACTCGTAAGTTACGTAGATCTTTTACTAGCAAAAACGTTCGTAAAATATTAAAAGTTCTAGTTCTAGTTGCCTTTTTAAGTAACCAAAACATTGGAGGGCAACTAAGCCTCCTCCCCTGCTCCTTTTTTCTCAAAGTGATTCTATCAAAATTATGAGAAAGCCATATAAATATGAAATTTCGTTTTAATTATTCATCTGTGGAGAGCCAAAATCAAAACATGCATTAGTTCAAAAACGTTCAGATATTAAATAAAAAAAAGACATGTTTTTAACTGAAAGCAAGGAGCAACATTAAAACTTAAAACGAATGTGAAAGGGGCTGCTCCCTCCTCAACGCCCCGCTCTTTACGCTAAAGTTTTACTCTTTCTCTCAATTCTACTTTTTAAAACAGTAAAAAACTTTAGCGTAAAAAGCGGGGCGTTGAGGAGGGAGCAGCCCCTTTCATATACGAAGTGATTTCTGATCGTTTAAGTTTTAATTTCGCTCCTTACTTTCAGTTAAAAAAAAACTTGTTTTTTTTTATTTAGCTTATCCATACGGGTTCATTAAAAAATATTCTAAAGTTCGATTGTTGCTTGAGTATTTGTATATCTGAATTTGTATTCGGATAAGACTGTAATGACACATGATAACTACCCATACCTAGCACAGTTGGATTTATATAAACGGTTCTCGTATCTCCATACTTCTTGGCAACCTTCCGTCGACAATTTCTGGTAACAGTGCCTCAAAATAAAATTTTTGTAGATTTGGCAGCATTTTGTTAGACCAGAATTCACGTTCACGACCAATCTTTTCATAATATAATTCCTCTTCCCCTAAAAATATTACAAAGTATACAAAATCAATGTCACAAGATTCCAATTGCATGTGAACTTGGTAATAGTAGTCATGTGTTCTTTTCAGCTTTATTTCACTATTAACTTTCTTTTCTAGACATGTATTTTTTTTAAGCGCTATCCACTCTTCCAATGTAAGCCCTTTTGCTGTCAAAGGGCACTTCACCTCCAAAAGAGCCTTCTCACCCGAAGGAAAAATTGCTATCCCGTCCGGACTGGCCCCTAGAAACCCATATTCCTTGTGAATGAAAAGCCCAGCAGAGTTCAGAATGCAACCCATTTTCTTTGCAAAAGCTGCAATAGCTACAGGCTCATACATCTGACCATGCTCCATTGCCTTTGTTTGGCGGTTTCTGGGATACAGCAGCTGCCGAACTAATGAGCCCACAGTCTTCAACCGCCTTTTACAAACAGCACCAGCTACATAAGCTGTAATTCTGTTTTTTCTGTATTCTATCCATCTATTATCGATAGAATTTCTCTGAAGCCTAGTGGCTTTTTCGATACTGAGGATATCTGTTGCAGTGCATTGGAGACGAGTCAAAAAATCTGTTTTTGCAATTTCGAGCGCACTGCAATCAAGATCCGGAGCAGTTGCGTTCGAGCCGTAGTTTTTGTCTGCTCCGGTTGGCTCCCTGATTTCTTTTGAAGGGAGTTTTGTGGAAGCATTAGTGAAAAGGCGCTTTTTAGCAGACAGTTTTTTTTACGTCGAGCAGTAGTCATGGCCCGCTGTTGTGCAAGTTTTTTCAACTGCCTACTTGGTGTAGATCCTACAGTTCTTCGAAATATTTCAAGGCGAGCTGAGTGACCTTTCGTAAATCGGATTCCTGCTGCTTTAACACGGGTGGTATATCGCGCACTTTGGCTAACCATGATGTTTTTGCCACCTATAAGCCTTGCAACTATGCTCATAAAATATTCTGCCAGGTTGCTCGTGTGGTTTCCTATCAGTAGACGAGCCCTTCTGGTCAGCGTATCAAAGGCTGAATACACATGGCTGAGAAAGATGTTGCTAGGGGTGTCTTCGGGATTGACCTGTAGAATTTTCCCGGAGAACGAGCAGCGTGTAGGACAAAATCTATGGTCGCCACGGAAAAAATGTAGAGGAATTGCCTTCAGCGCACTGATGAGATCCTTCACGCTTTTCTTCTCTGTGGTGGCACATATAATTGCATTTCTGGCAAAATCACACATTTTCTTTATTATTGCGGCACTAAGAAATCTTCTGCATTCGGCATTTTCATGCTGCTTCTTATATAGTCTGTTTTTCAAGCATTTGCACGCATGATTAGCACACTCAATTTTTTCTACATTTCTGCCATATGGTACCCTTGCTATAATTTCAGAATGGGTACTTGAATCGCCGTCGGCAACAAATCGAGTATATCTTAGATTGTGCATGGATGTTGCTATTCGGAATGCGTCAACTAATATATCTGACTCCATACCTGTACTGGGCCCCTGCCAGTTCATAAAACATGTATGTTCAGGAACAGATCTATTTACTTGATGCCTGTATTTCACGCAAGTACAGCAATATTTGTTCCTAATTCCTAGATTTAAGAGTTTCTTCGAATAGAAACCTATCACCACTCCACAGCCTGAGAGTGCACGATATCTATTCCCATAACTTCGTGTACACCAGCTTCCATCAACTATAACACATGTCTCTACAGCTCCATTTGGGTGAATTTTCTCACCTGCTTCCAGTGCCATCCTTCGCTCGGTTTTCCCATTTTCGATAAGATAGTCATAGAGAACTTTTTCCAATTCTACGCAAATTTCTTTCTCAAATTTCGTAAAGACTTTTTGAGACGGGGTATTTATTCCAATGGTAGAGAAAAGTTCTTGAACCTGGGCGTGAGTCATTCCACCATTTATTGCACCAACCACTACCTCTTTGTTGACACTTACTGTTCCTGTTTCTGTTTTGTGTTTCTTTCTGATAGTATTCACACTATCAAAATCAGTCCTTTTCCGTTTTTTGACTACGGTTTTCGTTGTCTTTTTTTTAAGCCTTCTAGGAGCAAGGGGTTTTTCTGTGTGAATTGTGGCTTCCTCATGACATGATTCGCATTTGAAGATGAGTCTTGAGCGCAATCCAGCTCTATGTTCTTTAGAAAACATCATATTTGAAACCAAATTGATGTCTTGGCACCTGTAAATAAAATGCTAATTGGTTGTGAGGAAGTAAAATAGTAAAGTAGCGATTTTATTGTTTTGGTAGAAAGGAAAGTGCTATAGCTTCAAAAAGGATAGGTAGTATGTAGAGTAGTGAGCGATGTAGGGTAATTAAAATATGAAATAAAATATTAAATATAGCTAGAAATGGGCGAGAAGTGGAAATTATACGATCTAACCGAAAGTTTGTTGTATTTCATTGTCAGATTAAACCACCCAATTTTATTTATGTATGTAACCAAGCCAAAAACTGTCCTGGAACTACCAATCAGGAAAGCCAAGTATTTCAAAACTTTACAAAATCCTTTGGGGCATGACAGGAAATGCCCTCTAAACAGACCCGTGTCGATTTACCAAATTCCAACGGAAATTACTAACCAAATTCCAAGAAAAATTAAGTCTCACTTGACTCCCTAAAATCAAATTCAAAGTAAAAATCCGTGCCCCAAATTCAGTTGCATCTCAACTATCATTTAAATTTTTATTCGAGTAATTCACAAAGTTCTTATTAGTACGATTAAAAATACCAATATGCTTTTATGAGTTAGGAGGATCAAATTAGCTAGTTTATTTCTCAAATCCTTTAAAGCCTTTGCAGACATTCTTTCAGAACCTTTATCCGTACTTTTTAATGATTAGATAAAAAAACAAGCATTTTAAATGAAAGTAAGGAGCAACATTAAAACTTAGAACGAACAGAAATTATCCCGTATATGAAAGAGGCTGTTTCCTCCTCAACGCCCCACTCTTTACGCTAAAGTTTGACTCTTTCTTTTAACTCTACTTTTTAAAACAGTAAAAAATTTAGCGTAAAGAGCGGGGCGTTGATGAGGAAGCAGCCCCTTTCATATACGAAGTAATTTCTGTTCGTTTTAAGTTTTGATGTCGCTTCTTACTTCTGTTAAAAAAACTGTTTTTTTTTTTTATTTAATTTCTGAACGTTTTTGAATCAATGCATGTTTTGATTTTGGCTCTCCGCAGATGAATAATTAAACCGAAATTTTAATATTTATTTTTTTGTCTAAAGTGCTTTCTCATAGTTTTGATCGAATTATTTTGAGAAAAAATGGAGCGGGGGAGGATGCCTAGTTGCCGTCCGATTTTTTGGTTACTTAAAAAGGCAACTAAAAATTTTAATTTTTTACGAATCTTTTTATTAGTAAAAGATATACGTAACTTACAAATTAGCTTACGTAACTAACTTCCGTATTCTCATGTTTTTATTACGTATACGAAGGGGCTCACCCCCTCGTTAGTACCTCGCTCTTTACATTAAAGCTTAAATTTTGTCCCAATTTCTTAAGAATGACCCCTGAATCACAAAAGCCGTAGAATAAATAGTTGAAATTACTAAAAATACTTTAGCGTAAAGAGCGAGGTATTAGGTGGAGGTGAGCCTATCGTATGCTTAATAATTTCTGTTCGTTTTAAGTTTTAATGCTTCTCCTTACTTTCAGTTGAAAAAAGCTTTTTCATATTTATTTTTTCATTATTTTTTTTTTAAATAATACTAGAAAATCCTGGGCTCCCTTCATGAAAATTTTCTTCCCCCATGACAAATTCCTCCAAGGAAAGTTCCCCCAACATATCCCCCTCTTCTTCGAGTAACGAGTTTGGAAAATAAGGGGAAACACCCCTAAACGTCATAGTATATTTTTTTTATTTTTCAAATTGGCAAGTTTTTTTTTTTTTTTTAAATGGAGAGTTGTGAGACAGAGTCAAACTTTAGCGCAGAAAGCAAGGCGTTGAGAAGGGAACAGCCCCTATCATATACGGAGTAATTTCTGTTCGTTTTAAGTTTTAATGTTGCTCCTTACTTTCAGTTAAAAAAACTTGTTTTTTTTTTTATTTATTTCAGAATAGCGCGACTCATTTTTTCCGCCGATTGATTAGCTTTCGTCATAAATTAATACAGAAGTAAAAAGTGGGGCTATTTCAAAATGTAATGGGGAAATATATAATGGGCTATAAACTGTCGCTTAAAGAGGGGCGAGGGGTGGGGTATAGCGAAGCATTCGCTCTTAGGAATAGTATAAGTAGCTACTTATGGTTGTTTTAAGTTCTTTTCTGAATTTTTAGGCCTTCCTTCAAATGTGCCCCTCTCCTTATTTTTTACCAAAAATATAATTTAAAAGATCTACTGTTTAATACTGTAAAAACTTTAGCGTAAAGAGCGGGGCGTTGAGGAGGGAACAGCCCCTTTCATATACTGGGTAATTTCTGTTCGTTTTAAGTTTTAATGTTACTCCTTCCTTTCATTTAAAAAAAATCGTTTTTTATTTAATTTCTGAATGTTTTTTTAGTTAATCCATGTTTTGATTTCGGCTCTGCGCAGATGAATAATTAAAACGAAATTTGAATTTTTATTTTTTTGGCTAAACGGCTTTCTCATAATTTTGATCGAACGATTTTGAGAAAAATGAGTGGGGAAGGAGGCCCAGCTGCTCTCCAATTTTTTGCTACTTAAAAAGGCAACTAGAGCTTTTAGTTTTTTACGATTGTTTTCATTAGTAAAAATATACGTAACTTACGAATTAGCTTACCTAACGAACTTCTATATTCGCAGGTATTTATTACGTATATAAGGGGGGCTCGCCCACTTGTCAATACCTCGCTCATTACACTAAAGCTTAAATTTTGTCCTAAATCCTTAAGAATGACCCCTGAATCACAAAGGCCGTAGAATAAATAATTGAAATTACGGAAAAATACTTTAGCGTAAAGAGTGAGAGATTAGGAGGAAATGAACCCCTTATATGTGTAATATTTTTTGTTCTTTTTAAGTTTTACCGCTGGTCCTTACTTTCAGTTGAAAACACTTTTTCATATTTATTTTTTCATTGTTTTTTTAAATCATGCTAGATAATCCTGCCCCCTCCCATTCATGGAAAATTTTCCTAACATAATCTCCTCTTCTCAACCCCTCCTTCCAACCAAAAAATCCCACTGAAAACGTCTGTACACTTCCCAATAATCATTACTATGTGCAAACACTGGTCAAAGTTTTTAACTTGCAGCTTCTCCCATGGGGACTTTGGGGGAGTAAGTCGTCCTGAAAGACATAGTTATAAGGTTTTTCAACTATGCTGAATAAAATGGCTATATCAGGATTTTGATGGCGCTAGAACTTTTCATTTCCATTTGAATGAGCCCTCTCGCAAAATTTTAAGACCACTGGGTCGGTACAATCACCCTTGGAAAAAAGAATTAAATAAATAAACACGCATCTGGGATTTGTGTTTTGGCAAAATATACAAAATTCTACATTCTTGTAGATAGGAGCTTGAAACTTGTACAATAAGGTTCTGTGATACGCTGAATCTGATGGTGTTACTTTCTTAACTTTCTGTTTTGGGATGAAAATATCTTTAAAAGTTATCGAACGTTCTTTCTCTATAGCAGAAAAGACAATTATCAAGAATTAATAAGGTACAAGTTGTATTAATTGCAACCCAGAATAATTCCCCATCCTAATAATTTTGATAGCAGTAAATCAATGACGTAAAATGAAAGACAAAGAAAAAACTTACATGTGGCGAATCACGAGCTTTTCATAATTCTTAAAAAGGTAAGGCAGATCCACAATCCAGCGTGAGCTTTTTAGAAGGTCTGACCCCAAATTTCTTCCAGAAGTGATAACTTTCAACACAAAAGGGGAATTTGTTCCAATTCCTTCGGAACTTGATTCGTCGTGAACCGAAGCATCCGTTAAGTCTTCTAACATATATTTTGGTAAACGCGGTCTGCCTCTAGCCCGATAATTTAATTTCAACTTTTCACGATGGGCCTGGACATTTGGCAAATGGAGCCCTCGTATATTTCTTTTTTTCCCATGTTACTGTGGTCAATAACAAGAACTATATAAGAACTTTATTAGGGTTTTGACCATTTTTATCGGGGTTCACTTACTAAAGGGTTGAATTTTTTCTTGGAAAGGCCTTCGACTTGAGACTGGTCATTTGACTGCTTTAGTATGGGTAATTTTTATTGGGGTTTATTTACCAAGGGGTGGGATTGTTTCTTGGAAAGGCCTTGGACTTGAGACTGGTCATTGACTGCTTTTGTAGTTTGCTTTGGTAGTTCTACAGCAAGACTCGGGTTTTTCTATAACAAATTTAAATATTCTGGGGACATTTTGTTTCGTTCATTAGTTATTTTGTTTTATTCATTAGTTATTAATTAGCTTGTTTTATATATTTTTAATTCTTATTTCAGTACGAAGATTATGCAAAATTGTACTTATACTACAATACATAAATTTGTCCTGAATTTATTTTAATTAAACCAAAACGATAGATCAATCTTTTTAAAATAAAACCATTGCTTCTTATTCGGCCCTTGTGCTGTGTTCAATTTATCTCTAGGATTAGACGCAGCTTATCCTTAATTATTTATACAATACAATTTTCTTATATATTCATTAACCGGCAGTTTGGTGTCTGCACCTTACTTCTTCTCTAGACTCATTTTAAACAGGTTAGAACTAAATAATGCTTGACTGAATCGCTCCTGAACAATCCGAGTGGTTAGCCCCTTGGTGTAATTTTTGCATTCTTAGATGTTCCGATTACAGCTCAATCTAACCTTTTGAGGGGAAATTTTGATTTCGGAACACAAATATGTAAAGTATTTGAAGGGACTGCAGCCAGGAGGTATATATTATAGAAAAAAGCTTCTTATTGATGAATAGAAAATTTTTTGCTCTATTTTTTGATACCCCACAACAACAATGTCAAGCATAGCAATCTAGAATGCAAACCCGAAACAGGTTTTATAATTATTTTGGAATTATAAAAAAAATAATTGTCGGCTTTAAGATTTGATTATGCCAAAATATTCACCAGATTTTTTTTACTTCTATTGACATAAAAACCACCAAAATCACTAATTCAGGAACGTCAGGCAAACTCCAAATGTTTAACATGGGAGGTATAGGAAGATTCTTTGCGAGTCCGTCCAGCCTTAAAACCGATTGATTCTTAGACAAAAGATAAAGCAGTTAGGGACAATGCATATAATAACCCGTTTTTCTATTTCTAGAAAAAGAACTAAAAACATGAAGAATAGAATAATTGAATATGAGAACGCTGATAACTTAGGTTCTTCATTAGATCTTAATCATCAGTGTTGTAATTTTTTCAAAATCCTGGGGGGGGGATGGGCTTAAGGTTGGAGCCAATTCTTCCAAATCCAGTGAAAATGACAGTGTAAAAAGAAAAATTAGCCATAAAGTACCATAAAGGCAACGATATACTAAAGAAAACTGACTTATTTCTCTGGATGCTTGAATTATAGGATGCTAGGAGTTATCTGGATGCTAGGAGTTGGGGTAAACTGGGATCTGGAGGAGGCAGTTGCTCCCCCCTGGTCCATAGCAAATTACGCCCCTGTTAAACATGTAATATCTTTTGAAACATTATGTTGCATACTTATTGATTCTAAACTCAATTCTAAACTCAAACGGGATAAGTGTAGTGGGACAAGTAGCTAACGTGGTTAAGTCATCAGGATATCAGTGTCATCTAGTATTGGGTGACACTTGACATTTTTCCAAGCTTTGGAATAACTCCATAAAGGCAAGGATATAATAAGGAAACTGACCTGTTTCTCTGGATGCATGAATTATGCAGGCTTATCTTAGTTATTACAAGATTATTAGTAAAAAATAAATTTCAGCTGGGAGGAGAAGGCAAACTAGGGCTGGAGGAGACAGTTGCCCTCCCCCTGGCTCATAGCAAATTACGCCCCTGTTAAACATGTAATATCTTTTGAAACATTATTCAGATAATTTTCACTATCACACGAAATTTTGACTTAATAAATTACTTACTTGGAATTGACTTTTCTTCCTCGATATTGACTAAAAAGAGAATCTATAATAGAGAAATATCAAATTTTAGTCGCAAACTTAAGCACTATTGTTCGTTTCTTTAAATAATTAGAAAATTACTTACTTGGAATCAGATTTTCTTCCTTCATGCTGACTTAAAAGAGAACCTGAAAAAGAGAAATAGCAAATATTAGTCATAAGCTAAAGCACAGTTGTTTCTTCCTTACATAATTATAAATTGCTAACATAAAATTGAATTTTCTTCCTCTGTGTTCACTCAAAAAAAAGTGAAAAAGAGAAATTGAACATTAAACCTAAGCTAAATGAAAATATTTTTTTTAAATCTCACCGCGTTTCTACGGCCTCATTTTGTTCTACTTAAAGTCTTAGCATTTTATTGAAAACAATAAGGCTTAAGAAGGCTGAAGATGGTGGTTTAAGAAGACTTCTATATACAGCGCTTTATTGATGATTATCCAGCATTATGGAACTATCCCAGCTCTGGTTATTATCAAAAGTAACTTCCTTAGAAACCCAGAATGCTGAAGTGTTTCCTATTTGGAAAACACTTGTTAGGTTTTTTGTGAAATCCGTCTTATTTTAGTTCAAAGAAATGTTGCAAGTTAAGGCTTGAGATTTAGCTTAAAATGACATAGTTTGTTAAAATTCAGAATAATTATTTCATTCTGCTAAATTTTTTAACAGTAAAGTTTTGAATAAGTGCAAAGAGGACCTTCGGATGAAAATTTCCAAACTTCAAGATTGGAACCTGGATTTAAAAAAAGGATAGGATAGGTCAATGGTCTGACGTCCAGTCCGACACATTTAAATCATAAATTATTTGCTCTCTTTTGTGGAATAAGAAGATTTAAACCTAAGCATAAAAAAATGTGTTTACTAAGTAGCAATTGCTAAAAGATAGTCTGGAACTTCGTATTTTTTGCCAGAAGATCTATCACGGGTGCGTGT
This sequence comes from Artemia franciscana, assembly GCF_032884065.1. NCBI lineage: Eukaryota > Metazoa > Arthropoda > Branchiopoda > Anostraca > Artemiidae > Artemia > Artemia franciscana. Next base: position 35,806,986 of record NC_088872.1, on the reverse strand, counting down.
TTATTTGTTTGTTTTTCTGACGTACCACGTTACACCCGGACTTGCCTATTGTATTCCTCTGTAAGAGGAGGGATAATATGTTAAAACACTAATGGGGATTGAGTTAAAATTTTAGGCATCTGGAAAGGGGTATAAAACATGATGCTGTAAGTATGAAGAAAGCATGAACTACTTTAAGATTAGATTTAGAGTAGATAGATTTTTTTTATTCTTAAGTTGATTGTTATTAACTTGGATATCATTTGTGAAATAGATATTCAGATCGGATGCTGACGAAACAGAAATATGTATTTTTCTTATTTTTCTCTTACATTCTCTTATTTATTAATAAAAAAATTGCAGATGTTAGACAAAACTGAAACGGAATATGGCAATTTTTCAGGAGGGAAGAGAATTTCCGTGAAGGGGTCGCAGTATTTTCTAGCATCATTTATAAAAGACAATGAGAAAATATTTTTTTTCAACTGGAAGTAATGATCAACATTAAGACTTAAAACGGACATAAAATATTACTTATATAATAGGGTTCGTCTCTTCCACAATACCTTGCTCTTTACGCTAAAGTATTTTTAGTAACTCTAACTAGTTATCCTACGGACTTAGTGATTCAAGGGTCATTCTGAAAGATTTGGGACAAAATTCAAGCTTTAGTGTAAAGAACGAGGTATTGACGAGGGGGCAAACCCCTCATATACGTAATAAAAATAAACAAATATATAAGTTCGTTACATAAGCTAATTCGCAATGTATGTATGTTTATTACTAACAAAAACGTTTGTAAAAAAAATAAAACAAATCTAGTTGTATTTTTAAGTAACCAAAAATTGGGAGGTAACTAGGCCTCCTCTCCCACCCCCTTTTTTTTAGCGAAATCGTCCGATCAAAACTATGAGAAAGCCATTTAGCTTGTAATTAACATAAAAATTGTTTCTCCAGACTAAACATCCGTATGATATATGGGTAGATTATTGCAAATATATCGTGCGAAGAATACGTTATCGTGCGATTATATATATCGTGTTATATATATCGTATATTAATATATCGTGCGAAGAATACGGCAGAATATGCTTCAATCTTTATGAAGAAAACACGAACTACTTTAAATTTCATAGATTAGATAGATTTTTTTTTATTCTTAAGTTGTTTGATATTCAGATCGTATGCTCACGAAACAAAAATATGTATTCTCTTATTTTCTCTTATATTCTCTTATTTATTTAAAAAAAAAAAAATGCAGATGTCAGACAAAACTGAAAAGGAATATGGGCGTAATTTTAACAGCATTTTACTTAGAAGGCAAAACAGCCCCCTTTGAAGAGGATATTTTGTACAAAGGACTTAAGCTGTCTAACAAAATGTCCAAAACGGAAAAACAATGGCAAGAAAGACATCACATTGTTATTCTATGCTTCAAAGCTTGAAAAAGTTATCTGTGTTTTGAAATAGATGGCGCTCTTGTATTTGCCATGGTCTAACTTGTGCTAAAAGGAAAACATGTAACATGTTGGCTTAAAAATAAAAACTAAATGAAACAAATTTATTTTTCACCACAACTAATGATTTTGAATAAATATATTATTTTATGAATAGATGCGAATAGCGTTTCTTTGTATGAATCGTTGTATTTTTTTTTATTGATTAATTGTTTCTAATTTTCAGTTATCTGTAGGAATTAAATAAAAAACAACAAGTTTTTTCAACTGAAAGTAAGGAGCGACATTAAAACTTAAAACGAACAGAAATTACTTCGTATATGAAAGGGGCTGCTTCCTCATCAACGCCCCGCTCTTTACGCTAAAGTTTGACTCTTTCTCTCAACTCTTCTTTTTAAAACAGTAAAAAACTTAAAAAGGTCACTTAAAAAGGGCACTAGAACTTTTTATTTCTGTTAGAATGAGCCCTCTCGCAACATTCTAGGACAACTGGGTCCGTACGATCACCCTTGGAAAAAAAAAAAAAAAAAAAAAAAAAAAAAAAAAAAAAAAAAAAAAAAAAAAAAAAACACGCATCCGTGACCTGCCTTCTGGCAAAAAGTACAAATTCCACATTTTTGTAGATAGGAGCTTGAAACTTCTACAGCAGGGTTCTCTGATGCGCTGAATCTGATGGTGTAATTTTCGTTAAGATTCATTTACTTTTAGGGGGTGTTTCCCCCTATTTTCTAAAATAACACACATTTTCTCAGGCCCGTAACTTTTGGTGCGTAAGACTAAACTTGATGAAACTTATATATTTAAAATCAGCATTAAAATGCGATTCTTTTGATGTAGCTATTGGTATCAAAATTCCATTTTTTAGAGTTTTGGTTTCTATTGAGCAGGGTCGCTCCTTACTACACTTCGTTACCACGAACTGTTTGAAACACTAAATAAAAAAATTGAAAAAAGGAGGAAATACTCCCTAAAAGCCATAGAATGTCACACCATCGCATTCAGCGTATCAGAGAACCCTACCGTAGAAGTTTCAAGCTTCTATCTACAAAAATGTGGAACTTCGTATTTTTTGCCAGAAGATATATCACGGGTGCGTGTTTATTTGTTTGTTTTTTTCTTTTTGCTTTTTTTTTCTCATGGGTGTTCTATCGACCCGGTGGTCCTAGAATGTCGTGAGAGGGTTCATTATAACGAAAGTTAAAAGTTCTAGGGCCCTTTTTAATTGACCAAAAATTGGGGGGCACCTAGGCCCCCTCCCACGCTCATTTTTCCCAAAGTCAACAGATCAAAATTTTGAATTATCCATTTTGTTCAAAATAGTCGAAAAATATAATAACTATAATTTTGGGGATGACTTACTCCCTTACAGTCCCCGGGGGAGGTGCAGAAAATTAAAAACTTTGACCAGTGTTTATATACAGTAATGGTGATTGGGAACTGGGAAGTGCACAGACGTTTTCAGGGGGATTATTTTGGTTGGGGGGTTGAGGGGAGTTGGATACGTGGGAGGATTTTCATTGGGGAAGATTCCATGAAGGGGGCGCAGGGTTTTCTCTAGCATTATTAAAAAAAAAAACAATGAAAAAATACACACGAACAAGGTTTTTTAAACTGAAAGTAAAGAGCAGCATTAAAGCTTAAAACGAACAGAAATTATTTCGCATACAAGGGGTTCGTCTCCTCCTAAATACCTCGCTCTTTACCTTAAAGCATTTTTAGTAATTTCAACTATTTATTCTACGACCTTTATGATTCAGGGGTCATTCTTAAAGAATTGGGTCAAAATGTAAGCTTTAGTATAAACAGCGAGGTATTAACAAGGGGGCAAGCCCCATCATATACTTAATAAAATATAAGAATATAGTAGGTCGTTGCGTAATTTAATTCGTAAGTTACGTATATTTTTTACTAAAAAAATGTTCGTAAAAAGTTAAAAGTTCTGCTTATTCGTTTCCTTGTCAACTCCCTCACGGAAATCATTTTATTTCAGGTGACGTGTAGTGTTTCTTTGCAAGTTAACAACTGTTCCCATTAGAAACGAAGTCCAATACACTCTGTTGCTGTTAACCACTCATATCTCAAAAGTACGTACTTATCCCTCTAGGGGCCATATTACATGCTTGCAGCACTTTTACATTCTCTTAAAAAACAAAGTTTACTGAATTTCTTCCAAACAATTTATAAACAATTTATTCCAAATCTTTCCAGACAAATTTGTTCCTCAATATTTTAATTTTTAATTGTATCAAGATAATTAATTTTTAATTGTACCAAACAAATATATAATTGTTCTTCAACATTTTTACTGTCGTTTCAATGTCTATTCCTGGCGTCTCAGAATTTTTTCAAGGACCAATATTTCAGTAAAAACATAGTTTTGACCCGGCATTGGAGCGACTGAAGTGTTTTGGCACCCTAGGTGAGGTCAAAAGTGTTAAAAATACCATTTGTGAACATATAATTGAAAAAAAGGGAAATGGGGTACCAACTGATGGAATTTTCCCATTCCACCATTTAAGGCTGTTGAGGTGTTATTTCTTTATTTTATTCACTGCTCACGAAATTATGAACTCTTTTATATTTTTAGTTAAAAAACAATTTCGAAGGAATTAAAGGGTATCAGTTGTACGGGACACTAATCTTACTCGGACCTGAATCTTCTGAAAATTTTTGGTGAAAATTTTCCTAAAACAAAAATGTTCATGAAGTAAATACTTTTGCCTCCCCTACTCCACAATTTTTTTATGCTTTTGCTTTTAAAGAATTCATGTTGTGCACAGGAAACGTACATTAATGTACGTACAGTAACATAAACGTACATTAGCCCTTATGTCTTAGTGGGATTCTTTTTTACATTTTCACAATCCGTGGCTGATATGATAGGGACCTGCAAGTTGAACCATCCTTAAATGAACAACTATCCTTGCATGACAGCTAATGGTGCCAATTCAATCAATTTAAATGTTGGGCTGAGGGGACAAAATGTATTAAATCTGGGAGGGGGCGGGGGGTAATTTTTCTATTTTTCGTGTTTTTTTTACGAAGTACAAAAAAGGTGCTTTTTTTATATTTTATTTTACATGTTGACATTTTAACATATTTTTTTCCTTCCATTTTAGAAAATTTGCCCAGTCGTATCAAAACCATCAATAACGTATTTATTTTATATTAAAGGTCTATTCCTAATCTGATGCTGCTTAAATGTGGTATTCTCTTCCAGTGTTTAAAGAGTATAGAAAATGACAAACTGGTTTTTCACAGACTGGCAACATTTTCTTGGGAAACATTTCAAATTTGTTAAAGCAGACGCTTTAAGAACAAAGATGGCTTTACAGAAGCATCAATTTCTTGAGGTGCTACAAAATCGCATAGAAAACTGTACCCTAGATATCTTCCTCCCTCTTTGGTCTTGGGGTTATTTTCATTGAAAGTTGCCTTTTTTTGGTATTGTCATTGAACCCCTCTCCCCCCTCCTCTAAATTTTGGAAATTGACATGACAACTCCTCTTGCCCACAAGATCCCTTCCTGAGATGCGGCAAAGAGGGTGAGTCATCAAGACTTATAGGCGTGAACTGCATTCATTCAGCAACACGTTTAAAGAGAAACGAATATGAAACTTGTCTGTGGCAATTAGTTACTACTTTTTGTTCAAAATGGCTCGAAAGAATATTGAATTGAAAGTTTTTTTTCGATTTTTAAATAAACACGGCTGATTTTTGCTTAAAAAACTTTATGGCTTTTCAGCTATTTTCAACAAAATGTATTTTGTAATACTTCTATTAATAGTTTCAATATCTGGACTTTTTGGCTTCATAATTAAGAGCAAATAAATTGCTTGTTTCTGTTTTATTGACTCAAGCTCTTAGTCTTTAATAGCCAGGCATAAAACGGGTTTAAAATAAGCATTTGGAATTTTTTGTTTGAAAGCTTTTTACTTCAGTTTTTATTGTTGAATAAACACGGCTGATTTTAGTTTGAAATGCGCCATATTCAGCTGATATATCAGCAAAAATATTTTGCACAGCTTCTCTTTCAATAGTGTTATATATCTCCTTTTTTTTATTTTAGTATGCATAGTATATGATTTTTTTTTATTCTTATATTTGTGGTCCGAGGTATCGTCAGATATTTGTCACTAGTCCTTTATCAAGGTTTTAGTCTACTAATGAACCTTCTTTTGAAAGAGCTAAAAGAAAAACTTTTTGGGATAACTTCTCCAGGAAGATCATTGTAGATCAAAGTGCACCGTCCAATGAAGCTAATTAGTATTTTTTTTTTAATTATTCTTTTCTTTATTTTGTTTTGAATTATTTAACTTGAACTTTTAGATAATGGAGCAAATGAGCTCATATGCCCCAGTACAGGCTCCAGGGCCTTCGCCGCTATATCCTGCCTCTGTTACTTTGAGTGTAGGGACTTCACGGAAAAGTCCAATTGCACAAACTGTCATTCATTCATCTCAGACTCAACGCTTCCAGCGCAAATACATGAGCAGATTTCACACAAATATCTTTCAATTCTGGATCCAAGTATTGTCGGCTCACCAGTGCAAGTTGTACAAAACAATGTGAAAATTTAAATTGCCAAATGTCAGAAGGTAAATGTCAATAAAGTGGATAGTCATCTACCTCAGTCGCAAACTTTGACAACAGTGAATGACCCTCCTTTTAAACAGGTGCTCCCTTAGCCTCATTCAGTTGAATGTAGTTCTAAAATATCTGTGAGTCGCGAAGTGAATAAGGAAAACTAAGTTGAAGAAGTTCAAAAACTTGTTCAAAGACTTGTTGTTGATGAAGTTCGGAAGTTCCTGTTGTGTACAGTGCTAGTGAGCAAATCCCAATTTTAAGTGACACAAAAACACCTGATAAAGGGCCTTAAAAAAATTACAAAATATAAAAACCAAAAAACAAATTTCAAAAGGACAAAGGATAAACCTCACGAAAATCATGTAGATAGTGTTATTGGTGGTTCTATTTTGGTTGAAGAAATCCTGATAGAGAAATCAGGCAAAGTAGCTGTTGATGGCGATAGAGTTGTGAAAATTGTAGAGAAGGAAAAATCTAGTGTAAAGAGTGTAAAAATATGATAATTGGATTAAACTGCCAACAGACTAAGGATACTGGGATTATGAAGCCAACAATCAAGCTCAGCAAACTATCGCTTGAGGTAATTTTTTTTTTGGTTTTATGAGTAGTTTTGAATCTTTATATATATATATATATATATATAATGCTATAAATATTATTTATTTTATTTTTTTATCATTCATATTGTTTTATTTATTAATTCCATCAAAAACAGTAAGTATGCACTACTTAGTCATTGCTTAAGACTCATAGAGTATAGTAAACTATAGGCCTAATCATAAACGAACAAGGTCAAAGTACCGTAATTAGGTTTGTCTAGTATAAAGTATAATATGTTAACATATGCTTTTATCAGGACATACTTAGACTTGTTGTCCTCCCCTCATTGGTCTTTGAATCTGGTTAATCTAAAGAACCTTCCTCCCAAAAACAACACTGAAGTTCGGAGATTCACTTGTCAGAGGGGGGGGGGGGAGTCTTTCAAATTTCCTCATGGATCTATGCAATAAAATGGAGAGAGAAACTCTATCCTAATATACTGTCTTACAAAATACCCTGTCCTAGCCTATTTAATCATGCCTGCATGTTGGGAGCTCAAAACTTACAATATGAGTAAAAAAAAAGAAGATTTTATTCTTTGACGAGATCTATCAGAGATCCAATGATCATAACCAAGGATTTAGTTTTGTCATACAATTGTTGACGCAATTCAACAAGAATATAACTGGATTTAATGTTTAAAATAGTGATAATTCATGATTGTTAGTTCTTGTAATGACTTAATTAATTGTTTCTAGTTCCAAATCTAATTACAGTGTCTTAATTCTCATTAAAGAGAACGTTATGTATACCCTTGTTTTATCATAATAGCATTTCTCTGGAATTAGCTGAGATGGTTTTTCCCCTCCTCTCATAGAGGATGCACGATAAATCATCAGCTTTGGCTTACCAATCTCTTTGTTTTAATTATACTTTTTATTTTCTTAGATTAACAATATCTTTTTTGGAGTGGGGCATAAAATTAAAGGGGAGATGAACCATGTACTTCCATCCCCAAAGATGGAAATATGTAGATGACTTGTCGATCCTTGAAGTATGTCACTGGAATATTAAAAGTGACCCCGTTGAAATCCTAACCCAATGTTCGGATGAATCTAAGAATCGAACTATGAAAGTAAATCTCACTAAATCACAGATAATGACGATCAACTTCTTGAAAACTACTCCCGTTTTTTGCGACCCGATCTCACCTGAAATGCTAGTGAAACATGTTAAACTCCTTGGTGTCACAATTTCTAATGATCTTAAGTGGGATACACATGTTTCCAACATTGTTAAACAAGCAAATGTTTTACTATCCATGTTTAAGCTGCTAAACAAATTTAACGGTCCTAGGATACATTCCCTTTATCGGGCCGTTATTGGAATATGCATGTCCGGTCTGGCATTCGCAACTTTCAAGTGAATTTAGTGACAAAATTGAGTCGGTCCAAAAGCGTTCGCTCAGGATCATTTACGAATTAGGCAAAATTCCGTACTCCTTCCTCCTTAAAGCTGCACGCATTACCACCTTAAAAGAAAGGAGGGAAAAAGTTTGCCTGCTTTTTGCTAAATCGGTCATTTCCAATCCCCATATTGAGGACTTGCTCCCTGATTTTCACAATCCAATTAGCCTATGCTGGGTTCCTAGTTTTTATAATCATCCCGTATACCACAGCCAGTGCGACTTCCTATTTTGGACTCATCTGTAAAAAATTTCCTGCAGCCTCTGTAGTTTTCCAGTTCACTCAGTGCAAAAAAGATTTTTGTCCTATTTCTTTGTGGATTTTCCATGAGATATTTCTTTCTAGTCCCTCAATTTTTTTTTGTCTTGTCAGTTGGAATTGTGAGAGGTGATATGTTTGTTGGAAAGTCCTTCAGAAGTTTGACTAGAGATAGTGTGTTGTGAATTTCAAATCTGTAATCCATGAGGTATGGGTCCATTATGATCTCATTTTTGATAATGTCTTCTTGTTCAGTTCCCTTCTTCTTTAATAAATATTTTGCCATAAGTATTTTTCTTCTTGTGGGTAGTGAAGTCGTTGATGTTTCAATATGTAAAGCTGGGATTGGTGTTGATTTTAATGCATTTGTTGTCCTTCTTAGTGTCTCATTCCATTTTGCATTTAATTTTGCAAGGATTGTTTTCTTAGCAGATGTATATACTTAGAGATGCATAATCAATTTTTTCAAGGATGATTGCTTTAGAAAACTGCATTAGAACATCCCTTGGGACTTCATACTTTTTGTTACATATTGCATTAATAAGCATTTGTCGTCTGTCTACAGCTGTTTTGAGTTCTTCTATATGTTTTTCCCAGGTCAACTGACTATTAAGGAGAACTCCAAGGTAGCGGACACTCTCTGCGCATCTAATTTTCAATCCATTCAGGAATATATCTGGGTCTGGTGCTTGTCTTTTTTCACTGGTGAACATCATCATTGTTGTTTTCTCTTCTGAAAGGATAATTTCTTTCTCAGCTGCCCACTGTTCTATGAAATTTGCTGCTTTTTGAGCATATGTCTGAATTTTATCTCTTTGTTGGCCTTCAACTGTAACAGCTAAGTCGTCAGCATATAGGTATATTTTGGCTCTTTGAAGGTTATCTGCATTGACATCACTTATGTGTAGTGAAAATAACAAGGCACTGAGGACTCCTCCTTGGGGGACCCCACTTTCCAGATTCCTTATAGTTGACAATGTGCTTTTTATCCATACTGAAAAAGTTCTACTGGTTATCCATTCCTGAAGCCACATACTGTACCTTCTATCTACTTTTAGTTCTTGAATTTTTTCCTTAAGTTTTTCAATATTTACTTTATCAAATGCTGCTTTAGCATCAAAAAAAAATTCCACAAGTGTGTCTTTTCTTCAAGAAGCCTTTTTTTACATGATGCTCAAGCCTTATTAGGGTGTCAGTGGTACTCCGGCCTTCATAGAATCCACACTGTTCAATTTGAATATTGCCTTTCAGAGCCTTTATAATCTTTGCTTTTATTGCCCTTTCAAGTAATTTAGCAAGGCATGATAGTAGAGAGATTGGCCTGTAAGAAGCAGGGTCCTTAGGATCTTTTCCAGGTTTTAGGATTGGATGGATAATAGCATGTTTCCATATTTGTGGCACAACTCCTTCATTTAAGGATTTGTTAAATAGTTCTAAGATTATTTGCATGGTCTCAATGGGAAGAGCTTTTAACATATTATTGTGGACTCTGTCATTTCCTGTTGCACCTGACTTTAGCTCAGATACTGCTCTTTGGATATCCCTTAAGTTAAGCAAAGGTTCTTTTTCATTGTTATTCCAGTGCTTGTAATTGTCTGGAGTAGCTTTATTGAGGTTATTGGTTCCTTGTCTTCTGCTTCTTTTAGATGTATTTTCAAATTGATCAGCTAAGATCTCTACTTTTTCTGCATCTTCAAAGGCTTGTTGTCTACCCATTTGGAGAAGCTTTGGTTCACACACATATGTTTCTCTTTTTATGTATTTCTTAAAATTCCTCCACAAGCATCTTGCAGGAATGTTTCCTCTGAATTTTTCATGAATTACCCAAGTCCAAGCTTTATATCTCTCCTCTTTGACAGTTAGTCTGAGCTGGGCTGTCACTTTATTTATCTCAGCTTTTAGTCTGCTCACAGAAATGTTTATATTTCCCGGCTTCCAACTTTTTTTCAGTTGATTTCTTAGGTCTCGTCTCTTCTTTTTATTCCTTTGCTACCTTTTATAGCTAGGTGTTTTTTCCCAGCTTCTATCATCTTTTCTGTGACTTCTTTAATAGCGTCTTCAGTAGATAGTGTTTTTAGGTTGGGTAAATTAAGTTTTGATATTTCTTCTTTCCACTTATCAATTCTCTTGTCAGAAAATGACCATTTTTCTCTTGTTTCACAGGCAGAGGGCTGTGGTCCAAACTCCACGTCAGTGAAAATGATGAAGTGGTCAGAGTCAAAATCATCTTTTGAATAGACAGTCAGGTCAGCAGCTGGCAAGGAAGATATAATAGTCAAGTCTAGTGTTGTTGTTTTCCCAGTTGTCTTATTTAGTCTAGTTGCAAGGTTTTTAGGTGTAGCTAGAGCTATCCGTTATCTGGATCAATCAGTATCTCTATTAATTCTCTAGCTTTACCATCTTCAGTGTGACTGTCATTCCATAGAGTGTGATGAAGATTAAAATCTCCTATTATTATCTTTGGGTGTTCTGTTTCTTTAAGTATCTTTCTAAACTGAGATTTGGTGAAATTTCCTGTTCTATTATTATAATAATTAACTATGTTAATTGCCTTGTCTTTAGTATTTTTTACCTTAACCACTCCAAATTCAGGAGATCCATCTGCAACTAATTTTTTTTCCTCTGCAGTATATCTGTCACTCACCAGTGTTGAAAGACCACCTCCTTTTCCTGATTTTCTGCCCCATCTAAATGACTGGTATCCTTGGTAATGAGCTTTATCAGCAGCTGTGTGGAATGTTTCCTGAACACACACTACATCAGGTTTTTCTCTTACAAGGACATTTCTTAATTCTATTGTCTTTGATTGTGAGAGACAGTTGGCTATTAATCTGCATAATCCTCATGATCTTCTTGATTTTGTTTTTGGAAGCATGGTGGGTGGGGACTCTGAACTTGTCTTTCTTTTTGAGTTGAAGTCTTGATTTTCCATGGCCTCATCCGAGTCATGTTCTTCACTATTCTCTTCAGTTTCAGATTCTTCTTTTATTTCTTGCATCTTCTTTTTTATTTCTTTCAACTTCTTTTTGTTTGCTGTGGTTGTTGGAATGATCATAATTAAACTTGTAACAATATTACTTAGTTTGGTAATCAATTCATTTTGTTTCTCTACCATTTTTGAAAGAGTTGCTAGTGCTTGTTTATTTGTACCATTTTCTTGTGTGTCAGAGGGGAATGAGTTTATAGACACTAACTGGGGGAAGACACTTTCATCTTAAAAATTTGGTGGCAGTTGCTGTTGTGTACTAGCAATTTTTTTTCTTGCTTCATGCATTGGCAGATCTTCAAGGATTGCTTTTTTTAAGAATAAGAGCCTTTTCTTGTCTTATTAGGCATTCTTTTGAGCTTGCTGTATGGTTCTTACCACAGTTTACACATTTTGTTGTGCCCATGTCTCCACTGCTGGTGCAGTCCTTGTTGCTATGAGCTCCTGCACAAATCATGCATCTCTCTTTTCCTCTACATTCTAGAGCACGGTGTCCAAACCTCTGACATCTAAAGCATTGTACTGGTTGTGGCAGATACTGAGATTCACTTTTTCTGATACCCCAGACTCCAATACTTGTGGGAAATTCTTGATCAACTTTATAAGTAATGTTCACACCAAAAGTGTTTCTCTCATCACTTGGTTCGCCCATTAGGCATATCTCTGATACAGATTCATTTTCAAGTAGTTCTTGCTTTGTTTCTTCATAGCTTGCAACTCCTTTATCCATAAACATCACTCCTATTCTTTTTACGATTTTGTTTCTAAACATTGTATCTTTGTCACCCTTTTCAAATACAATCAAACCTTCATTGAACTTTATTTCTTTCATCTCAAGAATCTTTTGTGCATACAATTCATTTTTTACATGAATCACTATGGAGCCTCCTGGCCCTGATCTGTTCATAACCTCACCATAGCCCTCTTTTATACCACTTGCCTTTAGCAGAATACTGAGCTTCTTTGCCACATATCCTTTTGCTGCTTCAGGGACCTTTCCAGTTTGCTTTGGGCTATTTGACCCACTTCCACCTTTAGTCAGATGCCCTAATATATACAGTTCGTTTTGATTTATATCTGTTACTCCCTTTTGACCTCTGGCCATGTCAGATTTTGAGCTGGGGTTTTCCCCCATTCCTTGATATGTTGTCCTACCTAATCCTAACCTACTACCTTAATTTTTACTAACAACAAATTACACACAGCTATTCTACGAGATGATATAATCAAAACGACGCCAAACCTTAACCCAATTACTGATTATTATGTTAGTAATTTTCTAAAATTCCTTCCTCTAATTTCCAAAAACAAATTCAAACATCCGTCCGTTTTCTTCCTCATAGTTTAAAGTATAATATTTAAAGTATATATATATATATATAATATAGTTTAAAGTATAATATGTTAACATATGCTTTTATCAGGACATACTTAGACTTGTTGTCCTCCCCTCATTGGTCTTTGAATCTGGTTAATCTAAAGAACCTTCCTCCCAAAAACAACACTGAAGTTCAGAGATTCACTTACCAGAGGGGGGGGGGAGTCTTGCAAATTTCCTCATGGATCTATGCAGTAAAATGGAGAGAGAAACTCTATCCTAATATACTGTCTTACAAAATACCCTGTCCTAGCCTATTTAATCCTGCCTGCATGTTGGGAGCTAAAAACTTACAATATGAGTAAAAAAAAAGATTTTATTCTTTAACGAGATCAAACAGTTCGTGGTAACGAACTGTAGTAAGGAGCGACCCGGCTCAATAGTAACCAAAACTCTAAAAAATTGAATTTTGATATCAATAGCTACATCAAAAGAATCGCATTTTAATGCTGATTTTAAATATATAAGTTTCATCAAGTTTAGTCTTAACTATCAAAAGTTACGAGCCTGAGAAAATTTGCCTAATTTAAGAAAATAGGGGGAAACACCCCCTAAAAGTCGTAGGATCTTAACGAAAATGACACCATCAGATTCAGCGTATCAGAGAACCCTACTGTAGAAGTTTCAAGTTACTATCTACAGAAATGTGGAATTTTGTATTTTTTGCCAGAAGACAAATCACGGGTGCGTGTTTATTTGTTTGTTTTTTTTTTTCTTTTTCCCAGGGGACATCGTATCGACCAAGTGGTCCTAGAATATCGCAAGAGGGCTCATTCTAACGGAAATGAAAAGTTCTAGTGCCCTTTTTAAGTGACCAAAAAAATTGGAGGGCATCTAGGCCCCCTCCCACACTCATTTTTTCCCAAAGTCAACGGATCAAAATTTTGAGATAGCTATTTTGTTCAGCATAGTCGAAAACCATAATAACTATGTCTTTGGGGATGACTTACTCCCCCACAATCCCTGGGGGAGGGGCTGCAAGTTACAGACTTTGACCAGTGTTTACATATAGTAATGGTTATTGGGAAGTGTACAGACGTTTTCAGGGGGATTTTATTTTGTTTGGGGGTGGGGCTGAGGAGAGGGGGCTAGGTTGGAGGATCTTTCCTTGGAGGAATCTATCATGGGGGAAGGAAAATTCAATGAAAAGGGCGCAGGATTTTCTAGCATTACTATAAGAAAACAATGAAAAATAAACATGAAAACTTTTTTCAAATGAAAGGAAGGAGTAGCATTGAAACTTAAAACGAACAGAGATTATTACGCATATTAGGGGTTCTAAAAATACTTTAGCATAAAGAGCGAGGTATTTAAGAGGAGATAAATACCTCGCTCTTTATGCTAAAGTATTTTTAGTAATTTCAACTATTTATTCTACGGCCTTTCTGATTCAGGGGTCATTCTCAAAGAATTGGGACAAAACTTACGATTTAGTGTAAAGAGCGAGGTATTAACGAGGGTACAAACCCCCTCGTATACATAATAAAAATATAAGGTTATGAAAGTTTGTTACGTAAGTTAATTCTTAAGTTACGTATATTCTTTACTAATAAAAACGTTCGTTAAAAATTAAAAGCTCTAGTTGCCTTTTTAAGTAACCGAAAAATTGGAGGGCAACTAGGCCTCCTTCTCCACCCCTTATTTCTCAAAATCGTGTGATCAAAACTAATAGAAAGCCATTTAGCCAAAAAAGAATTAATATACAAATTTCATTTTAATAATTTATGTGCGGAGAGCCAAAACCAAACATGCATTAATTCAAAAACGTTCAGAAATTAAATAAAAAAAAAACTAATTTTTTTAGCTGAAAGTAAGGAGCGACATTAAAACTTAAAACGAACAGAAATTACTCCATATATGAAATGGGTTGTCCCCTCCGCAATCCCTCGCTCTTTACGCTAAAGTTTGACTCTTTGCCACAATTCTACTTTTTAAAACAATTAAAAGCTTTAGCGTAAAGAGCGAGGGATTGCAGAGGGGACAACCCATTTCATATACGGAGTAATTTCTGTTCATTTTAAGTTTTAATGTCGCTCCTTACTTTCAGCTAAAAAAATTAGTTTTTTTTATTTAATCTATCAGAGATCCAGTGATCATAACCAAGGATTTAGTTTTGTAATGCAATTGTTGACGCAATTCAACAAGAATATAACTGGATTTAATGTTTAAAATGGTGATAATTCATGATTTTTAGTTCTTGTAATGACTTAATTGTTTCTAGTTCCAAATCTAATCACAGTGTCTTAATTCTCATTGAAGAGAACGTTATGTATACCCTTGTTTTATCATAATAGCATTTCTCTGGATTTAGCTGAGATGGTTTTCCCCCTCCTCTCATAGAGGGTGCACGATAAATCATCAGTTTCGGCTTACCACTCTCTTTGTTTTTATTATACTTTCAATGTTCTTACATTAATAATATCTTTTTTGAAGAGGGGGGAGGGGGCATAAAACTTAAGGGGAGATGAACCATGTACTTCCATCCCCAAAGATGGAAATATGTAGATGACTTGTCGATCCTTGAAGTATGTCACAGGAATATTAAAAGTGACCCCGTTGAAATCCTAACCCAATGTTCGGATGAATCTAAGAATCGAACTATGACAGTAAATCTCACTAAATCACAGATAATGACGATCAACTTCTTGAAATCTACTCCCGTTTTTTGCGACCCGATCCCACCCGAAATGCTACTGAAACATGTTAAACTCCTTGGTGTCACAATTTCTAATGATCTTAATTGGGACACACATGTTTCCAACATTGTTAAACAAGCAAATGTTTTACTATCCATGTTTAAGCTGCTAAACAAATTTAACGGTCCTAAGATACATTCCCTTTATCAGGCCGTTATTGGAATATGCATGTCCGGTCTGGCATTCGCAACTTTCAAGTGAACATAGTGACAAAATTGAGTCGGTCCAAAAGCGTTCGCTCAGGATCATTTACAAATCAGGTAAAATTCCATACTCCTTCCTCCTTAAAGCTGCACGCATCACCACCTTAAAAGAAAGGAGGGAAAAAATTTGCCTGCTTTTCGCTAAATCAGTCATTTCCAATCTCCATACTGAGGACTTGCTCCCTGATTTTCACAATCCAATTAGACTCCGACTCCCCCGGTTAGCCTCCTTAGCAATCCCAATTTACTCTCCGATCCATGCTGTTACAGAAAAGTTTCGTAAAAGTTTTATCCCCTTTATTCTGGAATGCCTTAATAATATAATAATTTGTGATTATATACTTGCCAAATTCCCCTTTTCCTCTATTGCCGTTTTTTTATTTATTTATTGTAATGTATTTGTAATTTAATTGTCAAGCTTACTGATTTGCCCTTTATCTTTGATGATTTTGCCTTTTTAATTTCTTTTGAATTTTAAATGTTTGACTTAATGTACTGAGTTGATTTTTTTTTTCTTAACTTTTACTGACATATAAGCAAATTCGGCTCTATAGAGCTTTTGATAGTCTTTTGAAAATAAATATTATCTTATCTCTCTCTTATCTTACCTCCTCTTTGTTCTTTTACTAACCTTTCTAATTTCCTTGTAGATTGATTTTTTTTTTCTGTTTGACGAATTCAAGTGTAAAGTAACTGCATTGAAAATTATAAATTAGAATACAAGAGAAGGCAGGTTCAATTCAACCCGTTACCTCAATTCTAATATAATTTCTGATTCCGATAATATTTATATTTTTCATAATTTTTATAAAAAGTATTAGACTCCTTTAAAGAAAGGAGCAACATTAAGAAAACAGAAATTATTCCACATATGAAGGGGTTGTCCCCTACCTTGATCCCTTTATCTTTATGCTAAAGTTTTCAACGCTGAATAACTTGCTTTATTTTCTAATCGCTGAAATGGCTCAAATAAATTAGATGCATATGCTAACAAACGAAAAGTTGATAGGCTGACGAGATAAATATTTAGTTTTTTGTAATCTTAACTTCTATTATTGACAAAACAAGGAGCATTACTACTATAAATGTGTCTTTTTGGTCGATTCGATGTTTGTTTGTTCTGTTCTCCATGGCTTTCATTTTTAGCTTTTTATATAGCTTTTCATATTTCCCTTTTCATATACGGAGTAATTTCTGTTCGTTTAAGTTTTAATGCTGCTCCTTACTTTTAGTTAAACCTTTTGTTTGTTTTTTTGTTTAATTTCTGGACGTTTTGAATTAATGAATGCTTGGATCTTGGCTCTCCGCACATAATTAATTAAAACGAAATTTGTATATTAATTTTTTATATTTTTTTGCTAAATGGCTTTCTCATAATTTTAATCGGAAGATTTTGAGAAAAAAGGAGCGAAGGAGTAGGCCTAGTTGCCCTCTGATGCTGTGATTTTTGTTAAGATTTTATGACTTTTAGGGGGTGTTTTCCCCTATTTTCTAAAATGTGGCAAGTTTTCTTAGGCTGGTAACTTTTGATGGGTAAGACTAATCTTGATGAAACTGATATTTTAAAAATCAGCATTAAAATGTGATTCTTTTGATGTAACTATTGGCATCAAAAGTCTATTTTTTAGAGTTTCGGTTACTATGAGCCGAGTCGCTCCTTACTACAGTTTGTTACCACGAACTGTTTGAAAGAAAATTTCCCCAACATTAAAACTTAAAACAAGCAGAAATTATTCGGCATATGGGGGCTTAACTTTTGTAAATTCTTTATTAGAGACTGCTCAAGCACAAGGACCGTGGTAGTTTTATAGAACATTAAGATTTTAGTATAAAGACCAAAGGTTGAGGAAGGGGCAGACTCCCTCATATTTTGGTAGTTTTAGCTAGCTCCCAAGTCCCCCTCACTTTTTTGGAGTGAGCATTATCTGTTTAGCTAACAGGGGTATCACGAAGAGGCTATCTTCGCTCATGTCGCCTGGTTTTGCTAAAATTACCTTTTTTATGTCAAAATAGAATTGGGAAGATGTTCTTTTTCTCTCTCTCTATACATATATATATATATATATATATATATATATATATATATATACATATATATATATATATATATATATATATATATATATATATATATATATATATATATATATATATATATATATATATATATATATATATATATATATATATATATATATATATATATATATATATATCCCATTTTGAGGCAAAAAGACCATCTTCAAGAAAAATAAAGCACAATATAAGAACTAACTTACAAAAAATTTAAAACTGGCGTAAGGAATTAGTAATTTTGATATTTAGAAAATTAGAATTTTCCAAACTGCAATCCTGTAAATTTCGCTGAAGCTGAAAAGAATATTGTTTTTTATAAGCATATCAGCATCTAAATTAGAAAATTCTTATAAAACCTATGAGCTCCCCAGAAGGATTTTGGAGCCTTTTATTTCCTAGTTCTCTCATAGCTGAGCACACAATTTTGATCCTTTCTTCTGCCTAAAAAGAATTGTAAACAATATTTAAGTATACCTACCTTGTCCCTTTAAGTATACTGACCTCATTTTTTAGGCGTTGAATTTGTAGAGATTGAGCTTTAATTGTTTCTTCCATCTGTTGGTTTTCCCGCAAAAGATCTAAAACTTGCTTCTCCAAAATAAGTTTCTCAGCTTTTTTTTTGTCCCTTAATTTTTTTGCAGCCTTTCGATTTTGAATCAATTTTTTCGTGTCTTTGTCCATTTTACTTTTTTTCTTTTTCGTGTCTTCTTTGTCCATTTTACTGTTTTTCTTTTTCGTGTCTTCTTTGTCCATTTTACTGTTTTTCTTTTTCTTGTCTTCTTTGTCCATTTTACTGTTTTTCTTTTTCGTGTCTTCTTTGTCCATTTGACTGTTTTTCTTTTTCTTCTTCTGTGCCAAATGTTCCTGTTTTGTCCGTTTACCATCTCCTGCATATTTTTCAACTATTGCTGATCCACTATCTTGTATCTCGTAACTGTATCTTGGATCTTCAATGCACAAACCGCATAGCTCTTATATATTTGCACCAATCAATGCAGAGAGAACCGATGACGTATGATCTTGGGTTTTTACACTCGCAATTCAGTGAATTTCTTTGAAGAAGCTTCATCGCTGATTTGAGGTGAAATTTCAGTTAAACATGCATCTGTACTTTGCCATGTATCTTGTATCTCGTAACTATGTCTTGGATATTCTGTAAGCACTTGCAATTCAGTGAATTCCTTTGAAGAAGCTTCATCGCTGATTTGGGGTGAGATTTCACTTAAAAATGCATCAATACTGTGGCATGTATCTTGTATCTCGTAATGTTGGACAGACACTTGCAATTCAATGAAGTCCTTTGAAGAAGCTTCATCACTGATTTGAGGTGAAATTTCATTTAAAAATGCATCAATATCATCAAAAGGTATTTCTAATTCAAAACTTGGATCCATGCTAATATCTATTGTGTTGTTGCTTGGTGTAAGTTAGTTTCACAACTAGAAAGTTTTGACGAATTCATTTCTTTATATGCACAAACCGCATAGCTCTTATATATTTGCACCAATCAATGCAGAGAGAACCGATGACGTATGATCTTGGGTTTTTACAATCGCTATGTTCATGTTCATGTTGCATGCATGTTCCGTTTCCGGTGTGTACAACCGTGTTTCGGTTGTACAACCCAATTCGTCTGTGTTTCTTGACTGTAAGAGCCTCACGTAACAGCGCTATTTTAATTATGATTGTAATTAAAATCTTGTGGTCTACAATATTACCTACGTGATAACACAGTATGCATTTAAATTCTGTAATAGTGATATATGATTCAAATTATTAGATATATATTCAGCCATCGAAATATATGGCTGAAACCAAAAAATCAGTGTGGTTCAACCTGGCAATTAGGCTCAAATAAATACCAGAGGAACATTCTTTTTAGCAAATTGTACATATTTGCCTATTTCGGCAGTTTATTTTATTTATTTAGCTCTATTTTTTTTTTGAATAAAATGTATCAGCGTATCAATATTTGTGGGAATAACTAGTAATTGTTAATTTGAATTACATTCTTGAAATTGGGTCTGCTTTTTTATAAAATTGGAATAAATCAGAGATATTCATAAATTAATAAAAAATTGATTAGGGTCCCTATGGTATTTCTCTTGTTACAAATGCTAATGTTGAGTTGCGAAGTTTTTAGTTCATTACGTTTAAGCTTGATAATACTCAGGCAAACTTGAAAATTTTTATATGATTTTTCACCAGTCATAACTTTTACCATTATATCTACAGTTGAAATTTGGTGGTAAAACTAAGCTCAAGTCCTATATACACGATTGACACAACCAGAACAGATCCGCTCTCTTTGGGGGAGCTGGGGGGGGGGGGGGTTAATTCTGAAAAGTTAGAAAAAATGAGGTATTTTTAACTTACGAAGGAGTGATCGGATCTTAATGAAATTTGATATTTAGAAGAACCTCGTAACTCAGGTCTCTTATTTCAAATCCCGACCGGATCCACTGTCACTGGAGGGAGTTGGGGGGAGGGAACCGAAAATCTTGGAATACCCTGAGAATGGAGGGATCGGGATGAAACTTGGCTCCATTTTTAATTCGAATCGGATCCGCGGACACAGGGGGTTTGGAGGGGGAAATAGAAATTTTCGAGACCGGTAATATTGGAAAACGCTTAGAGTGGAGAGATCAGGATGAAACTTGATGGGAAGAATATGGAAAAGTTTTAGATACGTGATTGACATAACTGGACCGGATCCTCTCCCTTTGGGGGATCTGGGGGTGGGGTGATTTCCAGTGCTTTGGCGAGTTCGGTTTTTCTGGACGTGGTAGGACGATGAAAATGTGTCGGCATGTCAGGGACCTGCACAAATTGCCTTGATAACAGTCGTCTCCCCGATTCGACCATCTGTGAGTTTGGTGGGATAAAAAAAAAATTGAAAAAAATGCAGCATTTTTAACTTACGAATAGTTGATTGGATCTTAATGAAATTTGATATTTAGAAGGACCTCGTGTCTCAGAGCTGAACAAAATGGCTATTTCAAAATTTTGATCCGGTGACTTTGGAAAAAAATTAGTTTGGGAGGGGGCCTAGGTGCCCTCCAATTTTTCAAAACCAAATCAAAACCAATAAATCAAAACCAAAACAAACAGAAATTACAATAAATAGCCGAGTTGAACTCAAAATTAACAGAGACTAACATGGATAGGGCTCACAAACCCTATGCCTTCTCAAGGCCAGAACATAATTTGCACTCTAATGAAAAAATACAAAAGAATATGTGGTGTCAGTTTAATATACATATGCTCATATTTATTCTTTAAAATTTTAATAATTTTCTATTTATTTAAGTTATCAAAGTAAAAACATTTTTTCACAATTTTTTTCAGTGAAGTGCAAATTATATTCTGGCCTTGAGTAGGCATAGTGGTTGTGCGTCTTAATCATTTTATTTTCGGCTTGTTTTGAGTTTGACTTGGTTATTTATTGTAATTTCTGTTCGTTTTGGGTTTCATTTATTTATTGATTCTAATTTGTGATGATTTTACGATGATTTCTGATTACGATGTGATGATTTCTTTACTGTTCCTTGAAAAACTTATTTTGTGCAAACATTTTTTAGTAAATTGTCAGTAATGAACGGAAATATATTGGGAGAAAAATATTTCCTTAAGATCTTTTTTTTAATGATAAGACTGATGCCTATCAAAATTTGTGAAGGGCGGGACAAATTTTATCCATGAAAATTTTAAAAAGATCATTTTAAAAATTTTTGCTGGTGTTCCAGTAATTACACTGTACTTTAGGGTTATTTTTCCATTTTTATGGCACTTGGTATTAACCAAATGCCATATAGCAATCGCAAATTCTGTCGGTGTGTCGGTCTGTCTGTCGGTCCCGGTTTTGCTGCTTTAGGCACTTCCAGGTAAGCTAGGACGATGAAGTTTGGCAGGCGTATCAGGGACCGGACCAGATCATATTAGAAATAGTGTTTTTCCCGATTTGATCATCTGGGGGGGGGGGGTTTATTCGAAAAAATAGAAAAATTGAAGTATTTTTAACTTACGAATGGTTGATCAGATCTTAATGAAATTTGATGTTTGGAAGGATATCGTGTCTTAGACCTTTTATTTTAAATCCTGACTTGATCTGGTGACATTCGGGGGGGGGGGGCTGGGAGGGGGAAACCTAAAATCTTGGAAAACACTTAAGAGTGGATGGATCGGGATGAAACTTGGTGGGAAAAATAAGCACAATTTCTAGATACATGATTGACATGACCGGAATGGATCCGCTCTCTTTTGGGGTAGTTGGGGGGGGGGGGGGTAATTCTTAAAAATTAGAAAAAATGAGGTATTTTTAACTTACGAACGGGTGATCGAATCTCAATGAAATTTGATATTTAGAAGGATATCGTGTCTCAGAGCTCTTGTTTTAAATCCTGACCGGATCCGGTGACATTGGGTGGGGGAAGTTGGGAGTGGGAAACCTAAAATCTTGGAAAATACTTAGAGTGGAGGGATCGGGGTGAAACTTGGTGGGAAAAATAAGCACAAATCGTAGATACATGATTGACATAAACGAAACGGATCCGCTCTCTTTGGGGTAGTTGGAGGGGGGGGGTTAATTATGAAAAATTAAAAAAATGAAGTATTTTTCACTTACGAACAGGTGATCGGATCTCAATGAATTTTCATATTTAGAAGGATATCGTGTCTCAAAGCTCTTAATTAAAATTCCGACCGGATCTGGTGACATTGGGGGCAGTTTGGGGTGGGGGAACCTAAAATCATGGAAAACGCTTAGATTGGAGGGATCGGAATGAAACTTGGTGGGAAAAATAAGCAGAATTCTTAGATACGTTATTTACATAATTGGAATGGATCCGCTCTATTGAGGGGGGGGGGGGGGTAATTCTGAAAAATTAGAAAAAATGACGTATTTTTAACTTACGAAGGAGTGACTGGATCTTCATGAAACCTCATATTTAGAAGGACCTCGTAACTCAGATCTCTTAATTCAAATCTCAACCGGATCCAGCATCATTGGAGGGGGGGCATTCGGGGGGGGGGGGGTCAGGAAATCTTAGAAAATACTTGAAGCGGAGAGATCAGGATGAAACTGGATGGGAAGAATAAAAAGCTGTCCAAGATACGTGACTGACATAACCAGACCGGATCTGCTCTTTTTGGTGGAGTTGGGGAGGGGGGATTTTGAAAATTGAGGTATTTGTAACTTACGAAAGGGTGGCCAGACCTTAATAAAATTTGATATTTAGAAGGATCTTGTGCTCTAAAGCTCTAATTTTGAATTATGGCCAGATCCTTTGACATTGGGGGGAGTTGGACGGGGAAACCGGAATTCTTGGAAACCGTGAAAATTGGGGTATTTTTATCTTACGAATAGGTGATCTGATCTTGATGAATATTGATATTTAGAAGGAATTCATGTCTCAGAGCTCTTATTTCAAATCCTGACCAGATCTTTTGACATTGGGGGGAGTTGGAGGGGGAAATCTTGGAAAACACTTGGAGTGGAGGAATCGGGATGAAGCTTGGTGGATAGAATAAGCGAATGTCCTTGATACGTGATTGACGTAACCGTACTGGATTTGCTCTCTTTGGGGGAGTTGGGGGGAGGGGTTCAGTGATATGGCGAGTTTGGGTCTTCAGGACATGCTAGGACGATGAAAATTGGTAGGCGTGTCAGGGAGCTGCACAAATTGACTTGATAAAGTCGTTTTCCCAGATTCGACCATCTGGGGGGCTAAAGGGAGAGGAAAAATTTGAAAAAATGAGGTATTTATAACTTACGAGTGGGTGATCGGATCTTAATGAATTTTGATATTTAGAAGGACATCGTGACTCAGAGCTCTTATTTTAAATTCTGTCCGGCATTAAGCCTCTGATTTTCCTTTTAAATCAATCTATTGATTCTTCGAATTTTGTTAGAGCTTATACCATATGAGCTCTTGGCCCTTAGCTCTTCTTCCCTCGACACAAGTGCCGTATGAGCTCTTAGCTCTTGTTTAGATGGGAATCTGAAAAAATTACACAGAAGTTGTCTTCTGTCTATCAGGGTGTTCGGGGTATACATTTTCGGAGGGGGGTGGGGGTGGAGGGTACACTGAATGTTATTTTATGTCTGAAATTCCTCTCACAAATTGAAGTTTGGTCTCCTAGTACTGCTTATTAAAACTGAAAACCATTGAAAAAGAGTATAGGGGGATACCGCTTATATGTGCATGCAATTTTGTAACCTTTCAGCTATGCTGAACAAGTGGATATCTCAAAATTTTGATCAAACGGTTTTTGAAAGAAAAGGGACGTTTGAGTGGGGCTGGTTGCCCTCCAATTATTTTGGTCACATTAAAAAGAACACTATAAACTTCAATTTCCGTTCAAGTGAGCCCTCTCCTGATGTTTTAAGACTATTGGTTCGGTACGGTCATCCCTGAGAAAAAACACATCCGTGATCTTTTTTCTGGTAAAAAATTAAAAATTTTACATTTTTGCAGATAAGAGCTTGAAACCTCTATAGAATTGGAAGTTATTCGTGCTTATTAGGTATTTCAATTGCAAACAAGAGAATTTGGTGTATTAATTGAGTGTCGGTTCGATATTAGAAGTAAAAAGTAAAACCATTAAACAATTCCCAGAGGATGTAGTCCACCCCCTTACTCCCTAACGACTTCAGTCATCAATCTTTTATCAGTTTAACCTATCTAGTTATATTACAAATATTATGATGATAAGTACCAAGTCCAATTTTCTTTTTCAATAACTTCCTTTTTTCATTCTGAAAATTATATTTAATGTGTAGCTATTTTCTTTTTTTCAATAACTCCATTTCTGATCCATTTGCTGATATAGAGGGTCTAATAATATCCAGTCCGCTTTCAAAGGTTTGGACCACTTATTTTCTTTCTTTTTTTTTCTATTAGTTAGCTTCCTGTGTGATTTGTTTGATCGAATAATGAATCTATGGGTAATAACTTGAAAAATCACCAGATTTAGAAAAAAAAATAGAAATACCTTTAAAATCCAGGAGATTTTAAAAATCCAAAAATCACTTAATGAAAAAACCTTCCCCTAACAGACCTCGAAAATCCCTAATATAGGGGGGAAATCTCTAAAATGGAAACACTGGACACAATGCTATCAATCTCAAGAAAGATGTTTTGAAATAGATAGCGCTGATGCATCCACTGTTGGGACCATTACATAATGTTCCAATTTGCGTTAAAACGAAAAAATATAATGCACTATGTTTGCTACAATATTTTTCACCACAACTAATGAGATTTCAATATATTATTCTTATTTATAATTGATATGTTATTCTACATAAGTTATAACTCTTGCTCTAATGCTCCTCTCAACGGCTTATTCCTTCGTATACGCTATAAAATTATGGAAAACCCCAAAATAACTCGGGGTTTTACTAGTCAAGTAAACTTTTTCTGTGTGTGTTTTACCTGGTATGTAATTACTAAATAAATGGGGCTCGGAAAACGGAATTTGAAGTTGGCCGCTCTTCAAATCAGGATCTGAAATTACAAATTATTGACTTTCCCCTCTATGCATAGCATGTTCAAATTTACAAGTTTATATTCTATCATGCAATTTAGTTTTTTTTACCAAAATTTTTGTACCAAAAAATGTTGACATATACTTTATCTGCTCATCAAGAAACTATCGATTGCCGTCGAAAAAAAAATTCTATTTGTCTTTGTTCAAAAGTTGATTTTTTTTTTGCCGTTGGCCAACTTTCCAATGTCACCACTTAGAAAGGAGCAAAGGATAAGCTCCAATTTCTTTAGCAATGATAGAACTTTTAAAGTTTAAGAGGTATATCTGATAAAATTTCTCTACCTCAATCCCAAGTCCGAAAAAACAAATGATAAACCCAGCCAAAATCACGGCATCACTTTCGGACCCGTGGGAAAATGCCGCTTTTTTGCTTCCGTAAATTTTTCTATTTATCACTCAAAGAAGATATATTGGCTTTGGGGCCGGGTAACTGCCGCATATATTTAACACTTATAGATTTTAGTCCATCTTCAATTTGAAAGTGGTGCCTGTCTGCTTGCCTGCTATAACGGAGCTTTCCACTCGAAAGCAGAAACATGGTTTGATGAACCGAAAACTGGGCTGCACAACTTCAGATACTCCTCTCTGACATAGACTACATAACTCCACTTCACTTCGCACACCATAGGCTCTGGCTCGTGGACAAGCAAAAACGATCCTTTTTCGCCCCAGGCAAGAGTTCTGCGGATCTTTCCAAAATGTAATCTCATATTCATCAATCTGGCCTGAGGTCCACCCTTTCCGTAAAATCCGCACAGGTTAGAACTTTACCTGTTTCCAGGAATAAGCCGACATCGGCGGTATAGAAAAAAGAAAAAAACGGGACAAAACCAAAGTGTTGCTCTCGCAACACAGTGATAGCGTAAAAAGAAAAATGAGCCATAAAGGCAAGTACCATAAAGGCAAGGATATACTGAAGAAAACTGACTTATTTCTCTGGATGCTTGAATTATACAGGCATATCTTAGTTATTACAAGATTTTCGTAGAAAATAAAATTTGAGCTGGGAGTGGGTAAACTGGGATCTAGAGGACGCAGTTGCCCCCCCCCCCGGTCCATAGCAAATTACGCCCCTGTTTAACGTGTAATATCTTTTGAAACATTATGTTGCATACTTATTGATTCTAAACTCAAACGGGATAAGTGTAGTGGGACAAGTAGCTAACCTGGCTAAGTCAGCAGGATATCAGTGTCATCTGGTATTGGGTGATACTTGACATTTTTCCAAGCTTTGGAATAACTCCATAAAGCCAAGGATATACTAAAGGAAACTGACCTGTTTCTCTGGATGCATGAATTATGCAGGCTATCTTAGTTATTACAAGATTATTAGTAAAAAATAAATTTCAGCTGGGAGGATGGGGCAAACTAGGGCTGAACGAGACAGTTGCCCTCCCCCCTGGTCCATAGCAAATTACGCCCCTGTTAAACATGCAATATCTTTTGAAACATTATGTTGCATACTTGTTGATTTTAAACTCAATTCTAAACTCAAACGGGATAAGTGTAGTGGGACAAGTAGCTAACGTGGTTAAGTCATCAGGATATCAATGTCATCTGGTATTGGGTGACACTTGACATTTTTCCAAACTTTGGAATAACGCCATAAAGGCAAGGTTATACTAAAGGAAACTGACTTGTTTCTCTGGATGCATGAATTAGGCAGGCTTATCTTAGTCATTACTAGATTATTAGTAGAAAATAAATTTCAGCTGGGAGGAGGGGGCAAACTAGGGCTGGAGGAGGCAGTTGCCCTCCCATCAAAATTTCACTATCACAGGAAATTTTGACTTAATAAATTACTTACTTGGAATTGACTTTTCTTCCTCGATATTGACTCAAAAGAGAATCCGTAAAAGAGAAATATCAAATTTTAGTCGCGAACTTAAGGACTATTGTTTGTTTCTTTAAATAATTACAAAATTACTTACTTGAAATCAGATTTTCTTCCTTCATGCTGACTTAAAAGAGAACCTGAAAAAGAGAAATAGCAAATATTTGTCATAAGCTAAAGCACAATTGTTTTTTCTTTACATAAAAAAAAACAAGTTTTTTCAACTAAAAGTAAGGAGTGACATCAAAACTTAAAACGCACAGAAATTACTTCGTATATGAAAGAGGCTGCTTCCTCATCAACGCCCCGCTCTTTACGCTAAAGTTTGACTCTTTCTCTCAATTCTTCTTTCTAAAACAGTAAAAAACTTTAGCGTAAAGAGCGGGGCGTTGATGAGGAAGCAGCCTCTTTCATATACGAAGTAATTTCTGTGCGTTTTAAGTTTTGATGTCACTCCTTACTTTCAGTTGAAAAACTTGTTTTTTTTATTTAATTTCTGAACGTTTTTGAATCAATGCATGTTTTGATTTTGGCTCTCCGCAGAGGAATAATCAAAACGAAATTTGCATATTTTTTTTTTTTGGCTCAATGGCTTTCTCATAATTTTGATCGAATGATTTTGAGAAAAAAAGAGCGGGGGGACGAAGCCTAGTTGCCCCCCGAATTTTTGGTTAATTAAAAAGGCAACTAGAACTTTTAATTTTTTACGAATCTTTTTATTGGTAAAAGATTTACGTAACTTATAAATTAGCTTACGTAAAGAACTTTTGTATTCTCATGTTTTTATTACATATATGAGGGGATTCGCCCCATCGTCAGTACCTCGCTCTTTACACTAAAGCTTAAATTTTATCCCAATTCATTAAGAATGACCCCTGAATCACAAAAGCCGTAGAATAAGTAGTTGAAATTACCGAAAATACTTT